>NC_137655.1:5146562-5462607 GCF_963422515.1 Blennius ocellaris
CTGGAAAATATCACGATTTCGGCACGTTTGAAAGCCGAACTGTCAAATCTGAGCGTTTTGCTTCGCAAGTATCGGCTCATCAAGACCTCAAGAAACGGAAAGAAAGAATAAAACTGCTTCTATTTTTTTTGTTGTTTTATTTTGTTCCATTAGCAAGAATGAAATGTTGAGAAATGCAGATTTTGTCTCACAAAAAGCTGAGAGATCGTCCGTCACCTGAAGGGTTAAATCAATTTGTCTGAAAGGTCATGAGAAGAAAAAAAAAACAACAAAAAAAACACCGAAATATTTCTGGGAAGTTCACGCAGAAGAAAAACCCATCCCGAATACCAGAAACTGAGGTCACGAGTGCACTCATAAGCAGATAAGAGAAAGAGTGGGCTCAGTAATTTATTCAGGGAATTTCTCAATATGAGCCCCGACTCATCGCGCTGGTTAATATCGCCGCCGCCGCGGTTTTTTTTCAGAGAAACCGCCGGCCGCCCTGCAAACTGGTGCCAGCGGCGCCGAGTGCCACTCGCAGTGAAAACATTCGTTAATTTCCCACATCGCTGTGGCAAAGCAGGGGAAAGGGAAGTGTGTGTGTGTGGGGGGGGGGGTGTTGGGGGGGGTGTTGGGGGGGGTTAGGGAAGAGGCAGGTGAGCAATATCAGACCGACTCGCTCATTTCACAGGAAATTTACAAAAAAAGTCAGAAATGTACCAGAGCAGGTACAATCCCACGGCAGGTGTAAATCCCCGCCTGAAAGAAAGACACAACATGCAGATCTCATTTGAGATGATTTACTGTAAAAAAAAAAAAGAAAAAACTTGCATGTGGGCGACCGGTGGTTTGAATTAAGCCAAAATGTCATTTTTTTTTCTTCTTAATTCAGAAAGAAATCCTCAGAATTGCTCCTTTTTTTGCATCTCAACTAGGGTTTTTTTTTTTTGGCGCAATTACGATAAAAAAAAAAAAAAAAGCTGAAGCGATAAGAGGAAATGTCAAAATCTGACATTTCCTAAAATGATGACTAATTGAGCTTTTTGGACACGCTGCGATAATAGACACTCTGAGAAAATGTGATTTTTCATAACTCCTAGACTTAGATAGATAGATAGATAGATAGATAGATAGATAGATAGATAGATAGATAGATAGATAGATAGATAGATAGATAGATAGATAGATAGATAGATAGATAGATAGATAGATAGATAGATAGATAGATAGATAGATAGATAGATAGATAGATAGATAGATAGATAGATAGATAGATAATGTAGTAATGAAGCGAGCTGAAAGATTATCACGTGTGTGTGTGTTAAATCTCATGGATTCACCCTCACACACTACAGATTCATCTCAACTATTCCCAATGATCCTTCTACACCCCCCACCCTCCCCCACCCCACCGGCGCCCCCCCCCCCCCCCCCCCCCCCCCGAAGGTCCACGAGCCTCACTTTTAGAACCTGCTGGGTTTTTGCACTTTGTCTACAACATGCAGCAAAGATTCACGAGATGAATGGATAAATAGAAAATAAATAGCACTTCTTGGCTTTTATTACAGCTTAACTGACTGGGATCTCTATCAGTAATTCATTATTTCCCCCCTTTATTCTTGCTGTTATTTGTTAAAAAAAAAAAACATGCACAGCTTGATGGATTTATTGTTTTTAAGACACTTTATTCATCCCGAGGATGATTTTTTTTTAAAAAGGCGTTTGGGTATGAAGCCACTGGCGCTGCATGTATGTGCAAAATGCAGGAAAGAATGAGCATTTACTTCTGCCATGTAATTTATCCCCGACATATTGAGATTTATCCCTCTTAAATAGCTGAGATCTGGGAAAAGTAATTAATTATTTTTGTTTGGTTTTGCTGCTATTCAACAGAATCATCCATGACTTTGTGGATTTATACATTTTAAGATGATATATTCAATTCATTTCTTTTTTTAAAGGTATGAATCCCACTTTGTTAATTATAATGCAGTAAAAATATTTCCCATTGACTCGTTGAGTAGTTTATCTAGCTTTGGACTCAGTTTGAATCTGCAAAAATACGAGAAATGCAATTTAACATACATTTGCAGATAAAAACCTGATGACTTTTGTTCCCATCTGATGAAGGCGTACGCGGCTTTGATAAGATTCATAAACTCTGAAATGCTGCATACAGTTTCTGGGGGACCATTTAAAATGTTGCCAACATCCTCTGGAGCTGCACGAACCTCCGTTTGGAAACAATAACCGCATAACAGGCTTGTCATTGTGTCAGGAGGAAAACAAAAAAACGAACTAATTAAAAAAAAAAAAAAAAAAGCAGAAATGTTAATAACTCTTATCTAGAAAGCTGCGATTTGTTTTGATTCTTAAATGGGCAAGACGCGCAAAAAAAAAAAAAAACCCCACCAAGTTAAATTGCTTGGCTTAATTGCGCGTAATTTTCTTGAATAGTTCTGCTGTTATTTGGAAAAACGTGCGTCTATTGGTGTCGTCCCACGTTTTAAAAACCCTGCATGTGTCTGTGCGTCATTAACTTCCGCTGTAACATCACCTGCCGGGCGGCAGTGGAGAGCTCGGACCGTCTTTAGGGTGCGAACCAGGGGGGGGGGGGGGGGTGGATTTTACGCACGGGAGCCACAGCGGGACTCGAACCAGACTCTCGCTTTTCCAACCTCTTCAAATGTTTCTGCGGGGAGGGTCGGGTCGGGGAGGGGAGGGGGGGAGGGGGGGACACATAGGCGATATTATATGCATTGAAGATTTCAAATATCGACCACATTTTTCTGGTGTGTGTGTGTGTATGAGTGCGTGTGCGGCGCACGCAGGTGTCATCATCAGTATGAGGCGTTCAGGGCGCACCGGGGGACGGTCCCCCCCCCCCGGAGCGCGCGGGGGGGAGGAGGGGGGTGTGGGGGATTTCTTGCGAGCTGTGAGAAGAGGGACGAAGCTGCTTTTGGGGCTGCCAGCCTCCGCTCCACACGCAGCAGCAGCAGCAGCAGCAGAGAGCCAGTCAGTGGCATTTCCGAGCGATCCGCAGAAAAGCCCCGCGGGCAGAAGGGCAGGCAGATAAATAGATAAAACAGAGAGAGAGAGAGAGTGTGTGTGTGTGTCTGTGTGAGAAAGCGAGAGAAGGAAAGACTGCAACATGATGAGTGATAGAGGAGACTGGCGGATTCGGGCACTCGTGATGGATCGATCCTTTCCGCGGCTTTTTGCGCACATGTCTCCGCTGCGCCTTCAAGCCCGCGGTGATGTTTTCGCTCCAGGCTTTTGCCTCCCCTTATGTGTGTGTTTCTGTGTGTGTGAAGGAGCATGTGTGTGTGTGTCGAGATGATCCAGGATTCCTCTGCACTCGAGGAAGTTGTCTACAGTTTTTTTTTTTCCCCTTTCTTGTCTCGCCACACCGACGTTTCTGCAACTTGACGCAAAAAAGCTTGACGCGCAAAGACAGAAGAAATCCTACAGGTAACATTTTTAAAGATCTGGATTTTATTGTCATTTATTTGGATGTTTTGGTTTTTTTTTAATTATTTCATTCTTCGATATATTTTACGATTTACAAATTGCGGATAATCATTTGACTTATAAAACTTTTTTTTCTTTTTTTTTTTCAAAATATAATTCGGGTGTTGAAGTTGTGGGAGAGCGGCTGTTGTTGAACATGGCATTGCAACAGTGTGTGGTCTTCTTCTCCGGCGCTGCCAAAGACCATTGTGCGCCCTCGGTGTGTGTGTGTGTGTGTGTGTGTGTGTGCGTGCGCGCACGCCCAAAGCTCGTGCGTGCGTGAGAGGGGGAAAAAAAGGGGGGGAAGAGAGAAAAAGAGAGGGAGGGAGGGGAGGTATGCGAGTCGGGCTGGAGGAAATTCTTGTGTTTTGGAATGCGTTTTTACCCCGGGGGAGACCCCGTGACTCCGGCCGTAGACAAGGGGAGCAGACACACACACACACACACACACACACACACACACACACACACACACACACACACACACACACACACACACACACACACACACACACACACACACACACACGGGCTGTTTCCATACTGCTCTCATCATGCAAATCAACTCCAAATGACGCGCGCTTCATTTACGCACAAGGCGTTATCGCTCTTATTCCTCCATTTTTTTTATTTAAATTCAGCGTTCTTAGAAGACTATAATTAAAACCATGCTGCCTCACTTTTTTTTTTCTTTTTTTTTTTTTACAGTACAGCTGTATCCAACAGGGGGCACTTGTGACACATGCAAACTCATTAATAATAATTAATGGGGCCACAAGTGTCAGCTCTCTATTGGACGTGTACATGGGTTTCTTTTTCATTACATAACCACCGTTCAGTACTGTAATGGAACCTGGACAGTGAATTGCAATTACCGCAGTGTTTGTTTGTTTAAAATGGACATTCATTGTGACTTAAAATGTTTTAGATACATGCAAGTTGTATTTTTCATTAATATCCATTAAATAAGGAGTCACTTTTTGTTTGAGATAGGAATTAATTGCCACTAGACCCATATAAATAGAGAATAACCGGTAATCATTTGTTTAAATTAACATTATTTGTGACTAAAAATGTAATAAATATATATTAGTTGTATTCTTTTGATAACACCCATTTCATCAGTCACATTTTGTCTGAAATTGGGATTAATTGGACAATTTAAAGATATGTAGTTTTAGTTTTTATTATCTATATTCTTTTAGCTTTGTCAAAATGACATTTGAAGGGACATTTAAATAGATATTAGTTGATTTATCAATGACAGCAAATGACGTGGTTGTGTCTTAAATAGAAATAATTGTCACTTAATCTATTTAGATTGACAATAACCTTTAATCAAGCCCTCGTTTGTCTAAAAATTACATTAACTGTGACTAAAACGTTTTAAATATATATTTATAGTATTCTTCAGTGATCACTTTGTTTGAAATCGGTATTAACTGGCCAATTTGAAGACATTACCATTATTGTCTTTATTAAGTTCATCACCTTGAGCTAAAAGTGCCTTAAAATGTGATATTATTGCCATTGAGTTGATTTTTTTCTAATAGCATATAACGATGTTCTGTGATTTTGTCTAAAATGGGAAATAATCGTCTCTAAAAATACCGTTTTTTACTCTAATAAGTTTTGTTTAAAATCTGTGTTAATTCTAACAAAACAAAATGCCCCACTTGTATTTTTAAGCTTAAAAGCATGATGTTGGTCTTTTTAGCTCGTGAGAGAAAATGATATCAATAATAAGTACAAGTTGTATTTTTCACCGATATCATTAATCAAGCAGATTAATTGAAACTATAATGAGTATTAACTGTGATTAAAAACTATTCTAATCGATATGATGGTTATTTTTCTTTATTATCCATCAATGTATCAGTTAGATTTGGTGTAAAATTGGTAAAAAAAATATAAATATTCTGTCATATTTTGGATTTATTTAAGCTCATTTTGCTCTTAAACACATTGTCACTCAGATGTATGAATAAATATATTAGTAAATAGGTAAAAAAGTCAAATTTTCCATCATTATGACTCTTGTTTTATCCAATATTGGTGGTTTTACAGGGAGGGTGAACCCTATACAGGCTGGTAGAGATGAAATGAAGAAGTGAATTAATGAATCCCAGGAAGAACATGCGTGTGTGTCGAATGTGTGTGTGTCAGTGGATCGGGGGTGTCAAACATGAGGCCCGCGGGCCCGAAAGCCGCCCGCAAGAGGCGCCAATCGGGCCAAAACCTCCTGGAAAACGGTGACGAGTTCAAAGAAAACGCACATTTTTCCTACAAATTTCTTAAGAGCAGCGACAAAACGACAACGCCGAGACCCGAGATGAGACATAGACGACGCTGTCATGAAAGAAAGCAAACTAGCATTAGCATCAAAGCCGTGCTTTGATGGTAAAAACATGCATAATGCAACAGTATTTCTGGGACATTTCACTGTTTTTTTTGCATCATTAAATTTGGCTTCGTGTTGAGATTTGAGTCATTTTATGTAGCAATTTGTTTGGTTTTTTTGGTGCAAAGATAAAGATTATTTTAATGACATGTAGTCGGCGCCACAACAAAAGAAAAGGTTCTTAAGGATATTTTACCGTCTCACTCAAGAGAACTAAAATGTGTTCGACACCCGATTTAAAGGATTTGCAACGTTTATGAACACGTAAATTAGGTCATCTGTTCACTAAATCAATTTTTTAATGGACATTCACCCGTTTTAAAGAAACGTTGCCCCCTACAAACCAAACATTTGCATAATCTTTCTCATCTGTGCATAAAAAAAAAATCCCGCGTCACACTCTGAGCTTTTACAAAAAAACACAAGACGAGAGTCTAAATTTCGGGTTCGCAGTTAGCCGGGACGCCACGGGAAGCAGAATTCCCGGCGGGGCCTCCAGAACGACGCGAGCAAAAAAAACCAAAAAAAAAACCCGCTAACCGTTGTCATCCCAACACCCTCCGTCGTGTACTTGTACTCCCCGGGAAAACTTGGACAGAAGTTTAGTTTCCTCTCATTTATTTATTTGATTTTGTCGGGGAGCGGACAGACCGGGGTTGGGATCCCGCTCGGCGTTGGACGGAAATCAGTGTTTCTGGAACGGCGTCGGGGGACTAGAAGGGAGAAGGGCTGCTAAAAAAGCTCGCCCACACACAAATGTGAGATATTCTAATGAGCAATCTGGCCCTTTTTTTTTTTTTTTTCCCCTGAATATTATTCACAGTGCAGGCATCCTACGACGTGTGACATTGTGCAAGTCTATCAATTTCCTCCAAATCTCTCTCTCTCTCTCTCTGTTTTTCCTCTGAAAATCCACTTTGACGAAGGTGTCGGTGATGCAGACGTGTGAGTGACGTGCTCCTCTGTCACCTGTTGTTCACAGATTAAACTCCTCGCGGTGCACATCAGCAGCAGACGACGGGCCAAACCTGCACTTCTGGTAAGAATCACACATTATCCTCCTTTTTCTTTTTTTTTTTTACACACACGGAAGGAATCTGGAAAACCATTGATTTTTCTGGAAGTTTCTGATGAGATGTTGAGATTTTTCTAACGATGCCTGCACTTCTCACTGGAATTGGACATCGCTTTCCAATTTCCAGCGCTTATATTGAATGAAAGAGCTGGAAAACAAATGGTTTTTGAGGACAAATCGGGTTTTATTGGTCAATTATTGGTGTGCGTTTTGGCGAAACCTGCACTTTTTGTGAGAATCACACGTTATCCTGGAAAACCAATGGTTTCGGTAAAGAATGGCACGTTTTTGATGAAACACTACTACTTTTTTTCTTTTTTACGATGCCTGCACTTCTCGTATGAATCACATGTTATCCGCCATTACTACATATGCAGGAAGTTTCCATCTTGAACGATAAATCTGGAAAAACCAATGGTTTTTGGTAAAACACGAGTTTGTTTTTAACGATACCTGAACCTTTCATAAGAATTAAGACATTGCTTTCCATTTTAACTGATATAGGAAATTCTTATATTGAGTGAAAGAGCTGGAAAAGCAAGACTTAGTTAGAAATGGCAAGTTTTTGGTGGAATATCTGCTTTTTTTCAAAGATATTTCCACTATTGGTAAGATTCATATGTCATCCTCCATTTTCAGTGATTCAAGAAACTCTTGTATTGATTGAAAGGGCGAGAAAACCAATATTTTTTGTTAAAAATTTGGTTTTTAGTCAGGTGTAGATATACATTTTGGCCATACTTACACTCCTGGTAAGAATCACACGTTATAAAGAAGAAAAATCTGGAAAAAACAATGGTTTTTGAAAAATATGCATTTGTTTTAATGGTGCCTACACTTCTGGTAAGAATCAAACTGATCACTGATGCAAGAAGATCTCGTAGCTGAAGATTTTAGTGAACAATTTCAAGTTTTTTTAACAAAAGTATGCTTTAAAAAAAAAAACTAATTCATATGAATTAGACATCGTTTTCTATTTTCAATGACACGACAAGCTCTTGTTTTGAATAAATGAGGTGGAAAGCTCATTTTTTTGTTCAAAATTGCACATTTTTGGTCAGATATGGGCTTTTTTCCCTACACTTTTCATGACACTTTGATATTTTCGCCCGAGTTTTTAACTGATGCAAGAAGCTTTCATGTCAAGGTTTGGGGGTGAAATATACGCCTTTATATTAAGATACCTGGTAAGATTCATACATTATCCTTCGTTAGGGTAACGATGCAAGAAGCTCTGGTGTTCATGGATGTTGTCGAGATTCCCCAAGTTACATTTGTCTGACATCTTTGGCCTTTTTGTTGAGATCAAACTCTCCCCCTGTTGCCGGTGATTTATTAATAACTGCGACCCGGCCGGCTCGGCTGTGTGTGAACGCGGGTAGCCGAAGGTACGGGGCCGACATGAAACATGAAAGTGTGCGTGTGTGTGTGTGTGTGTGTGCGTGTGTGTGTGCGTAAAACCCAAAACAACAATCTAGCGGCGTGATTCAAACACCCACACACACACTCCCACGTGCTCGCCTGCCTCCGCACCCTTCAGATGTGAGGCGCATGACATCATTAAAGAGGTGCTCTAAAAATCAGTGTGGGTACACCGCGATCAGCGTTGTGTGTGCGTGCGTGTGTGTGTGTGGGTGAGGAATACGAAAGTCAAAGCAGAGCCGTGGGCCCATGCTGGCTGCCTCCCTTGGTGTGTGTGTGTGTGTGTGTGTGTGTGTGTGTGTGTGTGTGTGTGTGTGTGTGTGTGTGTGTGTGTGTGTGTGTGTGTGTGTGTGTGTGTGCCCAGCCGGAGGCTCTGGTCCCGGGCCGCGCCGCCTCCCACGCTGGGGTCCGGCTGAGGGCTGAGTGGGAGGGATGAGTGGGCCGCGGCAGTGAGTCAGCCCCCAGACGAGAGACCGCGGAGGGAGGAAACATGCAGCCGGGGCCAGCGTGGAACTCTGGAGGTTTTATCACGGGGGGGAGGAGGAGGAGGAGGAGGAGGAGGAGGAGGAGAAAGAGGAGGAGGAGGTTGACATCAGGTTGTTAACTGAAATCAATACGCCGCTCCTCAGAGCCCTATATTTTCTATATTTGCTCTATATTTCAGGAAGAAATGTTTAGTATCTCTCTCTCTCTCTCTGTTTTGTCTCTCTCTCGTTATCTCTTTTGCTCACTCCGTCTCCCTTTCTCTCTCTCCCTGTCTCTGTCACTCCCTCCATCTCTCTCTCTCTCTCTCTTTAGTCCCTCTTTCTGTCTCCATCTCTCTTTAGTCTCTGTCACTCTCTCCATCTGTCTCTCTCATTCTTTCACTCTCTCTCTATAGTCTCTCTTTCTCTGTCTCCATCTCTCTTTAGTCTCTCTGTCACTCTCTCCATCTGTCTCTCTCATTCTTTCACTCTCTCTCTATAGTCTCTCTTTCTCTGTCTCCATCTCTCTTTAGTCTCTCTGTCACTCTCTCATTCTTTCACTTTCTCTCTCTTTAGTCTTTCTCTCACTCTGTCACTGTCTCTCTCTTTAGTCCCTCTTTCTGTCTCCATCTCTCTTTAGTCTCTGTCACTCTCTCTCTTTCTTTCGCTCTCTCTCTTTAGTCTCTCTTTCTCTGTCTCCATCTCTTTAGTCTCTGTTACTCTCTCCATCTGTCTCTCATTTTTTCACTCTCTCTCTGATTCTTTCACTCTCTCTCTATAGTCTCTCTTTCTCTGTCTCCATCTCTCTTTAGTCTCTATGTCACTCTCTCATTCTTTCACTCTCTCTCTCTTTAGTCTCTCTCTCTCACTCTGTCACTGTCTCTCTCTTTAGTCCCTCTTTCTGTCTCCATCTATCTTTCGTCTCTTTCACTCTCTCTCTTTCTTTCACTCTCTCTCTTTAATCTCTCTTTCTCTGTCTCCATCTCTTTAGTCTCTGTCACTCTCTCCATCTGTCTCTCATTCTTTCACTCTCTTTAGTCTCTCTTTCTATGTCTCCATCTCTTTAGTCTCTGTTACTCTCTCCATCTGTCTCTCTCATTTTTTCACTCTCTCTCTATAGTCTCTCTTTCTCTATCTCCATCTCTTTAGTCTCTCGGTCCCTCTCTCCATCTGTCTCTCTCATTTTTTCACTCTCTCTTTCTCTGTTTTTGTCACTCTCTCATTCTCTCTCTCCTTTTTCTTCCTCTCTTTCATGTTTTAGCTCTGTATCCCCCTCTCTCTCTATCTCTGTTTCTCTCTTTAGTCTCTCTGTCACTCTCTCCACCTGTCTCTCTCATTCTCTTTCACTCTCTCTCTTTAGTCTCTCTCTCACTGCCTCTCGCTCTTTTTAGTCTTCCTCTCTGTTGCTCTCCGTCACTTTCTCATTCTCCCTCCATCTCCCTTTTCTCTCTCTCTCTCCCTCTCTCCTCCTCTGAAAGCAGAAGCAGAGAAAGTCCACCTCCCCCTCGCTCCCGCTCATGAATATTCACGGTTATTTGTCGGCGGGGGAAAGTGAGCGTTCGTCATCTGGTCGCTTAACAAACATGTTTCAGACAAGCGCAGCGTTCATGGCTCTCAGGCGGATCAAGGATCTGTTTACGCAAATAAATCTCAAATCGTTTGTACATTTTCTTGGGAAAAAGCCTCATTTTAAATAAATGTAGGGCTTCTGACTGCGCGGGAGTCATGAGGAGAGAAAAAAAAAAAAGAAACCATGTTATAGTGCAGCTGCGTGGAAAACCCTCCATTTCAGCCCAGCTTCACCTCCAGTGGGCCGGAGCGCCGGCAGTTAACTCGTGAAAACTGTCGATTAATATCGAAACTGATTGAAGAGGACGATCGGTCGCGTAATAAGTTGTTGATTTGGTTTCTCCGTGAACCGATTATCCGTCAAAACGCAGGAATTTGCACGATCAGACCTCGTCTCGTTGTGTTTGACCTGCCGGAGCAAAATCTCTCACATTTGAGGTGAAATTATTATTATCATCATCAAAACTGGTAGAAATGAACCAACCTTCACTCTCTATGTCAATGTAATCAGCTTTACGCTGGAGAAGTTACACGTTTATGTTATTTGTTATGTTATTTAACCCTTAATTCACCCCTCAGCTCGAGTTCAGACTGAAATACAAAACTATTAATTGAAGTTAAAATAAAAAAAAGCATCATCAGTGATTTATCACTGGGTTTATTTACTGCCATTACTCATTGATGGACTTTCTAATTAGAAGATGAATGTTTTTATGTTATAAAAATGTCAAGGAAGAGTCAAGAATGGCGTTTAAGGTTAAATCGAATATGAGCTGAAGTCGGAAAAAGAGCCAAACATTCAATTTTTTAGCTTTTTAAAACACTTAATTGATTTTTCGTCATGAGTTTATTTATTGTCCATCAGATCATTAGTTAACCTTGTTTTAATCTTTTAGTATTATGTGTTCAGCTGTGAACTTTTTCATACTTTATATTGATGCACAAAGGCGCAGAGGCTGTAACTTCAGTATACAAGATATAGAGCGACAATAAAACTATTCTATTCTTATATTTTAGCCTGCTTTGATTTAACTCAAAATCGAATTCTTATTTAGATGCTCCAGTTAAAGTTGCCTCGAAAACAAATTGTTTTTCAAACGAGATGCAGATGAAGCCCTCGCTTCGGAACTGTACGATAAACTAGAACTGCACTCGGTAGAACGCAAACCTTCACCAACATCGTGATCATGTTTGAAACACTGAGCAGCAACCGTCTCCACGGCAACAGATGCTGATCTCCTTTGATCTCCTCCATGAGGCGCCTCTCTCATCCGCTTTGTATGGGAAGTTTTGGATTTTTTTTTTGTGCACATTTGGAGGATTTATTCAGAAACGTTTAGCCGTTAAGGTCCAGTTAGCTGATTGATTGATCCTTGGATGATGATCAATAATTTCTGAAAATATCATGCAATTTGGGTGGGTAGTTTTTTGTGAAAAATTGGTAACACACATACAAACCAATAAATAAATAAACACATTACCTTCTCGGGTGGTAAAACTATAATCTTCAAATACTGAGATAATCAAACCGTCACGAGGACATTTTGACCAAAAAACATCCGGTTCCCCGGCTGTAATGAGATTTTGAGGTTTGCTGAAGGTGTGTTTGTGTTAAAAAAAAAAGGGGGGGGGGTTTAATGTGTTCCCGGCTGAGAGCTTTAATCACGACGAGCCCACAAGGTTATTTTGGTGCCTTTTTGATATTTGAAGCCCCGGTGGGGTTCCGCCCTTCAGTGTTCTGACGTCACGCCGGAGCCACGGTGAACCTCAGCGGCGGCCTTCCTGGGGCCGATAATGGAAGGTGGTCCTCCAGGAAGCCCGGAGGGAGGCCACCAGTCTGGGGCGGTGGCGTGGGGGGAGGAGGGGGAGGAGGAGGAGGAGGAGGAGGAGGGTGAGAAGTGGAATGTTTTATCCGCGCCGGACGCGTCAGGACGAGGGCGTCGTGGCTCGTGGGTGACACAGTCATCCTACACACACACACACACACACACACACACGGGCGCAACCACACACACACACACACACACACAACCACACACACAGCGTCTTATTACATTCTCCACAGTGTGACCCCTCACCGCCTTGGCACGCCTCGCGGCTCTTATATCCTGTGAGCGAGCCAGAAGCACAGCCAGCCAGCAGAGGAGTCACAGCCTGCACTGAGCCCACGTTGTGTGGCTGGGGGTGATGGAGGAGGGGGGGGGGGGGGGGGGGGGGGCACACAAACTGAGACACCTCTGAAGGAGGGAAGAGGAAAGAAGGGGCGAGGACAGGGAGGAAAAGGAAGGAGCAGTGCGATGATGGAAGGATGAAAGAGTTGGTCGATGTAAAACCAAGGGGTGTCAAACGTGAAGCTCGTGGACCAAAAAAAAATCGGCTCGCAAATTTCCTAATTTGCAAATTTCCTGAGACGAGCGGCACGACTCTGAGACGTGACGCTGCCAGGAAAGATAAAACGATCAAACTCGGGGTCCCCGTTTACGCGACATCTCCAAGTGACAAATGAAAACTTTCGTGTTGGGGTGTCTGTTTGACGCTTGCAGGCACTGAACACGCAACTTTTTGAAAACGCTTCGACTCGGTCATCATGTAAACGGAGTAAAATGCTATTTTTTTTTTTGCAAGACGGCGGAAATGCCGCTACTGCTCTGGCGCACCACGGCCATATTTACGAGCAGTTCTGCACATGCTCAGTCCACGAACAGTGTTTCCTCCGTGGTGTCATAAATCCCAGTCCATAGTAGTTTTATTTTGACAGTCACCGTAATAACAAGCCCTGCTTTTTTTTCCCTTCAACTTCAGTTATCTCACCTAAAGTCCTTGATCCGCTGCTCTCATGTACTTCTCCTTATCTCTTATGTCATTATCATCTTTTTTTTTACATCTGTGACGCACAAACGCATCATCAATTGAAATCCTAGCTCATCATAATGTAAATGGTGATAATAAGCAAAACAAAAGGTAATAATGGTGTTATAATTCAAACTGTGGTACAAATATAAGTGATAGTCGTCAAATGTTTAGGCAAATTGATAACATAACAGTTAAAAACATCTATTTTTGTTTTTCAAGAAAGAAACAGTACAATGATCAGAAATACCTCCATGATTACCAGAAGAAAAATTATATTTATATATATATATATATATATATATACGTATATATATGTATATGATTACAACTTTATGGGTTTATGTTAGAAAAAGAAACCCCCAGATCGGATTAATTTGTATAAAAGTTTGATTTGTACTCAGTATTTCCTTCAGTGATGTGAACATTGTCTTCATGGAGTTAATTACTGTTTGGACTTGAAGCAACAATGTCAAAACAAAAACAACAAGGACAAAAAAAAAAAATCACAAGCAACAGGTTGCAAAGAAACACCAAACCGGCCAAACTTTAATCTGGAAGACAAACTAAGCATGTAAAAAGAAAAAAGAAAAAAAAAAAAAAAAAAAGGCATTGTGGCGTCTTTCCCAGACTGAACTGAGTGTGTGTCCCAGTTTCTAGAAGTATTGGCCAGAAGGAGGCGTGATGAATAGAAATTGTCATTTGAATACGTCCACTGGAGTTGCGATGACTCCATATAGCTTCGCCTCACTGTAAACTATTGTGTCACATTTCAAGCATTTGAGAGTGTAATCCGAGTCGCTCGCATAAGCAATGGAAAATTCAAGCAGAACTGAAACCTCTCTGCACCGTGGAGCCGCCCGCCGCCGCTCTCGATGCGTGTCTTTAAACTCCAGCAGGGTTATCGCGGGGTGAAAAACCAGCACACACACACACACACACACACACACGTCACCGCGGCGCAGCGCACGGCAAAGGCCGACAAGTGCGCTTGGATCCAGATAAGACGTGGAGTCATGCCTCGCCGGCGTGACCGTGACGTCACGGCTGTGATGGAGGCTCAACGTTTCACCTCCTTCCAGACAGGCTGGCCTAATATAGTCAACACACACACACACACACACACACACACACACACACACACACACACACACACACACACACACACACACACACACACACACACACACACACACACACACACACACACACACACACACACACACACAGAATCTTCTTTTGCCGACACAAAGACAGAAGTCCATTCATGCGGCTACGTAAACAGATTCCGATTGATGTTCCATTGACTTCCATTCATCTCCTGGCAGCGCGACTCTAAACTCAGCAGTTAATAGATAACGGCCGAACCTTCAACCTTGCTCAAACTTTAGTCGAGCTCTAAAACCGTGTCGCCACCACCGGGAGCTCCGTGTGCAACCATTACGTACTTTGCATTGACTTACATTCGTTTCCATGCAGAGTGACTCTCAAATTCTACTGACCCATAGTCCAAAGTTTAAAAACGCGACGCGTTTGGACACGAGTTCCTGCAAGTCCCCGACATACCTTTTTCCACGACTTCTGGGGACATTGCCTTGACTTACATTCATTTCCTGCAGAGTGACTCTGAACTGTAGTCCAAACTTTACAACATAGCACGTTGACACTACGAGTGCTTTAGTACCGTTTTACTGCCTCCTGGATCTTGAACATTGACTTTCATTCATTTCCTGCAGTGATTCGAAACGCTTCACTGTTATTTGCCTCTTAAACTCGAATCTTGATAACTTTCCTTTGATGGACGTCAGTTTTGTGTCTGTGTGCAATGAGGTGGCGGTCCCCACGAGTATAGAAGAAAAAGGAGACACACACACACACACACACACACATGGCTCTGGAGCGGTGTGTGTGTGTGTGTGTTGCCATATTTACCTCTCCTGCCTCTGCCCGGTCGGCTTGCAGCATGTCAGAGGTGTGTCTTTGTGCCATTTTAGTGAATGAAGTGACGTCGTGGTTACGTCTGTCCTTGTCCGTCACTGGGTGTGTGAGTCTCTGGCGGAGACGAGTGCGTATGTGTGTGTGTGTGTGTGTGAAGAAATCTTCTCCACTGCCTTTGTATGTCTGTCACTGCCTCATTAAGAATTAAAAAAAAAAAACTTTCTCGTAAGATTGCGCAAACCGCTGAACCACCATTTCGAGTTTTGCGATTATTTTTATTTTTTTTAAAGAATCTGGAGGAATCGCCTTGAGTGTGGGAACGCCGCGCCGCCTGGACCGGTGCCAGTTGTCTGGATGACCTTTTCCCTACTCCTGTGACACACATTCAGCGCAGCGCCATTATTTTAGCGTTGGAGTAGTACTAGTGTCCGTCTTTGGACCGCAGCTGACTTCCATCCGTCAAACGGAAGCTGCCATGAGGTGTGTTCCCGCACGCAGGCCCAGCGTTGGGCTGCGTTTATACACATGATGTCACTTAACTCATGCTCAGCAATGTTCACGTTACTGAACGTTAGGACTTCATTTCAGTCAGAAATCGTTAAAGGAATAGAGGGATTGCGTTAATATTTAGTGGTTAAGTTATTTGGGTCACTTAGATAACTTAACCTAGATTTGTTTATTTCAATTTGGCCTTGATTAATTGATTTCAATAAGGAATAGAATAGAAAGTCTTTATTGTCACTGAAACACCGTGCAATGAAATTGTAAGGTGCAGTCCTCTTTAAAGTGCTGTTTTTTTTTTTTTAATATATAAAATATATAAAATATAAAAGATTGTGCTGATAAAAGCAAAACAACTATAAACAAAGAAATGGATTAAAACAGTTCATAATTATAATTTAGGTAGTTGAGTTAGTAAGATGAAGATGCTTTATAATCTGGATGTTAGTGGAGGAAGATGCTCTATAATCTGGATGTTAGAGAAGGAAGATGCTCTATAATCTGGATGTTAGAGGAGGAAGATGCTCTATAATCTGGATGTTAGAGGAGGAAGGTGCTCTATAATCTGATGTTAGAGGAGGAAGATGCTCTATAATCTGGATGTTGGAGGGGGAAGATGCTCTATAATCTGGATTATATCAGTAAATGGAGGAAGACGCTCTAATATAGATGTTAGTAGGAGGAGTATAATGTGACATATCGTCCAGAAATAGTTAGGAACAACGTTTGAAAACAATATAAATAGTAATCATTCCTTTACTAATGTGACAGTAAAAGTATCGGCGGCTCATTAAATAATCTGGAACAATCCGGCCCTCTGGTAGAGAGGGTAAAATGGAGTCCCCCCCCTCCGCCCTGATGGAAACTTCCTTCCACTGCTATCGGGTTCGTTCATATCTAAAACGAATTAAACTGCACTGCGATGCAAGTCATCCTGCCTCTTCAGTTCCTAACGCGACTCCTCCGTTTGCCGAGGTGGAACTAATGCTAATAACACGACTTCGCTCTCAACGCAGAACATTCACACTCCGAGGAAAACTGATTGTTTTATTAATTGAAAAAGGCAGGACGTTGTCCTTTGTATTTTAGTTATTAGATAAAATCTGGTCGTTTTCGTGAGGCAGTTTTAATGCTTTTTTTGTAAAATACACACATTTGTAAAAAATGTGTGTCAGGTTACAATAAGGCAGTAAGGAGCATTTAAAGATGTTGTGATGAGGATGACTCGTCTAAAATGAGGCCTAATTATTTGAATACTCCTGAGATTCAGGTTGAAATCCTCTGTTAGCAGATTTATTAATAATTAACTTAGTATTGTTATACTATATTGTGGACAATATAAGCTATTTATGACTAATTAAACATGAACTAACATGAATACCAATTAAAGAATATTTTTAAAAGTATAACAAGCATAGGATAATAGTAGTAGCTTCGTCTTACTTTTGTCTTAATCTGAATTGTATTTTATCTCAGTTTTGTCTGTAAACTGCTCATCGTCATGCTTTTGCATGTTTGTAGTTTAGACACTTCATTAGAGCATCTAAATTCTTATTTGTACCATCTATCTAAATATCTGTTCATTGATCTGTAACACAACTCAGTAATGTATTGAATAAATCCATTAATATTGAGCTACGTTTTCATATTGTATTGAAATGGCATCATTCAGTATTATAATATTAATTAATCACTATTCTTAATAATCTGATGGCAGCATTAGCAGGAGCTTTCCCAGGGATTAGGAGAGGAGAGGAGAGAAATATAAATTTTCTTTTTAAAGATCTTTCACTTAACTAATTTGCTTAATCTCCAGTGTGTGTGTGTGTGTGTGTGTGTGTGTGTGTCTGGTCAGCCATTAAACTGCTTCCCCGGCTCGACCCTGCAGAATTCCCAGGCTGCTCGGCTGCCTGAGTTCACACCTTTTTGTCCACAGGAATCTTAGGAATCCCCAGCTTCCTTTTCATTGTGTGTGTGTGTGGTTGTGTGTGGTTGTGTGTGGTTGTGTGTGTGCTGAAACACATCTCCTCCTCCCTCGTATCCACCCAGAAAAAGCGGGCGGGTGGCGCTCAGTTTGCGCCCACAATAGACTGAGTCACATTCACTGAAATGGCAAAAAAAAAAAAAAAAAAAAACGTTTTAAGCGACTGTGAAAGCGTCTGATGTCAAAACCCGGAGAGCACGTGAACTCTGAACACACGAAATTAAATTTGATCTTCAGTCTCTCAGACGAAAAGGTACAAAACAGATCCCCCCCCCCCCCTTTGATCTTTGTGGATTTGTGATTTTTTTTTTTCTTTCTTTTCTTTTTTTCCGGGCAGAACCGCCGCGTCTCTTTCATTTCAAAGTGACATTTTCAAATCTCCCGGCCCGTGACTCACGGTCCCTGGTTAGCAGAGCGTCTGAGTAACGGCGCGGGGAATAATCAGCGGCTTTTGGCCCGGCAGGGCGTAGGAACGGAACCTGCTTTGCCGTGCAGACCCTGGCGGTGACCCCTGCGGGGCCACGCCGCCAGTCTGGAGTTGTTTAGCCACCCCCACCCCCCTCCTCCAGCCCCAGCCTGGCCCGCTGCCGCGGCGCCCGCCCGCCCGCCCGACATGGTGAGGAACATACAGGACGCCGTTCAGCTCCGTGATTCACACACACACCCACACACACTCGACCGCTGCCCACAAACACAGCCGTATAGAGGAGGGCAGAAGTGTCGACTCGCCTTCAAATTAAACATCGAATTCAGACTTTAAGCATTTTTTTCCCCTGTTTTTGCTTGCTCAAATAATTAAGAAATCATAATTTCCTGTATAAAACAGAAGGAGGGTTGAAATCAATCGATAATTAACTGAACCCTGGTCCCATTACTGCATCATCCAGACCTTTAAATGTTCAGGAAATTCAGCAGAGATTAAAAAAAAAAAAAAAGTTTTTGCTCACATATTAGTCATTGCCGCAGCGCTAATGGCTTCTGCAGAAAAGATTCTTCCTCGGTGCTGTTAGAATACAAGGAATATTAATAGAACACTGTCGAGAGAAAGTAAAGATGCAGAGTCGATGCACATTTTTGACATTTCTGCAGCCATGATCTTATAATGAAGGTGGAAACGTTATAAGACTCGCGATATAAATGGTCAGAGGCGGCACAACCTGGAGGAAGTGTGAAAGGATGGATGAATGAATGAAAGTGCATTCCGACACAGTTGGTCACAGGTTGCTTCGCGTTACCGAACCTTCAGCCGAGACAATGCAGAGTGGAAGCGTGCCTATATAGGTCAGATATCACTTAGGTCGGCTCGTTGCATGACTCACGGAAGTTATTTAAATAGTTCTGAATGGCGCATGACAAAGAGCACCACTAGAGTGTGTGTGGGTGCGTGTGTGTGTGCGTGTGTGTGTGTGTGTGTGTGTGTGTAACGGGAGCGTAGCATGGGTGCAGCATGGCCTCTGGTGAGTCACATGGAGCTCCTGTGAGTAACAAACCAACTATTCCTCAATGTTTGAGACTCCAAACCAAAGCCCACCCTTTGCCCCACATATGCAGGGCGGGGGACAGGGCGGGGGACAGGGCGGGGGGACAGAGCGGGGGGACAGGGCGGGAGGGGACAGGGCGGGAGGGGACAGGGCGGGGGGACACAGGACAGAGGACAGGGCGTGGGTCACCCAGAGGTCAGAGGATAGGGGCGGAGTCGTGGTTGGTGGGGGTCCAGGTGAAGGTTTTTGTTTTTGGCTGCATGTATTTATTGGTTTTTATATTTATTTATTTTTTATATGTATTTATATGTGTATTTTACCAAATTCTCACAAAAACTACCAACCCCAAAAATGCACAAAATCTTCAGGGCTAATTTGTCACCATCCAAGGACCAATCGATTAGATTTTGGGGACGTAACTGGCTAACTGTTTTTGAATAAATCCCCCAAAAAACTGTGAAAAAACTGTCCCATACAAAGCAGATGGGAGAGGCACCTCATGGAGGTCAGGAGATCAGCGTCTGTTGCCATGGAGACGCTCCCTGCTCAGTGTTTCACATAGTTATTTAACTATCCGACAGGGTAGTTAGCATCTAATGAGGTAACTGCTACCATCTTAGCGATGCTAACTCGGTTCCGCAAACAAATGGTCTGCGCTCTACCGAGTGTAGCTCTAGTTTTCATGTGCATCGCCGCCAGGGGGGCTGGAAGTTTTAAAGAACCCTCTGCTGTATGAAAGCGGAGATAGATTTTTTTTTTCTCCAAATTTCTTAAAAATAGAGGACACAACACAAAGCTGCCATGAAAGCTAGCTACATCGTTGTTTACGCGACAATGTTGAAGTGAAAACAGAAATGACATATACATGACGATGGTGCTCGGAGACACTGAAAATTCTACTTTTTGAAAGCGCTGCTTACGGCGGTAAATAGTTCTTCTTGTGCGCTCTGTTATTAAATCAGCTTCCACATGTGGAAACATCTTATTTGAAAACTCTTAGCGAGTCTGTTTACGGCAAAACTCTCCTCGAAGCCACTGAAAACGCTCCGGCTCAGTTTTTCTGTCGAAACATGGAAAATACAAGTTTTTGTGAAACGTTGCTACCGCTCCTGCACTCCACCGCCATAGTAACTAGTTCTTCTGCACATGCTCAGTAGAGGCAATGGGAACACCGTCTCCTCTCTAGCGTCACGACTCCCAGTCCAGAGTCTCCTGGTGGTTTTATTTTGACAGTCACCGGAATAACTATCCAACTTTGTCATCTGTCCACCTTATATGTCCGCGTTCTGCCATTGTTCTCTGCTGTGTGTGTGTGTGTGTGTGTGTGTGTGTGTGTGTGTGTGTGTGTGTGTGTGTGTGTGTGTGTGTGTGTGTGTGTGTGTGTGTGTGTGTGTGTGTGTGTGTGTGTGTGTGTGTGTGTGTGTGTGTGCGTGTTTTCAATACAAAATCAACAATCACATGCTAACTACAGTTTTCTGCATTTCTGTTCTTGCCGTCAAGACGGACACCCTTTTTCAGAACATTGTCGTGTGAATGCGAAACTTTTTTGAAATGAAAATGCAAAAAAAAAAAAAGCGCTTCGGCGTTGTCCCGTAAACGGGGTCTTAGCGAGGGGTCCCTCTTCTTTTGTGGACACACCCCCCCCCCACTCTCTGGCCAGGGAGTTTTCTGCTTTTTGAAGACCCCCGATCAGTAACAGCAGCAACGCTACGTAACGTAAAGAGAGAGTAAAAGAGAGAGAGAGAGAGAGAGAGAGAGAGAGAGAGAGAGAGAGAGAGCGAGAGAGAGGGGGAGGCTGCCCTTACTTTTCCTCCTCCCTCTCCCCCTCCTTCTTCCCTCCTCTCCCTTTTTTTCTGAATGGATGTCCTCTCTCTAACCTCGATTGAGAGCGGTGTAACAGGACACTGTGGGCTCGGCCCCCTCTTCAAAGCGTATAAGAACAGCGGCGTCCTTCCCAGAGAGACGAGTATGAACGATCGTAGGGAACAAGAGAGAGAGAGAGAGAGAGAGAGAGAGAGAGAGAGAGACGGGTGGAGGGAGGGGAGGGAGGGAGAGAGAGAGAGAGAGAGAGAGAGAGAGAGAGAGACACCACTGCGAAACATGTGATAGTGCAACTTTGGCGTGGCTTGTAGGGAGTTTAACGGCTGAAGTGTCTCCAGCGCTCTGGGAAAGCACCTTTAGCCCAGAGGGAGCCTCACACACACACACACACACACACATACACACACACTCAGTGAGTGTGTGTATGTGTGTGTGTGTGTGTGTGTGTGAGAGAGCCGGTTATGTAGTACTGCTGCTGTTACTGATTACACTCGGAGGAATGCGACGGGAGGAGGAAAAATGAGAAAGAGATGAGGAGACGTGTGAGGATGAAGTCTTTTCGGAGCGGCGTTCGGTGTGACTTTCCTCCCCGACGGCCGCGGAGAGTGACGTGGGTGAGAAGTCGTTACCCAATAGCGTCTCTCTCTCTCTCTCTCTCTCGCTCGCTCTCTCTCGCCGTTTCACTCTCCGTTGGACCGAGTGAAGTTAAAGTGAAGGGGAAGCCGGCGTCGCTCTCAGACGCAGAGACTGAAGGGGAGACTTACAGAGGAGGAGGAGGAATCGCATGGGGATGGAGGTGGAGGTGGAGGTGGAGGTGGAGGTGGGGGTTCCCTCGTTCCTCCAAAAACCCAGAGCCGGGAGGAAACACTGCTCTCGCCCCAGACGGGTAAGTCTAAAAAAAAAAGAAAAAGAAAGAAGACTAGAAAAGAAAGTGTAAAGCCGCTGCTGCTTGATGGATATCATATGTTACGAGTTAAAGTTGAGAAACGGCGCCCGGATCCTCGGTACGGCGGAAAAGTTGTGGGAGCGTCTGACCGGCCGGAGGTGATCGATCGATCGATCGATCGATCACCTCTGGCCTGTCGAGGTCTCTGGTCCGTCTATTACCTCACGTCACATTGCGGGAGGGCCGGTTCGCTCTCACGCCGAGACAGAGCGCCGTCTGACAGCGTCCTCACGCCGAGACGTGACCATGTGACTGAAATTTTGCGGTTAGTTTTTTTTTTCTCTCTCTCTTCTCCTCCACACTTCCTCTCTGTGCTTCAGTCACGCTCTCCCCCCCCCGTCGTTTGACACAGATAGCACAGTCCACAGAGGACATGAATGAAGTGAGCGCATGGGTGGAGGGGGGGGTGGTGGTGGTGGTGGTGGAGGGGTCGGGGGGGGGGGGGGTGAGGATACGATATCATACAGCGCCGTGCGGCTTCTTTATGAATGGATGTGGCGGGCGGCTCGCCTGATTGGCTGCCGAGAGTGACGAGTTTACATTCGCCGGAAACCGACTGGCCTCGCCGTGTATGTGTGTGTGTGTGTGTGTGTGTGTGTGTGTGTGTGTGTGCACGCTCGACCGTCGGCCAAAACATTACGGCCGCCAACAGGTGGTAGAGCCACGCCGTGGCGTTTCACTTAACGGAGGGAACTTTTTCGTTGTCGATAATAAAAGGAAGGTCAGAATTGACCTCATCGTCTTCCAGAGTCGCCGCTGAACTCGCGGCGCCGCCCACCGAGGTGTCGTCTTGAGGTTTGGTTTGTTTTGGCAGCGAGGGAAGAACAATATTACGCAGCTGGTCATAACGTTACGGCCCCGGTGTGTGTGTGTGTGTGTGTGTGTGTGTGTGTGTGTTGGACGCGCGGTCCGAGGAGGCGCGTGAATCAGTGCTAGTGATTCCGGGTGACATGTGTTTGCCTAAGCGGGCTTAGTCACGAGCTGAACCGCGGTGTGTGTGTGTGTGTGTGTGTGTGTGTGTGTGTGTGTGTGTGTGTGTGTGTGTGTGTGTGTGTGTGTGTGTGTGTGTGTGTGTGTGTGTGTCTGTGTATGTGTGTCTGTGTGTGTTAAAACTTTTAAAAGTCATGGCTCACTGCCCGGCTGTTGTTCCTCAAATTATCTCCCACTCGCTCTGACTAAGACGCCGCGCTCTCCAACTATCATTACTCTTACTCACTTGTCATGTAATCGGCGGGCAGGTCTCCAGGCGCCGCGGCGTAACGGAGCTCTTTGAATCACACGGACGAGACTCGAGAAAGACGTTCCCGGAGATTTCACACTCCAACGCCCGGCTCTCGCTGCACGGCAGTGTGCGTGCATGTGTGTGTGTGTGTGTGTGTGTGTGTGTGGTCACTCTTCCCATCTCTTCCTGCATTTTTTTATTTTTTAACGATGGCCGCCACTCCTCCAGCTCCTGTGCCTTTCCACGTTCAGCACTTTTATGACAGAGGAGGGCGAGAAACCGCAATAAGGAACCGCCGCCGGTGCTTATCAGGGCGGCATTTCCGGCGAGAGCGTGTGAGGCGGAGAAGGAAGGGGGTGGGGGGGGTGGGGGGGGGGGAATTGGGAGGGTTCGACGGTGAGATGCGTCGCAGGTATCTTGATGAGGGAGATTAAATTCCACCGCTGGAGATTAGCGTGGAATCTGCCCTTTGCCTTATCACGCCCGCCTACAGACTTGAACCCTGGCCTGGCCCACTTGGCAGGAAGCGGCTCGGCAGGTCAACGGTGCCCCCGGGGCGAGCTCCCCCCGGGGGGGGGGGGGGGGGAGGGCAAATAAATCGCGGCTGCAGAAGTTTGCTGGGCCGCATCGAATCTTACAAAAGTGACAGAAAGGAATATAACAAGTGGGAGAATTCAGGCCATGTTGGATCAGCTTGGACTCAGCTGAACTCTCTCGAGCTCCAGAATGTCGTATTAAGATATTTCCTCATTGCTTAATCGGAGATTGAATAAATATGTTCGAAAAGTATGTCTAGAATAACACAGAAATGTGGTAATATTTCAACTTTTTATGTGGTTTTTTTCCCCCTCCAATTTTCATCTCCATCTCCAAATATGAAAAAAACGTAAAAGAAAGGAACATATTTTCAGTGATGTGACATAAAACATAAAAAAAAAAAAAAAAAGGTGAAGGCTGAGGCTGTCAGTCACTGGGCCTCATTCAGGCTCATTTAAATTCGATACGGTAAAATCGTACCGTCGCGATAAAACTTTAAAGCTTTGCAGTGTTGGAGCACCGAATATACATGATGGACATGTATATAATTAAACAATGACGATGGAAAATGACTAAAGAACCCTTCTGCTGCAAAATAGAGTGAAATGTCTAAAAAAAACACAGACAAAAAACTTCTCCAGTTGTTGCATTATGGGCGTTTTCACAAACTCCCGCTGGCAGCATGGCTTTGAGGCTAGTTTACCGTTTTTTTGTGGCAACATCACCGATATCTCAGCATCGCTACTCTTACGTAATACGTTAAAATAATACGTGTTTTGTTTGAAAGTTTTACCACTCGCTCGGTGGTTTGGAGCCTCTTGCGGGCCAGTTTTGGCTCAAAGGCCTGATTTTTGACACCCCTGGCTTCGTCCGTCTATTTAAATAATATATGGGATCTGTAAATGTTTCATGACCGATTCAAACCACATTTCAGACTGCAGAACCGTCGGTTTGGGGCAATAAATGACCGCGGAGGAGCAAGATTGCTAATACAAGCTAACAACGAGCACCAGACTTTAGTTATATGTAGTAAAGTCCATTTCTGTATTTTCTTTTTACTAAAATGGCACCAAGTTGTGATCAAGTTAGGAGGACTAGTGAGTATTAGGTATCGATCATATCTGCTTTTCATCACACTTTATCCTACAGTCAATGATGTTATTAATTTGTGCCGACACATAAGGACGATGAGATAAGAAAAGAAAAGAAATAAAGCAGTGCATCCTTTTTGCGTTTTCAATTCGGAAAAGTTTCCGCGGCAACGTTGCGAAAACGACGTTTTACATGGATACAGTCGGTTGTGGGTCGCCACGAGTTGGCGACCCACAACCGACACAACACCCCACAAACGCAGCGGCGAACAATCCGCGATAGATTTTAGCGATGGCCGTACGCGGACGTTCGTATCGACGGACGATGACTTGGACTCTGGAAGCCGCCACCTTTCTTATTGTCCATCTACCCGCACATGTGCAGAAGAACCATTTCCTCACCCGTTCCCACGGAGACGGAGTCAGATCGTTTTCAGAAAGTTCCACCTCGAGGGCCATTTTCCCCCCAAAAAAGAAGTTTCGCGTTTGCCATTATCGATGACTTAGCGACTCCGTAACATTTCAACGAAATGGGAAAGGTGGGAGTTTATCAGCTTTAACTTTGAACTACGATTAAGTTTCAACCGCGTTCCCCAATGACTAAAAAAACAAAAAAGACACGCACACACCAGCCGGTGTGAGGAAATAAGGCGTTCAGACGCACCGTCGTCAGTTATGTCACTACAAACGGGGCTAACAATCTCAACTATGACGCTTTTTCTTTCTCTGCCCACTTTTCCTTTTTTTCGCATGACTCGTCTTTGTTTATACAGCAACAAGTCGCTCGCACAGGTCTGTCATTCAGCGGCAGATCGGAGAGTTAAAAGCTTAGGGCTGCATAACTCAGACGTCACGGGGCTAAATGCATGAGTGCGCGGCCCGGACGACCGAAGACGCCCGTTGGAGCCTTTGTGTGTGTGTGTGTGTGTGTGTGTGTGTGTGTGTGTGTGTGTGTGTGTGTGTGTGTGTGTGTGTGTGTGTGTGTGTGTGTGTGTGTGTGCTTAAGAAGGCTCACTCCAACGGTGTGCTAACCACACACACCTGGCCTGTTTCCTCCTCTGCTCATATATGGGCAAAGCTTCCCCTACCTGGGCCTCAGTCTGAATTCCAATAAGCGGCAGTGTTTGTGTGTGTGTGTGTGTGTGTGTGCGTACGCACACTCTTTGCATGCGTGTGCAAGGTGGAGGCTATAGAGACGGATGCACGTCATGGAAAACCAGGATCAATGGGCAAGGCCGGCGGAGCAGCGTTTTTAAGGTGTTCCTTTTGTTTTCCGAAGGTGATCAGTTAACACAATGACTCAGCCGGGCTGATTATTCAAAGTGGCCGCGGCAGGACGTCAGTGAGGAGCCGCAGGGTTTTGTGCTGGAGCTGTTACACAAAGTCAACGGAACCCTGAGGGCCCCCCCCCCCCTCCCATCCCCTCCCCACCTCCTCCAGGACAAGCTGGATTATTTAATGAGGAATCCAGCTCCGAGTTCAAGACGGACTCGTTGATATCTACTTATCTTCCTTCCGTCTCTCTGGGCTATTTGTCAGCGAGCGTGTTGGCGCTGAGGGCGGAGGCGGGTTCCAGCTATCAGTGGCCAGGTTGTACGGCTCGCAGACAGAGCGTACATTATAGCGTTACAGCCTCCACGTTGCCTTGTGTTGGGACTAATGAAGCAGATTTATGGCCGTGTTTGCCCGAGTGCAGCCGCTAGTGCTGCTTAAACCCTGTGACCCAACAAAGGTGAAGTGCCCTTACGCCGACTTGTGCAGAACGAGGCACCGTTCATCCGTCTATCCCTACCCTGACTTTTATACCCCCCCCCCCCCCCCCCCCACCCCCTCCCTCCTCCACCCTCCATCCACCCACCCTCTTTGCCACTTCTTTCTTTGCTGCCTGCTACGTTTGCCAGGCCTTCATAAAGCAGCGCGAGGAGGGAGTTAGCTTTCCCTGGCCATCCTCGCCAGCAGCTTCCCATCAGTCCAGCCCCCTGGAAGAGCTCGCGGACACCCCTCTCCGCGGGGCCGGGGGCAGAGCCTGGAGCTGGGGGGCCGGGGGACGAGCCCCGTACGCTCCAGGCTGGGTCGGACTTCTGGAGAAGCTCTTTGGCTCGCGGAACGGCGGGCCTGGATTGAGCATTCAGCCTCAGCTAACGGCCACCGAGCGGCACCCAGAGGAACCGTTTGGGGATCGCTTTACATGTAAAGCCCGTTTCATCTCCTCCAATTATAATACGCGTAGAAAGTGAGAAGAGGGGGGAGAAGAAAGAAAGAAAGAAAGAAAGAAAGAAAAAAAGAAAGGAGGGTAGGGGGAGAAAGTGACTTCAGCAGTTTGTCTGGCAGTGGCCGTCCGCTGGATAGCCAGGGGAATATTCCGGGATGGGGAACGACTTTGGATGGCGAACAGAGGTGGCAGCGAAGACCGAGCTTCCATAACCTCTGTCTCCGCAGAGTTTGAGCGATTGGCTCCCGCTCTTTGGTTGGAAGCCTTCGCTCGCCCATCACGACCAATTAGACTCCCCGGCCGGGCGTCTATTGGAACCCGGGGAGCGGTGAAGCCGGTATCTGATTGGCCGCCGGGCCTCTTGGAACGGCCGCTTAAATCGGTGGCGAGCGGTTGGTTGAGCTCTGTACTTGCGGGGCCTCGTCTCGTCTTGCAGACTAAGCAAAACCATGGCATGCGACGTGCGATTGTTCATTTCGCGTGTCACGGAGCCATCAAAAAGCCGCCGGGGCCGTTTGGGAACAAGACTCAGCGCTGATATACAAATACGACCAGACATTTACACAAGAAATAATTTGTTTTATTTTAAGATAAACGTGTCATTTACTCTGGGAACAAACGCTGCGTCTCACACACTCGTAGCCTGTTACACCAGGGCGTCGAATTAATTTTAAACGCTACTGAACCCAGACGGCGGTTCTCCGTGTTAGACCCTTTAAGTGGTAATGAATATCACAATAAACGAATAGCGTCAGAGCTCGTCAATGGCGGCCCGGGTCTCTTAAAACACCGACGGCGGTTGGTAACGGCCGCGCCACATAAAACACATGGGTTTACTCTGCCACATGTTAAGTTTGGAGCCCCGCCCCCCTTCTATCCAAGACATTTCTTAAATCGGAGAGATTTTAACACCCTCCGTTGGATCCCGTTTTACGCAGCGGGGGTGTTTTATGGTTCAGGTTTTCTTACAGTTTTCGAGAAATGCTTTCAGACAGAAAAAAGAAATATACTTTACTTTTTTTTTTTTTTAAGGGCATCAATGATCAGTGAGTGCGGAACAGATCGGTGATTGGCAAGAGTCAGTTTCCACCATTGCAGATGAGCGGCGGGCGTCATGAGAAGAGACTTTAACTCTACAGGAAGTTTGAGTTGAGCCACTGTTTGATTGTTCTCGATAAGGAATAAGAAATCTGACATGTGGAGCTTCAAGTCAACTTCTTAGTTCCATACAGACAGAACTGTCGTCGTTGACATTGTTGTCATCCACTGAGCATGTGCACAACTATTTACTGTAGCCGTGGTGTGCATGCGCAGTAGCAGCATTTTTAAAAACTTGCATTTTCACCCCCCTTTTCCACGGAGAACAAGTAAGAGCGACTTCAAAAAGTTGCATTGTCATTGGCTGAACGAATGTGAAAAAGCCCATGATGTGCACATTGTAGTGCCTCACTTCAACAAACCATGTGAAACTTCTCATTTCCCAGACTCGACTTTTCTTTTTTTTAAACATACATGTATGAATCCATTGTTTTTCTCTGAAATGACGAGCCGACACAAACCTTGTCCAACAAGAAGATTTGCCACACATTCGCATCACCGCAGTCATGAATAGTTTGAATTATCAGGGTTTTCACGTTGGGGTTTTTTTTTTTTGGTGTGTGTGGCTCAATCGTCATTTCCTCACAGTGTTAAGACCTTGACGGTTGCTGCTTTTAGCCCTCGAGCGTGTTGGTGGATAAACCGACACGTGCTCGTAAACAGTCTGAACACTGAAGGAATATGAGATCGCTGGATATCGTGGCTCTAGCTGAGGTCACGGCGTCGAACGCAAGACGAGAACACCCAAACGAGTTTGTGCTTCTGAAAGTCAAGTTTGCGCCCGATCCAGTTTCCTCCGTTTGGAAATAAACTGATATGATTCCAGATTTTTTTTTTTTTTTCCCTGTTTGGAAGAATATCTGCATTTAATAAGGCCTGTGATGGAACAGTAGGGCACTTTAAAAGATGGACTGGGAAACATGCTGTGCAAGCACACACACACACACACACACACACACACAGAGCAATGGAGAGGGAATGCATCCACACCCAACTCACACATCCTACACACCCACCCACACACACACACACACACCCACACACACACGTACATGCTCACACATACTTGAGTAACAAACAGCACATGCACACGGCCAATGTACTAATGTTGTTTTCTGCAGAAGTGCAACTTGTGTTTGCTTAAACACACACACACACACACACACACACACACACACACACACACACACACACACACACACACACACACACACACACACACACACACACACACACACACACACACACACACACACACACACACACTGGTCACCCCCTACTTTGAGGTTAAAGCAGGTTAATGATTCAGTTCCTCTTTGCCTCCTTCAGTGTGTGAATGCACCAGAGCCTGTGTTTGCGTGTGTGTGTGTCTGTGTGTGTGTGTGTGTGTGTACCAGCGGGCACAGTTGTCACTCTGTGAATGTGTTTCCAGTGTGTGTTTGTGTGCGTGTGAATGTGGATGTGGTCGGGGCCCAGTCATCTTGGAGGCAGCTCGGAGGAAACCCACATCAACTGCCATCCACCACACTCTAGGAATAGCCTCACCCGGCGCAGGCAGGAATGGAATGGCACGCCTCGGCCTCACCCCTCCTCACCTCGTCCAACTGGCCTCCGGAGCGCTCGCCCCCCCACCCACCCACCCACCCCCCTTCCTCGATCCACTTCCCTCCACCTCTGCACCTCATGCAAGATCACTCATTCGCCCATTGTGTGCGCCGAGCATCGCTTCCTGGTTGTTTTTTTCTTTCTGGGAGTTGGTCCTCCGCTCGCTCCGCCGTCCTCCCCGAGAAGCGCCGCGGGCGCGTTTCCTCTGCGGCGCTTCCTCTGCGCTGCTGATGAGCTCCTCGGCCACTTCCCACCGTTTAACTCCGGCTACTTTCAGTCACGCTGCTTGTGGTCGGGGCCTTCAGGTCCCTGCTGCTTGTTTGAAGGCGTTTGTACTAAAACGTCCGCAGTTTTTCGACGTGTCGGTTCAAGTGTGATCCGATGAGCAGAATGTTACTGCTGCATGTGTCTAAAGCTTGTCGCGAGTTGTCACGGCCCAGTGAGACGTCAACCTTAAGGGACAAAATGTTCACTACGAGGAAAATTGTAAAATGTAAAAATAAAAACCTGGATTTTTTTTTTATTTTAATGAACCTGCGATGAAAGATTAGCAAACTAGCATTAGCCTCAAAGCCATGCTTTCAGAGCGAGTTGACTTTTACTTTGTTTTGCATAAGAAGGTTTCAATCTAATTGTATTTATGTTGAGATCATTTCCTGCAGTAATTGCTTGTTTTTTTGCAAAGAGTAAAGAGACTTTCATCATATAAACTCAAGAAAAGTTCTAAACTATAAATCTAAAGGTTTTTAATGGCTTGACGTCATCGGAATTGGAACTAAAATGAGCGTTAAACCTCGAGTCACGTTCAACCCATTCACACGCCGGACAGTGCAGTGCGGCGTTCTCGCACGCCGTTGTGACCGAGTTGAGATTCAGCATCTCGGTATAAAAGGCCGAGTCATAGTTTCTGTTGAAAAATAAAAAAGGGGGTCAGAGATAAGACAGAGAAGACCTTATCACTTAAACTTTCACTGGTCTGGACCTGCAAATACCACATTTTAGAGCTGTTCGCACACAACGTGACCCCATTCTCTGCAAGGCAGTTGTGATTTACACACACGTCCAGCGTTGGTTGTTTATGTACGTACGAGCGAAGTGGCAGCGACTTAAGTGTTTTTCTTCGTCTCATCTGCAGGTTGTGCTGGTTGGCCCGACGACGGCTTGCGGGGCGAATCACCGTGTGACCGGGAGTCGTTCACACACACACACACACACGCAGGTGAGAAAGTCTCCCCGCTCACATCGGTTACCGTCACAACAATTATCCAATCCATCAAAACGTTGTTGGCGACGCGCTTCCCACGCAGGCGATCGCAATTACGGGAGCATCGCAGTTGACTGACGAGTGATAATAAAACAAACGCAAGTGAGGACAAGACTGAAAGAGGCAAAAAAAAAAAACTAAAGGAATGCGGAGAGAGATTAGGTGTCGTAAAAATGAAATGTGTTTCGCAGTAGAGAAATATTATAAAATGACAAATTCAAAGGAAATTGTATTAAAAAGCAGGTAAACATTAAAACTTGTATCTAGACCATATAACAGCAGAAAACAATAAAAAAAAACAAGAATATTGATTAAAAAGATTGAAATGTGTAATACCTTTTTAAATTAGAAGCCAAGCAGCTTTGCATTTACAGTGTAACATTTGGAACACCATGTCTGTTTCCATGGAAACAGCAGAGACGCTGAAGACGATGTAGTTAGCATGCCGCGGCCACTAGCAGGTGCTGTAGTTTTTTTGTTTTATTGTAATGAAACTGCACACACATGTAGCAGAGAACGATATGGCTCTAAACATTAACAATGGGAGAACGCGGACATATAAGGTGGACAGACGACAAAGTCGGATTGTTATAACGGTGACTGTCAAAATAAAAGTACCAAGTTCTAGGAGAATATGGACTGGGTGTCATGACACCACGGAGAAAACATTGTTCTGATTGTCTCTACTGAGCATGTGCAGAACTACGTGTTACTGTGGAAGCGGAATGCAGGACTCAGGATTTTTAATCCGTTTACATGACGACCGAGTTTTTCAAAAAGTTCCACCTTGGGAGCCGTTTTCAAAAAGTTTCATTTTCAGTGGCACCAAGCGCCGTTGTCGTGTAAACGGACACCCAAAACACGACGAGACCTTCACGTAAATGGGGTCTTAGTGTAATTTTTCAATTACTGTCAACATAATTTTTTTTATTTAAAGTAGTGTAACTTTATTAAAAGACAAACATTTAGGGAGGTTTTCTTTATGTGAATAAACTAATCAAAATACTAATTTAATAGCAATATTTTATTTGAAAAAAAATATTTTTTGTGTGTTTTGGACCCTTTGTCTTGAATTTTCCTTAGTTTATGATTTCAGATGTCAAAAACACAAGATGAGAATCCTCATGTTTCTTTTTTAAGAACATACCTACTTTACCACCACCTGGTCAGAAACATCAAAGGAATGCAGCCCGAGGCCACGTCCCTTTGCGCGACTTCCCTTTGAAGCTCCTGCAGCTCCTGACCTGAGGTCCACAGGTAGAATCAATCAACCTGGCTGTCAGACGGGCAGACAAATGGAGCTCCTCAGAACAGACGACAGAAAGGAGGGAGGAATCGGCACATTTCCCCTTAGTAACAGGATAAATTGGATGAACTGGAGTCAAGTGACCGTCAGCTGAGTTCTGATCAATGCGGTCATGAGGCCTCAGGTATGCAGAGTTGGAACTGTGACCCTCTGCGCCTCCCCTCTCCTCCCGTCACCTGCGTCCACATCCAAGTTTATTAAGATTGAGTTAGTGCTCCCATTATGTGTCGGGCTGAGTGTTGGAGCCGGCGTGGCGGTGGCCTCTGCCTGTCACGCCTCAGGGCTAATGGGAAAGAATGGCAGGAATCTGCAACTGATAATGCCACGCTTGGAGATGTTCGTCAGTGGATAATCTCCCATATCCTCCCCCCCCGTCCCTCAGGCCGCTCTCCTCCTCATCATCTCTTCCTTTCAGTCTGCTCCACGTCGTCTCATCGTCAACTCCAGCACCGCTTTGTATATTTTTATGCTTGACGGCATTTACACGACACTTCAGAGCCACAGAGAACTTTTTGAAAACTATCCCGACTCTGCTGCTACGTGCAGACGTGCACCACGGCCACATTTTGTCCTGTGCACATGCTCAGTAGAGACAATCGGAACGTTTCCTCCTCCCATGTCACGACTCCCGGTCCATATTCTCCTCGGACTTTTATTTTGACAGTCGCCGTAATAACGATCTAACTTGATCTAACTTGTCCGCTAGAATGTTTAGAGCCCATTGCTCTCTGCTGCGCCTGTGTGTGGTTTCAGTGCAATAAGAAGCAACAGCGCCAACTCGTGGCCTGGCATGCTCACTGCATCACTTTCTGCCGTTTCCATGGAAACGGACATAGTTTTCAAAATGTTGCAATGCACACGCAAACATAGTTTAATTCAGGGGCCACCAACTGTCCTCCAGGCCAGAAAATATTACCTTTAAACGTACGTTTTTCTTTGTTGTTTGAGTAGACGTGTCTATATGTCTCTGTCTATATTTGTGCAAAAGTCAAATAGTTATTGCTGGTAATGACAACAGTGTCAACATGAAGCCAATTTTGAATTTGAGTTTAAACAGAAATATAATCATTTACAAGAAGCCACTTTCATTTCAGAAAGGCTTCATGTACACATGGCAAACTTTTGAAAAACGTGTCATGATAACCTTAAAATGTAAACTTAAAAGTTTTTCTTTGTTGTGACGTGGAGTATTCCTGATGAAAGTGTCGATATTTTTCCAAAAAAGCAAACAATGTCAACATAAAGTCAATTTTAATGAAATCTTCTGCTGTCAAAAACGAAAACTTCTGCTATTAACGGCATGTCTTTGAGGCTCGTTTGATAGTTTTCATTGCCGCGTCACTGATATCTCAGCCCAGGTCTTAAGAAATCTTTAAAAAAAAAAAAAAAAAAAACGTTGAATTTTTTTACGAATTATTTGGTGATTTCGCCGGATTGGAGCCTCTTGCATGCCGGTTTTGGTCCACGGCTCTTATGATTGACACCCCCTGGTTTCTAACAAAGCTCTGTCTCTTCACTCTGTCCACAGACGGCGGGGGGGGGGGGGGGGGGGGGGGGTGGAGGTGGAGGTGGACTGGCTCCGCCCGGCCCCCCGGAGGCTCGCCGCTCTCTGGCTGCTGTCGGTTGCTCAGTAGGCAGTGTAGATCCTGTGTAGCAATCAGCAGCTACATCTGGCTACTGGGTCTCCGACGGCTTTGCCTCCTCACTCCTCCTCCATTGACTGCCAGCGCACGCCGGCCCCCTCCGATTGGCTGCCACGTCGGGTGGGGTGGAGGGGTGCACTCCATCCTGTGACCCCCGCAGACAGGATGTTCTCTGTGTCACAACTCCACAAGGGGCCCTTGTCAACGCTTTTTTTTTTTTTTTTTTTCCGTTTCGCCACCTCTTCCTCTTCTGCCCTCCTTCGTTTTTTTTTTTTATCCGCTCTCTCTCCTCATATCAGAACCGTATCAAAGACCTTTGCTCCGTCCTGAACCTGGCATACAATGTAGATTTCTGTGTGGTTCAATTCTACAGCTACATTGTCTGCTGGGTTTCTGGCTAGCAATATAAGCCGCCAGTCAGCACGCGGGGAAAAAGAGGTAAGCGTGACGCGTCTCAAGTGCCTGACCCCTTGACAATTCAATAAACGGAAAAAAACATTTTGCATTAACGCCACCGAGTGTCTCGTGCTGTCGTTTGTCAGGCTCAATATCGGGCTGGAAAGGGGAGAAGAGGGAAGAAAATCTCACAATCTGCAGAATCTAAATTGATTCAGTGTCGCTTACGGGCGTCCCTGGAGTTAACCCCCGAGCAGGAGATGCCAGGAATATTCTAGTAACTCAGCACAAAGCCGGGTTGTTGTCTGTCAGGAGGTTGTCAGGCTGCTGTCAGACCGACTCCTTAATGACGGGACGGCACTCTCTTCCCTGTAGCCAAAACACACACATGCACACACACACAACCACACACACACACACACACACACACACACACAAAACCTCACAACAATGCTTCCTGAAGACACTCGGCATCATTCCTGCCTGTGAGAGTCACACACATTCTGCAATATTTCTCAGAAGCCGAAAAGAAACTTCTTCCTCCACACATTGGTTTTTACTTAAATAAGCATTTTTTGGGGGGGGGAGATGCACCAATACCGATACCGGTAACGCTCCGATACTGGTATCGGTACTGCACGAGTGGTTTAGGCAAACTGTGTTCTGACAAAATTCGAAGAGGTGAAAGAGAGTTCATACAACACCAGCAACTTAATCACCAGCAATTTAATCACCAGAGATATTTAGATCAGCAGCGTCACCCCCAATGACTGTCAATAGGTCACCTGCGTATTATTCCGAGCCGTGCTACATGCTAAACGCTAAAGAGTTTCACACCAGAGAGGCTACATGCTATATGCTCAAGAGTCTCAGGCTCACACACCAGAGAGGCTGCATGCTAAACATAATTAAATTCTAACTGATACTCTCCATTAACAGCTCGGTCGCTAAAGAAGCATAGCGCAGAGCGCAGATGGACGCTACGCTCTGCGCTATGCTACTGTAGACGCAGTCGCATACTGGAGCCTTCAAGGCTGTTGAGGTGACGTAGCGTCGACACAGAGTTTGTGCGGAGGACGTTGACAGCAGCGCATAGCCTCCGCACATCGTTTGGAATATGTAGTAGACCTGGCATGGTATAAGTATACTCTTAGCAAGTAGCTGAAGAAAATTACTTGTATGGCTAACTCTGCTGGTCCAAATGTCTGTGCTGATTAAGTTTCTGGTGTTGTAGCAACTGTCTTTCTCCTCTTGATGATTTGTCAGAACATAATTTACAGTCTGTATTACTTTTGTCATTGTCATTAATATTAAAAACAAAATCTCCACACCACTGAAATGGCTCGTTTTCTCCTCTTATCGGGTTGCATGGGTGATTTTTTTACAAGAATGAGTGTCAAACAAGTCGATTTAACTCATGGGGTCTATAAGGGATTCTGCTTTTCACGGCAAACTTGAAGATTCCAGCATGAATAAAGCAACAGCCAGCTCTCCGAGTGAAGTCCCAGGATCGTACAAGTCGCTGCAGGAGGAGGATGGAGTTCACGTCGAATCTGTGAAAACTCGACACGGACCTCCAGCTTGTGTCGTATTGCAGCTCCGCTCCAGCAGTCGTGGTTAAAATATAATGAGACGACCAAGAAATGGAACTCCCACGCAACAACACACCTTCTGAATCCGCGATGTTTTGTCCCGTCTTATGAATAATAGAGAGGAAACGTGTTGTTACCAGCAGCCACAGCATTCACATTCATGGGCTGCAAATGTTGTCAATCAAGCGGAGCGTTTCATTAAAATTCCCGATTTTAGATTGTCAATCTAAAATCTGAGCTTCCGACAACTAACTGCTCCTCCTCAAAGGTTCCACTTGGCTGCTGCTTACATTTCCCAATATTTATTATATATATCAGTTATGAATGACAAATCAACAGAGCCGTTACATAACTCAACGATGATCACCTTATACAAAGTCAAATCTTTATAATTTAAACTCATCTCAAGTTATCTTAAGGCCAATTGTAAAATCACATTCATATCAATCTACTATCACAAATTCCTCCTGATATTTTTGTGACTTTTGGGGGCTTTTCTTTTTTTTTGGGGGGGGGGGGGGGGCGACCCCGACAGTACAAGTCGTAACATTAGTGGTTGTAAAGTTCATCCAGGTAAGACGTTAGAAATCCATTTGTTATTTAATAGGTGAGCGAAGGCACTTTAAAATCCTCTTCTCGCTCAAACAAGTAGGCGATGGACAGAAGCCAGCAGCGGAGTAATGTGCTCATTTAACCGCGAGCTGCCGCAACCTGAACGACAGCAGACAAGAGGATTTTACAAACAGGACATCAGCGTCTGAAACCTGAGCTATTTGACATGAGGCAACCACTTTTATACGAACCTCAAATGACAAAACTGAATAACAGTCATTCAGAGAGAGAGAGAGAGAGAGAGAGAGATGATCGTACTCCGTTCAGCATTTCTATTGGTAGCATCTCTACATGAAACTTATATTACGTTTTGAACAATTTGTTGATGAATCAACTGATAATTGACAGAAATTAATACACATTTTTGTAAAGGGGTCATATTATCCAGCTTTTCAACACTTTCACTTCGTCTTGTTGGACCAAAAACGTTGTTTTCAAAGTTTATTGCCCCAAAATCCAGCTTTTCCTCGATTTTCCTCCATCTGAATATTGGATCAAAGGAGCTGCATTCAGAATCTGCTGCGTCTGTGTGAGCTGGACTGGCTCCGCCCACACATGCCCATCTTGGAAAGAGGAGGAAGTACTTCCTCTCGTGGTGCCATGTGCCAGAGCAGAGCTGCCTAATTGTGGGAAGAGTCAAAGGGAGGAGCCTACCTTGATTGGGATTGGCTAAACCCCCGATGACACTATATAGGGTTTGATTTCTGATTGGCTCGTTGGAGCAACACACTTTTTAAAAACAGAAACGAGACAGGGAGAGAGAGGACAAACTTTCTTCACTTCTCCTTCCAGGTATGAGAATAGTTTTACAGTTTGAAAACCAACAGAAATTGAATTTTGCAAAATATGACCCAGTTTAATGAGGATGTTGCATTTTCGTAAAGTGTTTGATCTTTCTGGTTTCATCCTCCATAATGAATAAAAAAAAGGTTTGGGCTGTTGAAGTGTTGCCAACACATGACTCAAGCTTTAGATCTGGTGCCAAAACTGGCCCACAACAGGCTCCAATATAGTCAAACCAACAAAATTGTTGAAATTTCAAATAAAACGTATTTTTTAACAAATTTATTAAGAGTAGCGACACAACACGACACTGAGACCTGAGCTGAGATATCTGTGACGCTGCCATTAAAGATAGTAAACGAGCGTTGGCCTCGAAGGGGGAGTTTGTTAAAACACCCATAATGCAACAGCTGTTTGGGGACATTTCATTGCATTTTGCACCGAAAGAGTTCATTGAAAATGGTTTTATGTTGAGATTGTAGCCATTTTCAGTCATTATTGTTTGTTTTGGAGGGGGAATCGACATTTTCATCTCGTATACTCAGCGCCACAACCAAGAAAAACTTTAAAGCATACATTTGAAGGTTATTATGACACTATTTTACCAGTGTGACCCACTGAAGATGATTTTGTATATGCCCCCTCAAAAAAAAAAAAAAAAATGTTTTCAAAATGTCACCATGCTTTCTAAAATGAAAACACAAAAATGATGCATTTTCACTTAAGGTGTCTTTATGGAAACGAGGCTTTAGATGTTGTTATTCTGTTTAAAATGACACTAAAGGGATTGTGGGATCCGTCTGGTTGAATCGACGACGCAGTTACGAGCAGGAGCGGCGTTGCATTCACAAAAGCTCTTTGAGTGTACACACAGATGCGGGTTTTGTAATAAGACGGGAAATGCCCCCTAATCTTCATTGAAACGGTTTACAGTTGAGATAGCGACGTGAGAAATGCGCATAAAGATAACCGCGGATCTTTTGTGCCTCATCACAATTAAGATTTGCATAAAAGCCTTTGGAGGTAGACAATGGACTTGAAATGGTTTCAATAGTAAATGATGACGAATTCTCATGGAAATGGTGTTTCTAAGGACACAAAGGAAGAAAAGCCGAGCAGCGTGATGCACTTGATCTACCAGCGATTTGTGAAATGAGCGCGCTTCGCCGTACAATAACGCCCCGTAAACCTCGGCCTCGCAGCACAGTCAAACAAACTCCGTCCCCTTTGGGTGTCTTTACACTGGATTTACATGTATTATAATACTCGCCCCCCCCCCCCCCTCCTCCCCACCCCCCCGGACAGAGGTCTGCTGTTTCCGTCGTGGCGCCCGGGCCCTCGAGTTCAGCGACACAAACTTTGTTTTTGCGGCAATATTACGTGAGCGGAGCGAATCCGGCAGGACCCACTGTGAGAATCCCAACAATGCAGTGCGGCTGCTAATGGACCGTAATGGGATGAGTGTGTGGGCAGTTTATTGTTGCTTTGATAAGCTGCTGATGACGTGCGCGGCGAGAGAGCTGTGAGGATGTAAAAAAACAAAAAAAGAAAAAAGAAAAAACCCAAACAGAATGCGAAGAGAGTGATGATTGGAAATGCAAAATGAAAGAGAGATCCGGCCATCTGTCCACCTCTATCGCACATGAAAACACTCTCAAGGAGGACAGGGTAGAAAGGTGAAGGCGCTGTTGTCCGACACTGGCATCAGTGACGTCTCACCCCGGAGCCGCTTGCTCGCCCTCCCCTCCCTCCCAGAGTTTGCGTCACGGCTGTAATAAGTCACTGGAGTGTCGCGTGGTGACCTCTGCTGTAGGGTTTGCCCCCCCCCCTTCAGAAAACCTTCAGCTCCAGAGAAGATTTATGGGGAGGTCTCCAAGCCAAATTGCTCTAAAGTCACACAGATTCAGCCGAAAACACCTGATCGCTTTGTGGTTTCATGAAGCCGTGAAATACTTTGATCTCTTTGTGGTTTCATGAGATAAAGCCATGAAATACTTTGATCTCTTTGTGGTTTCATGAGATAAAGCCATGAAATACTTGTCTTTCTTCCAATGGAAGAAAGACAAGTATCTTCTCTATCTTCTCTACGCCAAACACAAAGAGACAATCACACACACACATAGGGGCAATTTAGAGACATGGGTGAAATTAAAATATGTATTAAATACATACGTCAAACATAAGGCACATGGCCGAATAGCAAGGAGAACTGATTTTTATTTGTTTTTGGTGAGGCTGCCATGAAAGATAGTTTGTAAGGGAGAAGCCTTTTGAACATTTCACTGTATTTTGCACCAGAAGGTTTCATTAAAATTGGCTTTATGTTGTGATTGGACTCACCTTCTGTCGTAATTGTTTGGTTTTGGCGAAAATATGGACATTTTCATCAAGTATACCCATAAAAAAAACAAAAAACTTTAAATTTTAGATTTCACGGCACTATTTCATTAAATTAAAATGTTTGACACGCCTGATGTGGAGGAAGAACATGCGAAGAGGTTCCCAGTTTGTGATGAACCGCTCCACCACTCTGTCGCCCTCCGACTGCACTTCAAATCTTCTCACTTGGATGAAATAACCAGAGGTCTGTACAACCAAACGTTTCTCGACTGGACTGTACTGAACGTCAGCAGCGGCAATTGAGATTCTAAAGTTTTCAGTTTTGCAAGTCTTTGGCCTTGAACCAAAGTGCTCCTTATAGATGGAGAGATAAAGAAGATTAAAGTACCAAAACTGAAGTGCGACACTGAGGGCAGACCTGCATGTACGAATCACTTTTTCTCCCTTTTTTTTTTATTTTATTTTTTTGAGGTATGAGCTCACAACCTCTCGCACATCGGCGTAGAATCCGTACTCTGAGCACACGCCACATCCCTCAAGGTCTGTTCAATTGAACCGAGAACCATTAAGCGGAGACGGCAGCGGCTCTAGAAACAGTCCTCATTCACAGTCGTCTTTTAGAGGCCAATTTCCTTTAAGTACACGTGTTCCAGCAAAGCACTCTGCCGCGCCGTGGAGCCTCGCTCAGGGTCTCTTTGTTTTAGCGCAACGAGGTCACGAGTTAAAAGATTAAAAAAGCAAAGATTGGCTTTTCCGTTTCACTGTCGGTGATAAAAGTGAGTCGTGTAAAGGGACACCCAGAACCTGACGGTGGTTTTGCATTTTTGCTTGAACACACACAAACGGGTCTGAAAGCGTCACGGAGCTGCGCTCATTGGGCGTCTCTTCTTTGAACGGCACCATGTATGTACACAGTGTGTCACACCGGCTGAAGATATGGTGTTGCAGGGGAACCATTTGATTACGTAATTCCTTCAATACATTCATCAAGATCTGTGTCGGAACAGTCTGGATCCTTCACTTGTGTACCTGTGGAATCCATAAGGTCATTGCGATAGAGACAATGATGTTCTTATTGAAGGACGAGCCTTCCAATAAGCCAACATTGGGGACCTCTTTTACTTACAAGGAACCAATTTATGAACATTTTCCAGAGACCTACCGAGAGCGTGACTCCGGACTTGTCGCCCAATCTTCGCTCGCCGGCCTGTGAAATGGGACCAGGCACCATCATTCTGTTGATTGGCTCATTAGGAGTGCGGTGGAGGGCCGGAGCCATGAGGAGAACTCAATTAGGCTCAATGTGGACACATCTTTCTGAATAACAAGCAGCATGATGCTCTGGCGACTGTTCCAGTGGCGTCCTGTCCGGCTTAGCTCAATCACGCCATCATGCCTGAACACAGCGATCAGTCCGCCGCAAATAAGCGCACAGCTTCACCTTTTGAATTCGGCAAATGAAACAGATGCCCACGACTTGTCGCATTTAAACAATTCGAATGACTTGTTTAGCTTTCATGAATATGAGGCAATATCTCTGGTCATTAACTCTGATAGGCAACACATTGAGGACAGATAAAAGAGTGGCCACAAGCACAAACTGTGCACGCTGGGGGGAAAACAAATCTAAATGAAGCAAAAGCTTATTCACTAATATTCATTGGAAGGTCTATTTCCCATTGAGCTCATGAGCTGGTCGGATGATAACTAAAGAACTGCATGTGGCACAGGGCTGATTAGATCACAGGTGTCAAACGCATTTCAGTTCAGGAGCTACAAACAGCCCCAATTTCATCCTGAGTGGGCCAGAATGGTGAAATAGTACCTAGTAACTTTTAAATTTAAACTCTAATTTTGTTCCTTAAGAGCGCATGTGATGAAAATGTCTCTATTCTCAACATAAAACCAACTTTAGTTGGTGCCAAGGTGGTGAAAGGTCCAAAAACTTCTCCTATAAGCTGTTGCATGATGGGTGACAGGACGGCGTTGAGGGGAGTTTGAGGCTTCCAGGCTCGGGTCTTAGTGTTGTGTCATGTCCACTATGATTAAGAATTTTTGTATTTTTTTTTAAATCAATGTTTTCGTTGACATTTTGACCATTTCCTTGGTGGTTTGATCAGATTGGAGCCTTTTGCGTGCCGTTTTTTTTGGCCCACAGGCCTCATGTTTGATACCTCTAGATTATATGAACTCCTGATGCCTCCACGCGGTTCTTGAGTCAACATGTTTCGTATTATATTCAGGGTTGGGTTTTTTTTCGCTTCATCACTTTGACAAGGTGTCCATTTACCGGATGAATTCCCAGGAAGACAATGTGACGGACGCGTTCAGGTGGATAAACGCTCATGCCTGTGCCGTATTAAGTGAACGTGACATTCGATAATGTTAATGTCTTTGTAATTTCAGAAGAGGAGCACTTTGTTGAAATTGTTGTTTTGGTTAATTTCCCCCCCCCTCGAGTTCATCGCACTGGCACAGGGCTCAATTGGCATCGGCGCCTGAGCTGGCCGTGGCTGCCCAACGGCTCCTGCCTGATCTAACCACATCCCGCCCGTTCCAACGATCACAAAGAGAACAGAGCAGAAGAGAACACAGCTGACTGGTAGCCACAGGGTCATTAGATTGGATCTGTGAAATGGATGATCATCATTAAAGTAATCTCCCGGTGTGTGGTCGCGTCAATGAATGGGTTGATTGCGCAATAACTTAAAACAAGCACCGTGAGTGCGTAGGTATGGTGTTGAATCAGAAGTTGCGTCACGGGCCTAATATTTATACTACGGGCGGATGCAGACATGACGAGAGATTAACCGGGGAACAGCAGGGCGGTGTGGGTGGGTAGGGTGTGGATTGGTGAAAATGGACCCGGACAGGACACCGTCGCTGCAGTCGTCACCTCCAAACCAGTCAAATTAACGGTCAAATGAAGCTGATAAAAAAATCCTTGTCTACAGTGACGCAGGTAGAAAACTTGAGAAACTTCTAAAGTCTGTATCAGAGAGCATAAAATATAAATCTGCAAAATAATGCTTAACCAAGGTCTCCACCAGCCAACAAAAGGCGGCGCGGAGCTGGTGTGGGAGTTAATTTGCATGTCTCCATTAACTTCCTGAAATAGTCTCTCATGTCTTCTGTCAATAAAGGCACATAATGTCCCCGGTGTGCTTGAGAAAATGGCTTCAGTCAATCAGTCGCGCAATTATTCAACCTTTTCAGGCAATAATTACAGAGGCTCATGTCCAACAGGCTGCCGTTTTCTCAAAATGTCACTGCAGTTTTGCAGGGTTGGAATCATAGCGTGATGTGTGGAAAGTACAAATTTGGAGGTAAATGTGCAGCCCGAGAAGAAGTAAAAAAAAGACATAATTGAACTAGATAGGTAGGTAAGGTATAGGGCAGGATGAGTAGGTAGGTAGGTGAATGAGAATTAAATGAGACAAGGGAAGATATATGATCACTTTCTGCCTTTTTGCTTCTTTAAAACTAATCAATATAAGGTCACAACAATTTCAAAAACATTATATTTGTTTGAAACACCAGCGTATTGTTGTATTACTCAAATAATTTCCTTGAAAACCGGGACTTCCTGTTACTATTTTGTATGCTTCATGTTAGAAATTCATTACAACAGATATAATTTCATTCAAAACAACATTAGAACATTAAAGAACTGATGCATAAAGAAAGTTCAAGTTCTCTTTCAAAAATTGGCAGAAATTCTCCCTTCTTGCATATTTGACAAGTATAAAGTACACAAGTTTGAATTAAATAACCTGTAGGTCATCACATTGGTTATAAAATCCCATTTTGTATCATGTAGACATTAGAATAAGACATGGATTGTGGAAGTTTTTTTGAAAACATCCAGTATGAATTTGATCTATTATGTAAATAAATTATGAAGTACAATGTGATTTTGTTCTGTTTTAGATTCCCCGACGGATTTTGCTTGTGTTTTTTATTTTACTATAGTGCTGTAAAAAGTCTCACTCTTAGTGTAGAATTCAACCTTTTTTTTTTTGAATGAGAGCTTAGAAAGGGTCAAATGATAAACCAGCATTCTTCTCTCAGTTTACTCATCGCAATGGTACTCGTGTGTGTGTGTGTGTGTGTGTGTGTGTGTGTGTGTGTGTGTGCAGCCCTGTAATCATGATTGACCACATCCCTCCATCTTACATACACACAAACAGGCCCTGCAAACCCCGAAGTGAACCCACCCGACGCTCACTGACACACGCTGACTCATGACAGCTACACAAATACCTCGAATCCGAGGCGGTGACTAAACACGCAACACGATATTCCAGATACGGGACTTGCAGGGATCGGTAATTGCTTCAGTGCGATGTTGGCTTCACGTGCCGCCGCCTGACTCTTGCTTCGGGTTTTTTTTCGGCGCGCTTTGCCAGAAATTGGATGCGTTGGTGCGCCGAGGCAAATAGCAGCACGTTCACCATTCCATTGTGACATGCCGGAACCGGTGAGTCAGGCGGAGGAGGAAGCTACCGGAGGGTTTGGTGGCGATGGGAGGGAACCTTGACGTGGACGGCACCGTTTTGCCAGAGAGCGGCAGTTGGTCGTATAATGGACTATTTTAAAGTCCTAGTGAAATGAAAATTCGACCTCCAAATCACTCTGGCTGTCGCTTCTAGGGACATTTTTTATGCTAACTGGCCGAAGGGTAAGATGTTAAAACGCGGCAATCTGCGAGAAAATAGCTGATGAACAGCGGTATTCCCGCTGCTGGGCGGAGCTTCTGACAATGATAGAGTGACATCACTGGTTGTGCACACGCCCAAGTTGTGTTTACATTATGGAGGATCAGAGTTTTGACGACGAAGAGGCTGAATTAAACAATATTTCATCATCGGGCATTTCAAACCCAGTGATTGATGAAGAAGACACAGAATGGGTCGTTCTGCCATCGGTGACCCCGTCTGGAACATGTTTGAGGAAGCAGAAGACGCTTCGTCCTCCATTTGTCCTCGTCTCCTCGCCTCAGCAGCCGCCAGTTTTCACCTTTGAGGCGTCCTGACTTTTGGCAGAACGACCGGCTTCCTGGATCATGTCGAAGCGCTTTTCCGACTGCGCGGAATCACCGAAGATGAGTCCAGGTATTACTTGCATGTCTACTCGCCGCCCGAGCTAGCGGCTCCCGCTAGCCACTAGCCGCGCGGGCTAGCCGCTCCTGCCGCCTGTGCTCCTTTTCTCCTCTCTCGGTCTCTTCCAGACTCAATCTTTCGTCAAGGCTCATAAAACACAGACTATAACTTCAGAAAAGTGTTAAAACTTCGATACTTAAAAGGGAAACAACGCAAGCCAATGTAAACACAACAGATCGAGATCTGCACATCTCTTGACGTCACACCCACGAAGAAGGATTCCCCCGACTTCCTCGGCTGGAGATTCAAAATTCAAATAACTTTGTTATGCGACAACAGTGGTGGGGCAGAATCAGAGGAACCTTATAAGTAGTACCCCAACTATCGTTTTTTGCAAAGTAGTGTGCTACATTTCATAGGCCTTTAAATGTAATACAATCCAACAGATGTCACAGATAACTGGAAGATACTACCATCAATAGGTAGAAATCATGTGGGGGGTGTACACCGCAACATTTTAGAAATGCAGCAGAGAACAACGGGTACACAGACATTCTCGGAGACAGACGACCAAGTTGGATAAATATTAGTGACCTTCAAAATAAAACTACCGTTTCGCAGGAGTATATGGACTGGGAGTCATGAAAAAATATAAATTGTTCTTATTGTGTTGAACCTACTTGCACATGAGCAGAACAACTATTTACTACAGCCATGGTATAGCATGACCAGTAGCAGCTTTTTCCAAAAAATGGTGTGAAAATTTTACATTTTAACTTGAAAGTGTTGTAGTGTAAATGGGAACTTTGTGAAGTGAGCGAAATTACTACATTAAAATGTGTGTACTTTTCTTAAAATCCAGAGTTAACATGTTTTTTGAACACACGTCTTCATGTGATTAATAGTCAGACATTCTCGGCACAAATTGGAAAAATTTCACACATAGAGCTGTGAAACCGAGGTGTCTAAAAATAAATAAATAAATAAATTTTAATAGAAAAATTTATTTCAAAAAATCAATTTGAAAAATAAATAGCTCTTTCGATTTGTATAACACCATACGATGATTCAGTGATACATTTAACCAGTTTCGAGAAAAAATGTAAGCTATAAACCGTGATTATGAGTGGCGAGTCACTTTTATGACCTTGTAACAGTTGTTTTATTTTTTTATTGCATGTGTTTAGTTTTTTAACAGCTGTCTGCTGGACTATTTTATGAGAAGAGGAGGAAGGCTGTTCTGCCAGCCCACCCTGCCATCAGTGATGATGATGAAGAGGAGGAGGAGGAGGAGGAGGAGGAAGATGACGACGTGGCAGTCGTGGACTCCACCCGCAGGCTGGAGGACGAATGTGCCGGGTGTCGCGGAGGCGCTTCAGGTCGAGGACGATGACAGTGTCATCAGCCAACGGCACGAGCCAAGAGAACCACCCAATCCATGACGCCAACGACCAGCATCTTCAGGCAGGCCGCCAAACCAACGTGTATGTCACCAAAACCGACTTCAACAAAAATGTTTCAAAACCAATATTGACCTTCGCGGCCACCCTCCTCCATAAGGGGCTGTGTGAGGACCAAGACCACGACCATCCATGAATCTGATCACGTGTTTGATGATGTCATCAAAGACGTTCAAGCTGCCAAAACACAGAAATCCAGTAGTTATTCAGCTTCCTCAACCCTTCTTATAGGCATGACCCACGCGGACCTAAATATATCTGTGGATGAGGTGTCGGTTGCCAACATAAGCAAGACAGCCGGTGACTTCAGGCGGTATATCAAGAACTATACCAGGTTACACTGTGGTCCTCAGTCACTACTCAATTTTATTTGTATCACGCCAAATACAGCAGTCATTTTCAGGCACATTTACAAAGAAAAACCCCCCCATAATTCCACATGAGCATAAGCGACGATGGAACGGAAGAATTTCATTTTAAAAGGAAAAAAAACATGCAGAACCAGACCCGGAGGTGTTGTTAGGGGAGAGACAAGGACAGGGCAGACAGATGGATTGTGGGAAGAGATGAAAACCCTTGTTCGGGTAGGGGGTAGAGGGTAGAGGGACGGGGTAGAGGGTAGATGGTAGAGGGTAGGGGGTAGAGAGTAGAGGGTAGGGGGTAGGGATTTAGAACCTTGTTCAGGTATAGGGCAGGCATAGAAACCCTGTTTCAGGTCGGGAGTCGAGATATTCCATTCAATCCTGCCTCCCATAGAACCATTAAGACTTGGGTGTTTCTCTGTCCTCTTCCAACACAACCATTCCAGCAGTGCAGGTGACGCAACAAAGGTTTGTTTGCATTTTTCTGGGTTTCCTAATGCGTTGATCACGTTCCATTGGGTTGTGCTCAATGATTTAGACATCATGATCAATATAATGTGTCACCTAATTGACGTAGAGAGTGGTCAGTCATACATTTCCTATATCGGCTAAATCATGACACAGTTGTGAAGAGGTGGCGTTACTGACTTTGTGTTAATCTATTTTTTTCCATTAGTAATGGTTGACCGGCTTCAGACTGGCTGAAAAAAAAAACACCTTGAAGTCCTTGAAGATTTTAAATCTCAAAGTATTTGATTAAAAGGTAAAGGGTCAGTTGATATCTTGAATTCTTGACTTCATCAATACAATCAGTTTGCTCGGGCCTCTTTATAGCGGTATTGAAAATACTTCCATATTAAATTTGAGAAACGGGCTGCAGAAGTTTTTACCGCCACATTCAAAAAGCCAAAACAATCTCCTTTTCATTTTCAGTTTACGAAAATAGGTTCATCTTCGTTGTTTCACAGGAGGAACTTCAGGTGTTTTCTCACCACAACCCCACCAACGCCGCAGAAATGCAGCCGATCAGGCTCGACCTGAGCCGGCCGGCGGAACTTCAGCACCTCTGCAAGTCGGAACCATTGTGCTGCTATCTCATCCTCCCATCTTCTTCCTGATGCGATTGTTCGGCTCTGAGGGGGTCACTTGTTGCGTGACGTTTGTTGTGTTTGCAGGTGAGTGACGTGTTTGTCTCCGTGCCGTCGCGGCTTTGCGCTGCTCCTCTCTGAGTGGTCGGGTTCTACATTCAACCTTTCTGTTCAGTTTCCATTGCGTAAATTCTTCATCCGCCTCAAACAGGAATGAGACTTAAAAACTTTAGAACTGGATCCGAGCTGTGAGATCGGAGCCAGAATTTCACATTTCAATTTATCTTTTGGTTTTCAAGAAAACGTCTTTTTTTTTTTTGCTTGTTATTTTACCTTAAATTCCCCATTGTATTTTCATGTTATTGTAGATTTTCATAAACTGTACCAGCTGTAATTTTAACCCCATTCTGTTCCGTTTCTTCTGATCCACGCCACATTTTACGGGCGAGGTTGCAGGTTCAATTCCCTCTCTGGACTGAGCGCCTTGCATGACAGCTGTCTCCCCTGGCGTGTGAATGTGTGTGTGGTTGGGCGAATGTGATTAACAGCGTTAGGGACTGATCATTATATAAGTGAAAGTGCATTTTAGTGTATTTGTAAGGATGCACCATCATTTCAGAGCAATTGGGCGCGTCTCAATAAAGCCACGCCCACCGAGTTTAAAAATGAAAAAAATAAAAGAAAGCTCGGGGTTACGTGATGCACTTGAACGCATCACCCATGCATTGGTGGCATGAAGCTCGTTAACCTGTAAAGATCCATAAATTATCCGAGTCACTGTTTACGCCGCAGAGTTCAAAGTGTGTGAAAAAAGTATCGGCTTATAGTCAAGAAATTACGGTAAAGTGTTTTAGGTAGCTGCAAATTATTTTAAGGTTTTATATGAATGAACCTTGATTTAATCATAATGTGTGGACATACATGCCCACTGATGTATGTAAAAAAAAAATATATATATATATACACACAATTGGTGACCAAAAGGAATTGCAGTAAAACCAAGGAAACAAATAAAATCCCTGATTTAATCAATAAAATGTCCATTCTTTAAGCTTTGTGCTCGGCTATGATCATTTGACCTATAAAGCATTGTGAGGGAGTTTCCCTATACCATCATAGATAAAACAATTTAAATGCGTTTTAAAGTAGATTGTCAAAGTCTGTAAAAGTGACTCAAGGAGACGGCGTTCACTGGTAGCTGGTTTCCAAAGGGCCTTGTTGGAAACGGTACGGTCACTTCTGAGTTCCTATAACGAATCTCAGGGCTCCACACAGACACACCCTTAAAATAGAATCTGTGAAATTGTAGAATAAATTATAAAATAGAGAAAATAGAGAGATGTGTTTTTCTACGTCCGATCTACTTTGCGTACAATTTAGCATTTAGTTCATGAGTTCCCTAAAAACCACGATAAAACAAACGACTTTAATGAGTCCAAAACGTTAAGAAACACGTGACTGAATGCAGCAGAGGTCAGAATAAAACATTTTGTAAATGCTTGTTTTTGTAGTCGACTTACAAAGGAGGAAATTGGCTGGTAAAATCACATAGAGAACACACACACACACACACACACACGCACACACGTGCAGTCTTTGCCCCCCCCCCGCCCCGACTGAGTGTTATAAATCCGTCCCGAATGCCGAGGCGACGTCAGCCCGGGTTCATCCTCCTATAAGTAGACGCTTCCCGGCTTGGCCTTCGTCGTGCAGGTGACGGGAACCCGCCAGGTAACCCGGCGGGTATTTCTGCCGCCGGGTGAAGTGTCAGCCCGTTTATATCCGCCCCCGACGTCGACCCCCCCACCCCCCCCCCCCCATCCCGAAGTTGAGGTCGACGTGGGTTCTGGAGGAACAGGCGCGAGAGATCGGCATCCAGCTGGGATTCCTTACGCGCGAAGGGGAAACCCTGACGAGGCAGAAAAAAAAAGCACAGCGCGCCTCCCCGTCGTGTCAGACAGATGGACAGACAGGCCGCTGACCTCATGCCACCGTGGCATGTGACATTTACGGGCGGGGGCGGCATCGCGGAGGGGAGACTCGGCCCTCGCGTCAACGTCACGGCGTCGTGGAAATGAGGAGCACATGACACGGAGTCAGAAGCTCGGCTCGGTTTTGTTTTGCGAGCAGAAGGAATGCGGAGGCCCCCCGTTCACCTTGGTAATAACGTTACGATCACATGGTTAATACGCGGCGGGGGAAGTCGTCTGCGCGCCGTCGGGAGCCGGGGGTTTTTTTTTCTTTTTTTTCACGCTCGCAAACGCCCCAAAAAAATAAGTTCCTATTTTCACACAACTGGTTCTCCTTTATTGCCTCAACTTTGTGAATGGGCCGCCGGTTTGATGCAAAGTAGATTCGATTCAGATAGACGAGATAGATTCAGATAGAAAAATATGATGTTTTGCATCTTTTCCAAGGCGTAATCATTCCATAATTAGGTTTTCAGATATTTAGCTCAAATGATCCAGCTTCTCGTGTAAAAAAAAGAAAAGAAAAAAAAGAAAATGATTTATCCGGTTTTGGGTTAACCTTCCTAATTTAGTGCCACATTTTCCACATGCATTTGTGGGATGAGCAGTGGACGTAATGTCGATTTGGCCAAATCTTACCTGCCTTCGAAAAGCAACTTTTCTTAGCCGTTTACTCCCTTTTGATGGATTGGATGGTTGTGAATACATGAGGAAGCAATTTATTAACTGGGGGGAAAATAAGAACCTCAGTATAAGACAATCGTGCTCAGTCGCACCAGCTTGGCGCCAGTCGGTCAGATATATCACGTATGTATATATATAAGTATATTGTGGGTATACTCAAGCATAGATAATCTTTTTGTATACACATGTTTTCACAGGATGTGATTTTAATTAATTGTTTTATCATCAAGCTAGGTTATATATGTGTGTCTGTTTTCACATGTCTGAAACAAGTTCATGAAAAAAAGATATTCTTAAACTTTAATGGTTATTGCAAAAAAAGTATCTAATTCTTAAATAAGCTTATTTAAACTCCCAGTCTATTTCATATTAATTGAGCTTATAAGAGAACTAGAACTACACTCGGTAGAGCGCAGACCTTCGCCAACGCCACATTTGTTTGCGGAACCGAGATAGCATTGCTAGCATATTAGCAGTTAGCTCATATCTATCCTAACTTGCCTGTCGGGCAGCAACATCACTGTGTGAAACACTGAGCAGGGAGCGTCGCCGTGGCAACAGATCTCCTCAATGAGGTGCCTCTCCCATCCGCTTCGTATGGGACCATTTGGGGGATTTATTCAGAAACGGTTAGCCGTTAACGTCCCAAAATCTAGGATTGGTCAATATGTTGATAATACAAGAGAATGACATAAAAGAACAATAAATACAGTAAAACCAGAATAGATTTTAATGAATCAAAACACAGCTTGTCGTGAACTTAACTCAAATTGTCAATGTTCATCGTGTCGCTAGCTTAATGGCTCATAGCATGCTATGTGTGGATGCTAATGCTACCTGCTTGAGATGAATGGAGAAACACCACAACCGCAACATTCAGTATGTCAACCAATCGTTCCCCTGAAGTGTTTCCCGCAGCACTTTGCAGTCATTGGTCGATGAAGGGGAAGGGGCGGGACCTTGGCAACAAATAGTGTCGCCAAGACCAAGACCACAACGTCTCAAGGCGTTTCAATATTGGGGGGATTTTTTGCACCGGCAACTTCAATTTCAAAGGGTCGTGACACATTGAAACCCCCATCAAAACAACAACAACAACAAAAAAACGTTCCTGCTAAGCAGAGATTCACAAGAACAACCTGTTTCAGGCGTGACCGTTTGGCTTTTTCCACCGCAATGCAGCGGGGAAACGGGAACGCCGGCCCTTCAGGGGGTTCGAGCCGGAGCTTCCAGAAACATAAATCAAATCACAATTAGATTTTCTTCTCCCCGAGTCCTTAAAAGTCTTTTTGGCCACGGCCGTCACTCTCCGATTCCCTCCTTCCACGGAGGCGAGGAGGAGGTTCTCGAGGAGCCCGCTCTCCACGCCGTCTCGTCAGACCCCACGTTTCACCCGGAGCGACTGGCGAGTCCGTGGACTTCGCTGCTTCCCCGTAGACTGAAAGCTCTTCTGCGTGGGAGACTTACTCGTCTATCTGGGCCCCTTTTCCTCCACCACCACCACCCCCTGCCCCCCCCCCCCCCCCCCCCGTCCTTTCTCCTCCCGACGTTACCGGCTTAGAAATTGAGGGAGTGAGTCCCTCTGTTTCAAGAGGTTTGGAATTTGTCTCGTAGCAACAACCCCTCCGTACAATACAACATGGCTCTGTGTGAGACAGAGACGCAGTGTGAGGGTGATGTGTGCGCACCAAGTGTGAGAGAGTTCGGGAACAAGCTGATCTCTTTCTGCATGTGCGTGTGTGTGTGCGTATGTGTGTGTACACTAATCAGCTGAGCACACTTTTTCCACCGTCATACATGTTCGCTGGTTTGACGGTCATGTGGAAACTTGCAGCACACTTCATCTCACTCCTCGCACATTAACACACACGCACACACACACACGCACGCGCACACGCACACAGATACATTCTTCATTCACGGCGGACAGCACTTCCTCCCCGGGTCGACGTTACATAAGCGCCAAGAAGCTGAATGGAAACTGGTGATAAGCTGCGGTTTTATCACGAGGACAGAGGCAGTGACCATGAGAGTCTGGGTGTGGGACAGGCCGTCCGTCCATGGCTGTACAGGCGAGGGAAAACATCCTCTAAACAACCAAGCGCTCCCCTCCCTCCCTCCCTCCCCCCCTCCCTCCCACCCGCCCGCCCGCCCGCCACCCACATGGCCACCATGATGTCACTAACCTCTGGCTCGGAACTGAAATATAGGTCACAACCTGGAAAAACCTCCTCCAACTGACACCGAAACTGGAGATAAAGAGGCGAGAGCGAGATTCGAACCCGCCGCTCTTTGCGGGGGGGCTCCCGGGTGTTCTGGGCCGCGAGGGGTTAAAGTTGCCATTGCTTGGGACTGTGAAATCTGAGAAGTGATGGGAGAGGGGAGAGGGGAGAGGGAGAGGGAGAGGGAGGCAGATTTCTGGGGACCGAAGGAGGAAAAGAAAAAAAAAAAAGAGGAAGACCCAGAGCGCTCCCCTTTGCCCTCCTCCTCCTCCTCCTCCTCCTCCTCCTCCTCCTCCTCCTCCTCTGTGACAGCCTGCTTTCTTCTGCTTTCTCCAGTCTGAGTGGCACTCGTCTCGTTCTCTGATCCACTCGTGAGGGATTTTTTTGCATTTCTTCTTTTCTCATGGTGGTGGAGGGTGGAGGGTGGAGGGTGGTGGAGGGGCACTTTTTTTTTTTTACGGTTACACCGGTCCAGACGAGGTTCTTTCCCTCCCGGTGTTAAAGCTCAGCAGTAAGCGTTTCCCACTTCCTGTGCAGCGCTGAATCAGCCTTCAAGAATGTACGAGCACTGACTCACACTTCCTCCTGGATATGACAGCGCTTCCTCTCCTCCGCCAACTGATTTAGCCTTTTTGTCCTCCCTCCCGCCCTCCGCCCCATCTTCCTTTAACTCCCCCGCCGCCCCCGCCCCCTCCACCTCCTCCTCCTCCGCCCCATTACCACCCAAAACCTCCTTCCTCTAACAGTCGCTGGCTTGTGAGGCGACCCCGGAGTGGAACAAGTGACTCCCGGCTTTCGCCGTTTGCGTTTGCCAACGGCGAGCGACTTGAAGCGCGGAGACGTTCGCCCGTCGAGCGTCTGACTCACGTCGCTTTAATTCCCGCCCCCCCCCCCCCCCCGGGGGCCCTGCCAGGCAGGTGGACCGCGGTTCTATCGAAACGGCGGTTGGCGATCCGCAGACGCGTCCGAGTTGAAGAGTCAACTCATTTCATTACGTCGTGCGATTTCCTCTTTGCCGTGCGACTGACCATATTTGGTGACTTCCACATTTCTTCCTTTTAAAACTAAAAAAGATGAGAAATGCAGCCAAATCTGGGCATCTGATCGATGCATTTGACTTAAAATATATAAATAATACGAATCTGAGAAATGGTGGCAGTTGATGTTTGCTTTTATATAATGCATATAAAAAAAATTGGCATTTCGATAAACAACAGATCAATAACGTCCATTAAACATTACATCGATTTAAAGCTGTGACTGATTAAATATAAGGGAGTGTGGTCCGTTTATTCGGCACATTTAATTGTGTGATTTCCCTTTTAACAAGCGAGTGGCTATATTTGGTCATTTCCTCTTTACTTCCTGTTAATTCTTTTTTTTTTTTTGTAATTCAATAGCAGAAGGCAAGGTGAAAGATTTTCTATGATTTCCACTGTGGCAAACTATCCACTCGCTTTTCTTCCCAGTCTGTGCCTCACATTGATGTTCCAAAAAAATTGGTTGCAGCACATTTGATTATATTCACCTTTTAAATGTTACATCCAGATTATAGAGCATCTTCCTCCTGTAAAATCCAGATTACAGAGCCTCTTTCTCCAACTATTGTCGAGATTATTGAGCCTCTTTCACCAACTATAGTCGAGATTATTGAGACTCTCCTGTAACATCCTGATTATAGAGCATCTTCCTCCAACTATAGTCGAGATTATTGAGCTTCTTCCTTCCACTATAGTCGGGATTATAGAGTATCTTCCTCTTGTAACATCCAGATTATAGAGCCTCTTTCACCAACTATAGTCAAGATTATTGAGCTTCTTCCTTCAACTATAGTCGGGATTATAGAGCATCTTCCTATTGTAACATCCAGATTATAGAGCATCCTCCTCCTCTAACATCCAGATTAAAGAGCATCTTCCCCTTCTAACATCTGGATTATAGAGCATCTTCCTCCTCTAACATCCAGATCATAGAGCATCTTCCTCCTGTAAAATCCAGATTATAGAGCCTCTTTCTCCAACTATAGTCGACATTATTAAGCTTCTTTCTCCAACTATAGTCGAGATTATAGAGCATCTTCCTCTTGAAACATCCAGATTATAGAGCATCTTGTGAACCCACTGAGTGGGTTAGATTCAACAGAGCAGCGCTTCAATAATCCGGCTCTGAGTTCACGTTACTTTTCCAAGTAGCCAGTTACTTTTTCATGTCAGTATATAATAAAGTTGCCAGTCATACATAAAGGTACTTTGTGTGTTTTTCTCCAGGATGTTGCGAGTCGGCGCCTCAATCATCCAAAGTGTTTGTCAGCAGCATGCCGACGACGGCCAGAAATAGACCCCCCCCCCCCCCCCCCCCGACACCTGTTTCTTCTATCTTCCACCTCCCCGGCAGCTCGCCGGCGTGGAAGTAGGCCATTCCGGACCTACTCGAGTACAAACCGCCGCGCTTTTCCTCTGACACAGTGGAAAGTTTACCTTGTGATCAAGGTGTGCTGTCGCTGATTATGCAAACATCCCTGAGCCGGCAGCAGCATGCGCACACACACACACACACACACACACACACACACACACACACACACACACACACACACACACACACACACACACACACACACACACACACACACACACACACACACACACACACACACACACACACACACACACACACACACACACACACACACACACACGCATGCATTCACGTGACGTCACGCGGCGACAGGTGCCGTTGTGCACACAGCAGGGCCCGCGTGTGTGTGTGTGTGTGTGTGTGTGTGTGTGTGTGTGTGTGTGTGTGTGTGTGTGTGTGTGTGTGTGTGTGTGTGTGCTCAGAGTTGTTTGCGGTGTTTACATATAACAGTGCGATCGTTAGCGGGCGAGCGTTTCGCGTCAAGGGGAGGGTGGAGGTGGAACCAGCGAGCATTAAGCGGAGCCCATGATGTCACGCAGTCATAACCAAAGGGGGGAAAAAAAAGTTGTGTAATACCTGCGTCACTCAAGCAGGTCGCGGCCGGCCGGTCAAACCTCCAAACAACATCTGGCGGTTTTGCCGCCGCGCCGCCGGTTCACGACAAGGCCCCAGTGGCTTATGGGAGGTGGAAAGAAGCGCCGGGTAGTGGGACGACGACCGGAACACAACCCTCTAATTCAACCGGCTTTCCTGTAGCCCCGCGTTGTGCACGTGCACGAGGACGCTCACACTACTTACACACACACACGCTTTGTTTTGGGGTTTTTTTTGTAGTTTTTTTTTAATCCGTCGTCGTCGGAGCTCTTCTCACAGGCGGAGCCGTGAGTCACTCGGCGAAAAATCCCCCCCCCCCCCCCGTCAGAAGAGGGCAGATCGCCGCGTTTTCAAAACTCCTAAAACTCGTGCCTCTCAGGCAGGTGAAGCGACGAGACGATGTTGTGTCAACAGAGATTGTAAAAAAAAAAAAAAAAAAAACTAGCGCCGCGCCGCTCGTCCGTTGGAGCGCCGGAGTTCCCCCCCCCCCCCCCCTCCCCCCGCTGTCCAGGTTAGCCCAGCACCTGTCGGCAGGGTGCGTTACTTTTACCACTTGTACAAACATGCGAGTGAGTCTTCCTGTAAAAATCCCCCCCCCCCCCCCTCCTCCGCCTTTCCAGAAAAAAAATCCCTGAAGATTTCGTGCATTGATATAATTGCATCTGCTTCACAATCAGGTCACCGTGACTCATCCGATTCTCCTTGAGGAAATCGAGCAAACCATCCAATTAAGCGCATTCTAACTTTACGTCTCCAAGCGAAAACGCACTGTTCTGCGCATTCGTGTTTCCAAAGCGACATTTTAAAAGCGGCCAACCGACGTTTTTCAAAAAAGTCTCGTTTTCAGTACCAAACGCCCTGAAACCTTTGTCTCTCGCGCAACGAAGTCTTCACCGTCCAGATATGTTCGGATTCAAACTACCAACCGTGAGCTTTACGAGTAAAACACGCAAAAGCGCCCCAGATGCCGGGAGATATCGAAGAAGAGGCGGGATGGGGTAATCTTTCCTTTATCCTGTAAAGACGGGATCACTCCGCGTGTTCACCGGTGGTATCGCTGAGTCATGCTTATCGACACGAGGATTAAACGGGATCGGATCATCTGAATATGTGGGTTTGCAGCAGTTCATCACAGGGCGAATGTAAAATGGTCGAGTTGTCGTTATGGAGCAGGATTCACCACAGACCCGACACGCCGGGCCGCTCGTCTGCGAGCAACAGGTCGGTTTCACCCTCCTTCGTGGTGAGCGGTTGCCATGGCGATCCCGCGACACCGCTTCAGTTCATTTAATCCAAATAACGGTGAAATGAGAACTGGGTGCAAACATTTCTTATTGTATTACTGCGTCTGGGTCGGCTCGCGTTCATTTTTTTTTTTTTGGTTGACGAAGGGTTAACTTTTAAATCTTCTAGTTTTAAAATTAGTTTACTTTCTATGTGATATGTATTTAAATATCAGAACAATTAGAATTAGTCAATAAGGTGTGAGGAATACAGACAAATATTAGTTCAATGATAAAAGGTAATGAAGCATAATAATAATAATAATACAAATGAACAAACAAGATGAACAGGCCATACGAATTACTTCACGATTTAAAAAGTTTTAACATTTAAATATCCAAGTCGATATGAAATGTGTGTGTTGCTGTGCAGAACGGAGGAGCCTCAGAGGGAGAGAGGCCGACGGGAGAGCGTTGTGGACACTGCCACCATGTGGCGCTCCACTCGTGCTGTGAGCCTCTCCAGAACCGACATCATCATCATCATCATCATCATCATCATCATCATCATCAGATCCACAACCGGACGAAGATGACACTTTAAATATCTGGAGCTGGGATGAAGACTACAGTTCATAATGTAAGAGTGAAAAAAAAAAAGAAAAAAAAGCAGAAAGTGAAACAAATACTGTAGAGCAAATGTATTTATCAAGCAAATTTAAGAAACGACGTCAATCAATAAACGTTAAAGTAAAACAAAACTGGCCACTTTTTTTAATTTATTTATTTATTTATTTATCTAACAATGTTTAAAACCGATTGATGACGATGATTATTATTACAATATTTGATTTTTATGCAATAAAATTAATAATTATTGCTATTATTGTTATATACATTTCAAATATCACTATAGTTATATTTTGTGATTTTTCTAATTGTATGATTGGATTAATAAAAAATAATCAAAATCACAATATTTGTTTATTTAATATGATATTTAACATTATTATTATTTTTATGATTCAATGATTATCTTGATAATTATAATCACAATAATAAATGTTAAAAAAAATTTTTAAAAATAAAGACTTCATATAAAATATAAAAAATGATAAAACTTCATGATATAAATAAAACTTCATAAAAGTACAAGAATTAAAGAACCCCGCCAAACCAGACTACTGACAAAAACCACAGAATTCGACCACGATAAATCCAATATTCCGACACGTAACGATCGGCTCTGTGACGCCGTGGCACACGAAACAAATCATGCTAATCCACGTTAATCCCGCTCGGCTGAATTCACTCACAGACCCCATCTTGGTGTCGGAGCAGATCAGACTTCACATTTAACTGCAGCGATTTCACCGATTTCCTCCTGGTTAACATTCACATGCCCTCTCGGTTACAAGCGTGCTAAATGACATGGCGGTTAAAGTTCCTCGTTTGGACAATTAACAGACGTTTCTTTATGTGGAAAAAAATAAACAAACATCCAGACAGAACCGTGACTGATGGCGCTGCTGCAGATTTTCCCCTCGTACGTTTTATGAAGTTATGATTCAGGGCTGCAGTCCACACCCACTGATTCAACCCCACTAATGGTTAATAACGCAGAGCGGGAACAGGCGTTCCGTTTGTGTTCCGTTTGTTCTAAAGACGTACCGTGGAGTTTTCCAGCCGCCGCACGGTGACGTCAGCGCGGGTTGTGTCTCGTCGCGGCGATGAAGGGAATCAGCCCGGGCCGGGGAGACGACGGTGTTCAAACCCCGTCTTCATACCTGGCAGGAGAGAAGAAAGCAAGTTGGATTCACATGGAAGTTTGTTTTGTTTTTCTTTTTTTTTTCTTTTTTTATTCAAAAGCAGCAACACAAGTCCGAAAAAATGCATTTCTCGTATCGAAGTCAGTGTTTCTTTGTTAGAAAGTCTAAAAGCTTCTTTTGTCACGTGCACAGGAGGTGGAGGAGTCCTGCTTCTTCCTCTTTTGTCAGACTGAGAACACACTTGATCCCTGGTGACTCGTCACACCATCTAGTGGTACAAAATGGTATGACACGCTAAGACAACTTCAAGACAGTTGGGATAACGCGTGCATATTTTGTACATTTGTAAAATTACAGCAGAAATAATTTGTCAGAAATTTGTCATTACACTCAGATAAACACGTATTTTCAGCGTTTAGGTTTTGTGAAACATCCCCGGGTTTTAGCGTCACGGAAACGATTCCTGTGGCAATGTTCATTGATCTCATTTCACACTAAATTTCATTTCGCATTAAATGCGAGTTTTGCATAATTTCAGACTATTCACGTTTTTTTTTCCAGGTTGAATCAGCCAAACGTCAACATTTCCCTTGAGCTGCCGCGACGCCATCTTGCGATATCCCAGAAACCCTTGCGGCAGGTTTCCCAATCAGCAATACAGAAATGGGAGTTTGATGGATACAAATTCCAGTTTGTAAATTAGTGAAATCAGTCTTGTTTTGATGTGTTAGTTTATTCTCTGTGCAGAAGTGAGACTTTTTACAGGAAGTAGATTTTAAAGGGGTTTTTTTTCTGGGAGAGTAACTTTAACTCCCTGCAGGTGAATTCAGAGGCATCTTTGAGATGTTTTTTCACATTTCATAAATGCTTGATAAAAACACACATTCCATTCACACAGTTTGAGGTTTACTCATTTCGAAATGTTTCTCAAGTTTGTTGTTGAACGGCCTTGAAGACGTTTCCGTTCAGACGAGCGACACTATTAGAACATTCTTTCAATGCGCTTTCAATGAGAATGACGGGAAATCAATATAGAGCAATAGCAAATACATATATTTTGAACTTCCTGACTCGTGAGTGTCTCTTCAGTATTTATAGCAAATAATCTATATTCATTAGAATGGACTGAAACACAATAACAGACGGAGATGAAATTAATTCTGGGTGGTGAAAGCCTCGTCTCCTCCAGCTCCCGAGTTTAAAAAAACAAAACAAAAAACGACAGGGTTTCTCCTCCATCCTTTGAGGCTCTCGCTGAATTTTTTTTATTCGTGAAGGTTACAGGTTATTTATTTATTACAGTTCATGAAAATTTATATCTAAAGGTAAGCCGTCGCTGACATTTATCTCTGATATTTGTGGAGTGTCAGGAGGCTGATTCAAAAGCTTCGCAGGCAGCCATTGATAGAAGTTCGGCGAAGAAAAACTATTTCAAGTTGATTTCTGCCTCGGTTCAATACTTACTTAAAGTAACATTAAGTTCTGCCAACGACAGAGATAACGTCACGTATATGCGATACCGTCACATATGAAACTTTTCTCTCTAGAAATTATTCACATTTACACGACAAAGTTTTGCAGAAGAAAAAAAAAAGACGTTTGTTTCCACGGAAACTGCAGAAACGCTGAAAATGATGTAGTTTGCATGTTGACCTTAAAATCGTCCAGATCACATGACATAAGCAACCTGCTAGAAAAAAAAAACTATTCTGTAAACTTTCTCCACCTGTTTTTTTTTTACGACGATTGTACTCAGGTCTAGTCCCCACAAGGATCAATATTTCTCTCACACACACATCAACAACAAACAACACAGATGAAAACATTCAGTCAGCTTCATTGGCGAAAGTAACCAGATAACATAAAGCACATAAAGTACAAAAAACAAAGCAAAAAAAAACAAAACATGGCAGTAAAAGAAAAGCAGAAAGATGTAATTTAAATCAGTCACTTGATCGTGTGAATTAAACTAAAATGTGAAACAAACACCGCCGATCTATGCAGTAATTTCTGGTGAAATGCCTACAGTTGATCAATTAAACTGCAGAACTCTTCTCACACACCAGGAAAATCGGTGAGTGTCTACAAACAGTTGGGATTCTTTGACACCGAGTTAATACCAACCGTTTTGTTTCGATTCCGCTTGTGAAAATGTTTGTGTTCCTCCCTCCTTCTCCCGTGAGTTAGCGAGGTCTGCTAGCGCGATGCTAACGCTCAATGGGAAACGCCAATACACATGCTAACTGAGGTAGCATTGCTATCGCGACAGGTGAGCCAAACAAATATGGCCGCCGGCTGAACTACGGCTATTCGGGAGGGTCAAACTCGAACTGAAAAAAAATCCCCTGATGGCTGGGGATGTCAATAAACGGAACAAATGAATCAACCTGAGGCTGTGCACAGCTGTGATTACCAGTGTGTGTGTGTGTGTGTGTGTGTGTGTGTGTGTGTGTGTGTGTGTGTGTGTGTGTGTGTGTGTGTGTGTGTGTGTGTGTGTGTGTGTGTGTGTGTGTGTGTGTGTGTGTGTGTGTGTAGAGCAGAGGATGCTCCTCACGTTCCAGCGGCCCGATGCTTCCTGTGACTCACGGCTCTGACGCCTCACACTCACCCCAGAGGAATCCGGGGACTTCTGTTCTCCCACATGAGGACCTCGTTGTTGCTTCGGCACGAGGAGACGGAGGAGAGGAAGCGTTCCGGAGCTGCGCCGCACATGTGTTCTGGCAGGCGCTCTCAGTCCATCCCTGACACCTGGAAGATCTATGTGATCCTGCATGGAGACTCCAGCAAGTTTGCGTGATGATCAATTAAGAATTAAAGCTTGAGCGACATCATGTACGAGCATCATTGCTCCAATGAGGGTTTCACATGCATTAGGCCTTAGGGGGTCAAACATGAGGCCCCTGAACCAAAACCGGCCAACAAGATGCTCCAATCAGGCCAAATATTAATATTTTCCAACAAAACATTGTTATTTTAAACAACACAACAGGACACTGAGATATACTTCCATGAAAGCCATGTGGTCAGAGTGAGTTTGCAAAAAACACCCAGAAAGCAACAGTCATAGGAGAAGTTTTATGGATATTTCACTTTATTTTGCAACTGAAGGTTTCATTAAAATTGCCCTTGATGTTGAAATTGGAGTCTGAGAATAGAAAATTATACATATATAGGCTGCAACAGTATATAAAACCACAGTTGTTCACCTTGTAACAGATCCAATTGCAGGCATTGGTTTTTTATTTATTTTTTTGCTTTTGATTTACCTGGTAATTCATCCTGATCATTGAAAACAATTTCATTGGTCTACTGCAACTGTGACGAGGACGAATGTATTGGCAGCATGAAGCTTGTTAATAAATTAGCAGTGTTGTTTACATTTATTTATTTGTTAAATAAGATATTAAATATTAAGTACATGTAAAATAAATAATGTATTTATTTGTACATGACAACTTAAGTAATTTAAGGAAATTTAAGTCTTTTTTCCCCCCACACAACGATCAACAGACTTGTCATCGACCGAATTTCATTCGGTATTTCAAAACACAAATATACTACAATACCCATAAGCCCTCAGTTCTCCAAAGCGCCACAATGTATCCAACACACACTCCAGTTTACACAGATGATCTGAGGATCCTGAAACAGAAAACAAACACCAAGTTCACTTTAATTAGATTTTTTTTTTTATGTAAAAAAAAAACAGTTGTAAGTAGAATAAAGATAGATACATTATGCAAAAAGTGTCCTTACTTTTTTAAATAGCATAAAGTACAAATAGTATATTTTTATCAGTGTATTAACTGTGAAAATGTAGATATCTTCATCACATATACAAAAAAACAAAAATCTTAAAGTCACTATGGCACTATATTTGGAGTTTATTCAATATTTGGGTAACTTTTTATTATCCCTTGAAGTGACACTCTGTATTTTATTCCAGTTTAGAGAGTAAATGTCTGTGTTGTATGTCTGCGAGTGTTCACCCTGGTAATAGTTGGGTGGACTGGTGCTAGTTGGGACTGGTGGACTGGTAATAGTTGGGTGGACTGCTGCTGTTCTTAAATAAGAGCCCAGAAATAGACGCAGCAGCTCCGTGACTCAGGCCCGAGTCAGAGCCGCAGGTTTGATGAGTAAAATGTGCAAACTGCCGCCAACCTCTGGCCGACCGCAGCGAGGCCGTCGCAACTTAAAATATCCACGTGAACGCAGGCCAACGTCTTTCAAGCCTCCATTCATAAAAACATCAAGCCGCTGGAAAAGTCCCGCAATTTCCAGGCTGCAAAATAATGACTAATAACCTGTAAATGTTGTTTATGAATCGTAGTAAAGCTGGAGAGTCACTTTGGCAGAGGGGGAGGAGAGATTAAACGTAGTCTGAAATGCTTTTGAAATTAGTTTTCCTTCAACGTTTGTTTTAAATAAACAGTATTACATGATATTTATATAGAATTAAATCTTTTAGAGAATCTCTCCCTGAGCAAAATGATATGAAGCATTTCAGTATCTATTCATTGAAGATAAATCATATATAAATTGTGCTTTTCTTTGTATTTTTTAGTTCTTTTTCATGTATACATTTTCCCCAAAAATAATTTTTTCTTATCTCACATCCTCCTATAAACGCTTCCGATTACAAAACCAGACAAGTTTTTTTTTTTAAATAAAACCACAGTCGCAGATCTAAATTACTTAAAATTATGATTAGCATACTAATACAATAATGAAAGTATGCTGCACAGTTCTGCACTGTGTGTATTTATAATCTCATTTTTACCTTGTTGTTTCAGAGAAGTTTTGGTTCGACTCAACAACGTTCAAAAGATAATGCCCATTTCCACAGAAATGCGGGAAATTATGTCGTTTCCACGGCAACTGAGTCAGAACATTTCCTAAGAGTATGCGTGTTCTCCCTGTTTCCACGGAAATGGAGTTGGAAAGTTTGCGAAAAAGTTGCGTTTTATACCGATTTCCACAGAGACGGAGTCCTAACCTTTCCAAAAATGTAAATTTTCTCCGTTTCCATGGAGACAGAGTCGTACCGTATCGGAAAAGTTTTTTTTTTCCCTGTTTCCAGAGAGTCGGATGCAGAGCATTTTCGAAAAGTTGCGTTTTTAATCCTTGTTTCCATGGAGACTGAACATTTCCCAAAGGTCGCATTTTCAAAAACCTGCAGTTTTCCTGTTCCGTGTAGAAAAAATTGCAACCCTTCTGAAAAGTTGTGTTTCCTCCCGTTTCCTTGGAGACGGGAGTCAGGGCATTTTCAAAAAGTGGCTCGTGGAGACGGGACGCTCAAAACGCACCAAAGGTTTTGTGTTTTCCCTTGAAAACGCTGTCGTCAATTGTTCAGTGCTGCTCTGAATTTATTCTACCTGCAGAAAACAAACAATTCTTTTTTTTTGTAATTCACTTCTTATGGCTTTTTCAAACGTCAACAACCATACAAAACATATAGATAATAAAGAACAAAAATAACCCCCAAATATATTAACATAAAATGCCAGCCAGTAAACTTAGACGAAAAATTAAAAAGCTAATCAGTACAAACATTTACAGGGTGTCAATCATATCTCAGCTGTTCACACATTGCCAATGTCAACAATATTTACAAAAAACAATTCTTTATGAATGCAGGTGATTTTCAAATTTAAATTTTAAGAATTGAACTTTAATTGAATCCCTGCCATACGACCATCCGTCATGTGAAACTAAACCACTTATTCTCTCACTGTGTCTTGAATTCAATAATCATGTTTCTTGTATTTATTTGCCTTTAATGAGCCAAACCGGAGCTTTTCCTCGAGTTTCCTCCACAAATGATCACGCGTGAACAAGCAGCTATTTGGGCCGTTGGGCTGCACATATTCGGGTACTGGACACGAACGACGCCGCTTTCAGACACATTCCTCTCAAACCACTTCCACAAGTGGCTGGCGAAGGCCGCTGCTCCGCACGCGCTCCAAGAAATACTCCTCGGATGGCCGGCGGCGGCGGCGGCGTGAGTCACCGGGCGAGAGAGTGAAAACAAACCGGAGCGGAACAAACACACACTGACTCACTGCAGTGACTCAAACATCTGGAATACACCTTCAGGATTCACATGGAGGGCCTGCTTTGATCCTCTTCAGTGTGTGTGTGTGTGTGTGTGTGTGTGTGTGTGTGTGTGTGTGTGTGTGTGTGTGTGTGTGTGTGTGTGTGTGTGTCAGGGATTACCGTCCCACTTCTTTCATAACCGCAGTGACATCTACTGGATCCAGGCTGCGCTGGTTTCTTGTGTGTCTCCCTCTCTGACGGTGCAGTGGAGCAGTGGTTCGCCCCGTCAGCTCACTGAATGAGAGTCACCGGTTTGAGTCCCTGGAACTTTGTGTGGAACTGGAAGGTTCTGCCAGTTTCATCCTGCAATCCATAAATCAGACATTTGAAATTAATTGGTCAGTCTAAAATCAGTAAGTAGGATACTCTATAATCTGGATGTTAGAGGAGGAAGATGCTCTTTAATCTGGATGTTAGAGGAAGAAGATGCTCTATAATCTGGATTTGAGAGGAGGAAAATGCTCTATAATCTGGATTTGAGAGGAGGAAGATGCTCTATAATCTGGATTTGAGAGGAGGAAGATGCTCTATAATTTGGATGTTAGAGGAGGAAGATGCTCTATAATCTGGATGTTAGAGGAAGAAGATGCTCTATAATTTGGATGTTAGAGGAGGAAGATGCTCTATAATCTGGGTGTTAGAGGAGGAAGATGCTCTATAATCTGGGTATTAGAGGAGGAAGACACTCTTTAATCTGGATGTTAGAGGAAGAAGATGCTCTATAATTTGGATGTTAGAGGAGGACGATGCTCTATAATCTGGATGTTAGAGGAGGAAGATGCTCTATAATCTGGGTGTTAGAGGAGAAAGATGATCTATAATCTGGGTGTTAGAGGAGGAAGATGCTCTATAATCTGGATATTAGAGGAGGAGGATGCTCTATAATCTGGATGTTAGAGGAGGAAGATGCTCTATAATTACTGTGCCTTTCTGATGGAGAAATGTGCTTCAACATGAAGTTTGCTGCAAGTGTTTGCTGAACTCGACGACACGCACAAATAAAGAAAGGTCACACAGCTGATTCCAGCTGTTTCCAGCTGCGTGCTGCTTTCACAGAACACCAACTCTCCTCAAAAACAACCAAGGAAATCACACGCGGCCACACTTCAGCTTCCGCTTTGATATTTTGGAAAATGTCATCCTCCTCCCCATCTTCTTCCTCCTCTTCCTCCTCCTCCTCCTCCTCCTCTTCATCTCTTTTAAAGCGAAGTAGAAATCAACCCACAGTCCGTGTATTAACTGACTCGAAAGCAACTTTCTGAAAATGGCTCTCAGGATACAACTTGTCCCAAAATTGCTCGGTCGATGATGGTGAGAAAGAACTTCCCGCTGGCTTCTGAAAGCTTCAAAGGTAGATTTGCTTTCATCTTTTCAGGCAAATCCTACCTTTGACATGTTTTGAGGGGTTTGACGGTTTTTACATTTTCAAGTGAAAACACCCTGATTTTTGGCGTGTTTTCGACATCTATGTACGTAAAACAGTGCTTGGACACGCCTGCGTATGGTTGCTTATTGGTTTCTATGTATGTATGGGTTTCGCCAACTTTTTGCTCAAACTACTCATCGAAATTGCGTGAAATCTTCGGGGATTATTTGCTCACCATCCAAGGACCAATCCATTCGATTGGGACGTTTAACGGCTAATCATTTCTGAATAAATCTCCAAAAACTGTGAAAAGAAATTTCCCATTCAAAGCGGATGAGAGAGGCGCCTGTTGCCATGGAGACGCTCCCTGCTCAGTGTTTCACACAGTGATGTTGCCACCTGATCTACCTAGCTAGCATCGATATGAGCTAAGGGCTATCACGCTAGAGATGCTAGCTCAGTGGATGTGGATATGTTGGGCTTTTCTATTTTCTCTATAAAAGCACATTGGAATGACTGCAATGTATTTAAAAATGTCTTTTTTTAATAATAAAAAAAAAGAAATGACCAGTACTCAAAACACAGGTTACAAACTATATACCCGCACAATATTTTTAGTTTTTTTAGTTTATGTGAAACCCTTTGTATTGCGTATGTAAGTTCGGACATTTTGTTGTTATTGATGATAAACTCACTTGAATGTTTTCAGAAACTGGCAAGAAATCAAAAAAAAAAAAGTGCTGGGAGGGAGATGCTCTATAATGTAGATGCTAGAGGAGGAATATGCTCTATAATCTAGATGTTAGAGGAGGAAGATGCACTATAATCTAGATGTTAGAGGAGGAAGATGCTCTATAATCTGGATGTTAGAGGAGGAAGATGCTCTATAATCGGGATTATAGTGGGAGGAACATGCTCTATAATCTGGATGTTAGAGGAGGAAGATGCTCAATAATCTGGATGTTGGAGGAGGAAGATGCTCTATAATCTGGATGTTAGAGGAGGAAGATGCTCAATAATCTGGATGTTGGAGGAGGAAGATACTCTATAATCTGGATGTTAGAGGAGGAACATGCTCTATAATCTGGATGTTAGAGGAGGAAGATGCTCAATAATCTGGATGTTAGAGGAGGAAGATGCCCAATAATCTGGATGCTAGAGGAGGAAGATGCTCTATAATCTGGATGTTAGAGGAGGAAGATGCTCTATAATCTGGATGTTAGAGGAGGAAGATGCTCAATAATCTGGATGTTGGAGGAGGAAGATGCTCTATAATCTGGATGTTAGAGGAGGAAGATGCTCTATAATCTGGATGTTGACTTGAATGTTTTCAGAAACTGGCAAGAAATCAAAAAAAAAAGACGCCAACTCGGGTTGCGCCAATCAAGCGTCGTGACGGCGAAGGGTCTGCGCTCTACCGAGCGTAGCTCTAGTTTTTAGTTCGGTCTGAGTTCAGTCACAAAAGACTTCAGACTCCATATAATGTGTGTTTAAAAAGGAGCCCGGCATCATTCGGAGGTGTTTTGGTTGAAGTGGCTGTCAGGCCCCGGGCTGAGCGCCGCCGCCCGCGGCGCCCATAATGAAGTAACTGTCGCTCCGACGAACGATCCCACACGTTTTTGAATAATGTTTCCTCCGGCGGCGGCACAATGAGTGTCAGGAATCACACGCTCTCTTCAGAGCGGGGCCCGGGGCGTACATTGTTCCAGGAGGAACCGAAGGGTCTCAATTTGCCCGCGATTACGCTCTGATTGCTCGTACGTCTCGCGGCCTCTGACCGAGAGTTGGTGGAGGAAGTGTGTCGGGACCCGCTCCCGTCACTTATTCCACCCGATTGTGATTCTCGACGCACAAAAGCGCAGCCGTCACGCTTTTAAAAAAAGCAGCGCCGCCGCGTCCTGAGAGCCACAACGCCACTCAAAGGCTCCGAGCACTGTTGTCGTGGAAACGGACACAAAATGTTGTGCCGTCATACAAACGGGGCCGAGACGCTTTATAAGTGTGATTATTATCATGCATATAAGACTTATAAGTATATATTATTAGTATGTGTTATACGTAGAAGACTTATTAGTATATTATACAAGTATAAGACTAATAAGTACATTATATAAGTATAAGATTTCTAAGTATATATTATGATTATAAGACTTATAAGTATATTGTATGCAAGTATGAGACTTATAAGTATAAGACTTACTTATGTAATATGTATATTATATAAGTATAAGACTTAAAGTGTGACTTATAAGTATATTTTACAAGTATAAGACTTATATATATATAATAAGTATAAGACATATATTACAAGTATGATACATATATATGTATTATAAGTATAAGACTTATAAGTATATATTCTAAGTATAAGACTGATAAGTATATATTTTAAGTACAAGACATATATATGATAAGTATATGACTTAAGTATATATTCTAAGTATAAGACATATATATATATTATAAGCATGAGACTTATAAGTATATGTTATAAGTATAAGACTAATAAGTATATATTATAAGTATGAGACATATATATTCTAAGTATAAGACATATATATATTATAAGCATGAGACTTATAAGTATATATTATAAGTATGAGACTGATAAGTATATATTATAAGTATAAGACATATATATATATATTTTAAGTATATATTATAAGTATAAGACATATATATATATTATAAGTATATTTTATAAGTATAAGACATATATATGATAAGTATAAGAGTGATCAGTGAGCTCATAGAGAATCGTTCTCTCAGTGTGACTTACAGAACGATTCTCTCTGATCTTTCATCATTTCCTCTCACGTCTCACATTTACATCCTTCACATTGAAGAAAACGGAGCTCAGGTAAACAAACGAAGCCGTCAATCCAGTAAAAAAGATGGCGGCAGGATGTCGTGTTTGACCCGGTGCTGCCGCCCAGAGCCCAGGTGCATCATGGGCCTTTGGAACAGGAGGGATCCAGCGCCGGTTTGTTTGTGCCGGGTCACTTCATTGTGTACAAAATAAATAAAGTGCAGAAAAGCGGCGTCGGTACTGACGGGAAACAAACACGCCGCCGGCGTTGGAGCCGAGCGGCTCGTCTGACGGCGGCGGTGGCGCGGCGGCTCGGGGCGCCGTACCGCGCCGCCCCCGCCGCACTGAGTGACGGCCGTAATGCATTAATAAGCTGTAATGGAAAGCACTTTCCACTTACGTCGAGATAATAATCAGTTTCATTACCGTCCTTTAAGCGCGGCGTTTTTTTTTTTTTTTTTACTTTTCCGCCGCCAAACAAAGTTTACAAAGAGCCGCGGAAGCGGAGGAGAGAAAGAGCGAGCGGGAAGTAATGGAGTCCTGCAGGATGATTGGTGACGGAGCGGGATAATGAGGGGCGACGCCCCCCCCGGGACGGGAACCGCTGACCCGCCGCCGCTCGCCGCCGCTGAATGGCGCCACTTTTCTCCTCACCGATGAAAAGCTTGTTTTTCCATTTGGAAAGATTGGAAACGGTTGGAAGAGGAACAATAAATGATGGAGAGGCGAGAGACGACGAGTGAGATGATTTCAGTATTCAGGGTTTTTAGTGTCAAAACATCACAACGCCGATCGGAAGGGGTGGGACCTGGAGACGTACATCCATCTGTCATCCCTCCATCAGTCATCCATCCATCTCTCATCCATCCATCATCCCTCCATCAGGCACCCATCCATCTGTCATCCATCCATCATCCCTCCATCAGGCACCCATCCATCTGTCATCCCTCCATCAGTCATCCAACCATCCATCAGTCATCCATCCATCCATCATCCATCCATCAGTCATCCCTCAGTCATCCCTCTATCATCCATCAGTCATTCATCAGTCATTCAGCCATCCATCTGTCACCCATCCATCCATCTGTCATTCATCCATCCATCAGTCACCCATCCATCATCCATCCATCCATCAATCTGTCATACATCATCCATCCATCTGTCATCCCTCCATCACACATCCATCTGTCATCAATCCATCATCCATTCATCTGTCATCCCTCCATCCATTCATCCATCTGTCATCCATCCATCCATCACCCATCCTCCATCCATCTATCATCCATCTTCCATCCATCCATCATTCACCCATCCATCCAACATCCATCCATCATCTGGTCATCAGCCATCATCCATCCATCCGTCCATCATCCATCCATCCATCCATCATCCACCCATATTTGCACAACTTAACCACCACAGACTGTGTTCACTGCCGCAGCGTCGCTCAGAGTCACAGAAAACACAACTATTGGAAAGTGTTGCCACTCTGTCTCCATGGAAACGGACGCTTTTCGTACATTTCTCCAGACACGCGTGAATTTGGACGAACACGTTCTCGGTGTGACGTCCGCGTCGACCGAGTCGTGAAAAATCAGACGGAATCGGTTTATTTTTTTGTTGTTTGTTTGTTTGTTTTTTTCATTTAAATCCCCTGAATGTACTTCCAGCCGGCCGCGTGCTTCTTCTCCTCCTCCTCCTCCTCCTCTCCTTTTGTTGCTTCGCAGGGATGGGAGACGTCGTCCTCTGCCTCCCTTTCACAAACCCACAATTACCACCAGCTCCTCTTTTCCTCTCCTCCTGCAAACCGCCGCCGTTTTCAGGAAGCCGTTCGGTGGATTTGGGCCGAGCGGAGCGGCGGTTTAATTACCGAGGGCCGAGGGAGAGATGAAACGTCGTATTGATTACAGACAGAAAAACATCACAACATCTGCCGCTTTCTTCCCCGTTCATTATTTTCTCCACAGGATTGTTTCTTCTAGATAAAACCGGCCCCCCCGCCGGAGTCGGGCCCGATAATGAGCGGCGGCGGCGGCGGCGGGCCCAAAAACGTGTGCAGTGGACGGCACAGAGCGGCGGGTCTTTTAATCTCAAAGCCACCGCCGTCTGGACGACGGACCGGCCGAAACATTATGACCACTGGCGGGGGGAGCGAGGAAGACTTGTCCTCCCTTCATCGTCGCTCCCTGTGGAGGAGAGGAGTCAAACACGTTTCAGTTTCAGCCTCAATCTCCAATGTATATGAAAGCATATATATATATACATTATCTGTCATCCATCCACTATAATTACCACCAATAAGCATAACTATTAAATATTGGAGAAAAGGTAGGATTTGATAGATGTCAGGCATGTTAATTAGATGAGGCGTGTGTGTGTGTGTGTGTGTGTGTGTGTGTGTGTGTGTGTGTGTGTGTGTGTGTGTGTGTGTGTGTGTGTGTGTGTGTGTGTGTTACGTATGTGATTGCACAAAATATTTGAAATGTCACAAAAGTAAAAGTGGGCCAAACCGGTAAACTCGAGCCATTATAACACTATAAGTTTGAGCCAAACACAATACTAAACTATCTACGGAAAACGACTCCAATCGACAGTTTTAACGATACTTCAGGGCGACCAAGTTGTATTGTTATTACGGTGACTGTCAAAATAAAAGTACCAAGAGAATATGGACTGGGAGTCGTGACACCACGGAGGAAAACATTGTTCCGATTGTCGCTTACTGAGCATGTGCAGGAGAACTCGTTACTTCCCCCGACGTTTCCGTGGGAGAAAGTTTTGTTTTCTGTGACTTTCCAGCTTTCATGGTACAAAAAAAAAAAAAATGTTTTGTTTGAAATTCTTTGTCCAGATCGGGGGTTCATGTTCGACTCCCCCTGTTGTTAGAAAGTTTGATAAAGTGAACATTTTGTCAGCTCGCATGAATTGCGAACAAACTTCCGGCGGATTTTCAGTCAGAATTTCCACAAATTCACCATAAATTCGCCGGGTGAAATGAAATGACAGGTTTCTTGAGCGACAATTTCGAGCGTATAAATATGGACCCCGCCGCTCCATCCGGCAATCATGTTGTCATCAGACGTCAGGAGCTTCTGGACGGGGACCTCAACCCGAGCAAACTTGACGGCTGAGATGGAAACGAACTTGTGAAGGTTTAAAAAAAAGAAAGAAAAACTTCTTGACATCTGAAAATATGGTGACGGACTTCTGACAGGAAAATGTTGAAGATTTGAGCGACACGTTCACAAATTGAAGACGTGTCCTGGAAACCTTTTGGGGGGAATATTTCCAAGCGTGGAGCTTCTACAAACCCTGCAGATTCAGTTTGCTGGGGCCTCCAGGCCTGCAGGGGGCAGCGCAGAGGCAGAACGCCATCAATGTGCTTCGTTCGTTCCCGAAAAACAAACTTGCGAAGCCTGAACCGAGCAGCAGCCTTGTGTTTATGTGTTTGGAGAAAAATACCCCACTAAAACTGCTTTTTTTTTTTTTCTTTGCATCCCACATGTAAAAAAACCTTACTTTGACGACTTTTGTACCAAAATTAAACATGTTTAGTTCCCCAAAAAAGGCCCTTTGTCCCACGTCCTAATAATTCCTCCACATACAAGAGAGTCCTTTTTCGCTTTTACTGCTCGGGCCTTAAAAAATGGAAAAGAAAGAAAGGGAAAAACTTTTTTTTTTTAAAAGGGATGGGAAAAACTCAAAAAAAAAAAAAAAGGATAAAAAAGGGAAGTAAAAGGTAAAAATGAAAAAATGAGGAAAAGGGAGAAAAAAAGACAAAGGAAAAGAAAAACGTGGGTGAAATGGCAACCGAAAAATATTTTTTAAAAAAAGAAAAGGAGAAATGAGGAAAAAAGGAAAACAATAATATATAATAATTTTAATTATTGATTTTTTTTAAAGGAAAAGAAAGAAAATGAAAGAAGGATATGAAATAAGAAAACCAGACATTTTATTTGTTGGAAAATCATGGAACCGGCTCTTTTGGTAATAAAGGTTGCAGCAAAAAATAAAAATACTGGAAAATAAAATAAAAATCTGAAAATCCAGTAAAGCTTCAGGATGAGACTCGTGGTCATAATCTTGTGGCTCATCAAGAGTCTTTACTTTCAAAGCCTGCCACCTTTTCTCCAAGACGTTTTTTTTTTTTTTTTGGTCTCGAGGATCAAAGATGAAAAAGGCCTCTGATCAGGCCTGCGAGCTAATTGGCTGGTTGCCGGGGGGGAGCACTACTGCCCCCTCTTGGACTCTGAAGGGCTTTTCAGAGGCGCCTTCAGATGAAGCACTTCAATTTGAATAATAAAAGACGGTCGGTCGTCTCGCTCTGCTTCAGTCACGACGGAGGGAGAAAACTAATCACATTACTCATCGTCTTTGATGTTTCTTCTCATAAACACGAGTCTAATTCGGCTTTTTTGGCGTTGAACCTGCAGATTGTCCACCTGAAAATGGGCATCAGCACCTCTAGAGGCTGTTTGGAGTACTGCATGAAAAAAAAATCCTTATCTACTGATAGTGCTGCGTTCTATTAAGTTAAAAATGGAATTTTATTTATGGTAAGCTACATTTTCTATGTATATATTTGTTTCTATTTAGCTGTTAGATGAAGGGAGTCTGACATGAGGCTCGTTGGATAAAACTGGTAATAAAGATCCTCAAATCCGGTCAAAACGTAGAAAAAAAACCCTCCAAAGAAACCATATTAAAAAAAAAAAGTGTGAATGAGTCCCACACGGCGGCTGCAGATGTAAATAAAGACAGTTTCTGTTTATTGACGCATAAAACATCCTTCAAACAATAAAACCATTTCAAGGTCTCTGTACAATGCTTACTAAGCAGATTTATTCATATAGAAAACGTTGGAGGGGCCAAGTTTAAAAATCACATGGCTCCTTCAGATTTAATGGCAGGTACTCTTAGGGGGAGAGAGAAAAAAAAAAAAAAAAAAAAAAAGATTTACAGCATTCCATCAACAAATATCTTTCAAGCAATAAATATGCATTTTTTTTATAAATAGTGTAAATTTACATCCAAATAAAAAATAAAAACACACACACACACAAATTAAAAGTTCATTCGGTCTATGTGCAACCCATTTTCTCTCACTTGGCTGTCGACGAAAGGTTTCCTGGAACCGAAAGAAAGAATAAAAGAAAAAAGAAAACCCATCCTGGAGTCGAAGGAGGAACGTCACGTCATTTCTTTACACGACAGAAGACTTTTTTTGTTTTGTTTTTTTTTCTCGGCGTACAAAAAAGACCTGCTATGCTAGTTATTGGTGGAGGAGAGGGGAAAATGGTGTCAAACAGATAAAAGGAAAAGAAAAATGGAGGAACAAAAACATTTTTTTAGGGGGGGGGGGGGTGGGGAAGGTCAGTAGTCTTGATCAGTTCAAACTAAATATGTACAAAACTTTATTTAACTGCTTGTGGCTTTTTTGTGGATCCCGTTTGTGGTGAAAGCGTCTGGTTGTGACGAGGAGACGCCCCTCCAGTCCACTAGGGGGAGTGACGAGCTGGCGCCCCTCTGGGTCCACCAGGGGGGGGGAGGGGTAGGGGGGTGGTTGCATAGAAGCACAGCTTTCAGCTGCCTGAGGGGAGGAGAAGCTACAGACGCAGTGTTGAGGACCGACGGCTTTTTTCTTCCTGAATATCAGAAACATTTTTATTTCTTTGTTTTTAAAAAAAAAAAAAAAAAAAAAGGAAAAGAAAAGAAAAAAAGTCTCCGGAGAGTTTCCCCCCCTCGCCGTTCTCAGGTTGACCAAATGTCGCCATCAAGAGGAAGAAGGCAGAGGACTCGCCTGCCGAGAGAAGAGAGAGACGCAGAGTCAGGCTGCGTTTCCATGACGACGTTTCAAGGGAAAACATTTGACGGCCATTTGGTGTACGGATGAGGGTGTAGTACACCGACTGAGCCACAAGGGGGAACCAACTGCACCGAACGTTTAGAGGTAGGAACCTTTGTGCAGCGGGTGTCGTTTGGCGGAGGGAGTGCGTAGTTTCTGCGCGTGGTAACCCTAAACTTTCCGTTTCAGAAAGGTTGTGTGTTTCCACGAAACAATTTCTAGTAAAAAAAAATCATTCATGCATTTTCCTTCCAGATGTGTTTCGTGCTTTCGTTCAGATGTTTTGCACAAAAGTGTATCCCTTCTTTGTGTTTCTGTTTCGGAAAAGTTTTCTTTTTAGGTGAAAACGTTTCGAGTGAAAACGCGACGTTTTTGTTACAGAGTCAACGTGTCCCTGTTGCGGTTGTTTCCGAAAAGTTTGGGCGTTGTGCTTTTCAGAAGTTTCCGATTTCAAATTAAAGCGCATTGTTTTTCAGTTTTCACTTCAGGAAGGTTTCACCTTTTTTCCCCCCAGAAATGTTTCACACCGTTTCAAGTGAAAACACACCGGCTTTTTAGTTTTTGTTTCAGAAAACATTCGCCGTTTTGCTATTCCGCGACACAACTGCTAGTGAAAACACGTTTTTGCACATCCCCCCCCCCCACAAAAGTTCCGCATGAAAATGTGTCGTGCCCTTTCCGTTTCAGAAAAGTTTTCCGATCTGACGACAATGATTTCAAATGAAAAACGAGTCATTTTTGCATTTTCGTTTCAGAAAAGTTGTGCACTGTCCTTTCAGACATGTCACGTTTCCATTTCAAAACGCCGTCGCGTAAACGCCCCCCCCCCCCCATTCTCCGGCCCCGACACTCACCAGAGTGAACTGGTCGTAAACCTGCATCAGGTCCTCGATCTTGTACTGCTCCAGCACCACGAAGTTGTCCAGGTTGCAGCTCCCCCTGCGGGCGCAGTCCTGGCAGTGCACCACGTACGTCTTCCGGCTGTTGCTCTCGCTGGTGACGAACAGCAGGTCGAACACTTCCACCTGGACGGGTAGGGGGCGACAGAGAGGCGTGAGCAACCGGCGGCGGCTCAGACCGGACGACGTGGGAGTTTTCAGTTTGAAAAACTCCCTGATCTTATTCGTTTCCCGAATAAGATCAAAGAGGATCCGTTACTTTAAATCATGGATCTGTTAAATCAAATTTCCCATCTACTACTGAAACGTTTCGATGAAACCTGACAGTCATTTCCTATAATTCAACGGTCCAGCCCAACCAGCCAATCGTGAAATGACATTGCTGTTGCTAGGCGGGAATGACTGTCTCTGTGACTCTGTCTCTGTGACTCCGCCCCCTTGCAGTATAATAGGCAGTGAACTAGACTGTTTAAGAAATGAATATAATTTGTTGGAGTGGACTTATTATGTCAGCTTAATTTTGTAAAAAATACCTTGTATATTTCTTGTATTTTTATGTAAACAGTTGATTAAAAGTGTTAAAGTATTAAAAAGTTTCATTACACACATTTATGGCTGTCAATATAAAAATCGAACCTTTTCCCACTCAGATTTTTTTGTGGGTTTTTTTTGCACTTTTAGGTTCAGTGTTTTCATGCAGTTTGTCAAAATGAGTAAATAATTGTAGAACAGAGGTGAAGTTGTATTGTGAAAAAAAAAAAAAAGACACCAAGGATTCAAGTTAAACAGTCATTAATGTTGAAATATAGACGTAAAAGCAAAAGTAGTTAAAATGGCAAATTCACCCAGACGACAGTCGTCACTCATTTACTTTATGTGCAGTTAGAAAAACTCAACTTGTTTTGCTTTAAAAAAAAAAAAGTTTAATTACTATTCATTTAAAACTTACCTGCATTGAAACAAATAAGTAAAAAAAAAAATACAAAATCCCGCTACAGAAATGTTTGATGGAGAAATAAACTGGATCTCTGAGCCGCCCTCCTCCATCTTTAGCGACGGACGGTCAACCGGTTCACCTCTGGACACGCAGGTTGTGAATTTTGGCGAGGACGCCGCGCGCCTCACCTCGCAGATGCTGCAGTAGTGCGCCGGCTCGTTCTGGCTCCTCCCGTGCCAAACCAGCTCCTTCCCGGCAGAGAGCAGCAGCTCGCGCTGCATCTGGCACTGCTTCAGGGTCCGCAGCAAGCAGTACCTGGGGGGGGGGGGTGGAGGGTGAGTGCACGCACGCACGCACACACGCACGCACACACGCACGCACACACACACTGATAGGAATCTGCCGGTCCCTCACTTGATCATCTCAAACAGCTTGTGGTCCGACACTTTGATGTTCCTGGCCATGTTCCAGGAGAGGTGGATCATGGGGACGATGGACTTGACGCTCTGCAGCTTGTTCCACTCGTAGCGCTCCACCGCCAACTTGTACTGATGAGCTGGCGACACACACACACACACACACACACTTTATTATACTATCATTTTATAGACCAATCCAAATCATTTTATATGATAGAGAAATATCTTCTGTTAAATTCAGTCGTTCCATTGTATTTATTATGTAACCCACTTCATTTATCCACCGTTTAACCTCTTTTTTTTTTTTTTTTTTTTTTAAAGGGGTCATATTATTTAGCTTTTCACCGTTTTCACACGGTCTCGTTGGTCCAAAAACGGTGTATTCCACATTTAATGCTTTTCTATTGAATGATAGGAGCTGCATTCAGGATCTGCTGTGAAAACTGAAACACGCCGGAGTGAGAGCGAGAGAGAGAGAGAGAGAGAGAGAGAGAGAGAGACAGAGAGCGAGAGAGAGAGAGAGAGACAGAGAGACAGAGAGCGAGACAGACAGACAGAGAGCGAGACAGAGAGAGAGAGCGAGACAGAGAGAGAGAGCGAGACAGAGAGAGGGAGCGAGAGACAGAGACAGAGAGAGAGAGAGAGAGGGAGCGAGACAGAGAGACAGAGAGACAGAGAGAGAGAGAGAGAGGGAGCGAGACAGAGAGAGAGCGAGAGAGAGAGAGAGAGGACACACTTTCTTCACTTCTGTGGCGTCATTCCAGGTATGGGGACGATTATTACCGTTGAAAAAACCTTTAGAAAGTGAATTTTGCATAATATGGCCACTTTAAACTCTCTATTATTGTCGAAACCTGATGACACAATGGAGCCGCTTTGATTAATTGACTTCGCTCAACATTAGAATAATAAAATCTCCTGTTCTCTGTGGAACTCGGTGTCACGGTGGTGGGCGGGGGAAAGTGGAAGGAAGACGGAAAAAGGAGGGATGAGATGAAGAGGAAACGGTGGAGGAAGGAAAAGGAGGAATACAAAGAAGGATGAGGAAGAAAAATAGAGAGGATGGAGCAAAGAAAAAGTAGGATAGATCAGGAGGAGGAATTCAGTTCATCTACAAAGAAGTTAAGTGTTGGATTAAAAAAATAATAATAACTCAATGAAACATGAACGTTTCTGGAGAAAACCAGCAGGTGGTGCAGTTTCTCCGGGTCGCCGCGGCAACGCAGAGGCTCCTCACCGGTGAGCGGGCCGACGTTCCAGGCGATGTTGTTGCACCAGCCGATGGCCTGAACCCAGTGGATGGTCCCGGTGTTGAGCCACACCAGGTCCCCGGGCCGCTGGATGAAGCGGTAAACAGGCACGTTGGTCTCGTACAGGTCCTCCAGGTTGGGCCACCAGGAGCCCATCAGGAAGTTGATGTTGTTCCTGTTGGGAGGACGGAGGCGTTCAGGAGTCGCGGCGGCGCCCGTGAAAACGCACCGTTCCAGACTAGTGCTGCGTTTCCACGGCAACATAAAAAAAAAAACGATATCCGCTTTGCACGGAGAACGCAGAAATACTGAAAACGGTGCATGAATTTTAAAGAAAGGTTGCGCTGTCCCGTTTCCATGGAGACGGAGCATTTTTCCAGAAGTTGCGTCACCCGGTTTCCATGGAGACGGGACTTTATGAAGCTGCGTTTCCACCCATTTCCATGGAGACAAGAGCGTTTTCCCCCCCAAAAAAGTTGCGGCGCCCGGTTTCCATGGAGACGGAAGACTTTTTAAAGTTGCGTTTCCCCCGTTTATACAGAGTTTAAAAATAAAGACAATAAAGAAATAAAAAGAAAGCCATGGAGAGCGTGTTCAAAAAGTTGTGCTTCCATGAAGGCTGAGCATTATCAAAAGGTTGCGTTGTCCCGTTTCTATGGAGACGGAGCATTTTTCCAGAAGTTGCGTCACCCGGTTTCCATGGAGACAGAGGACTCTATAAAGTTGCGCGGGTGTGCGACATCGTCGTGCGACACTGTCCGGGCAGTAACGGCTGCGTACGGGTTCTTCCAATAACCTCCACGGCAGCGGAACGGCGGAAACGAGGCCGTTTATGCAAGTTCCCGGCTGCTGGCGGGGAACCGGACGCACCTTTCACAGAAGTCGTTGATGACGCCCCAGTACGGCTCCGGCACGGCGAACCACTCGCAGTCCCCCGGGCCGATGTTGATGTTCACCGAGCAGAAGTTGTTGTTCTCCTGGTGGCCTGCGAACGAGAGGAGGGACACGAGTGAAGCCGGGAGGAGGAGGAGGAGGAGGGGGAGGAGCCTACTGGTCCAACATGGCGGCGTGTCCCTACCTGGCGTCCTGCTGCCTGGAACCTTCATGTAGAGCTGCACCGTATTCATGCCCAGGATGGTGTGGCCCACGTGGCTCAGCAGGTTCCCGGCGGAAACCACGCGGGCGAACGCCGGCAGCTTGCTGAGCTCCTGCAGCTGCAGCTTCCACCTGCAGGGGGGGGAGGAGGAGGAGGAGGAAGAGGTTAGAGATCAGCGGGGGAGAAGGAGGAGGAGGAGGCGCGACGTGCGAGGAGGTGAACTGACTTCTTGTCGTCCGACATTTCGATGTTGGTGCCGAACTTGATGTGCTTGAAGGGACCTTTCCTTCGTCTCAGCATGCTGAGAGAGAGAGAGAGACAGAGACAGAGAGACAGAGACATAGAGCGAGACAGAGAGCGAGACAGAGAGAGCGAGAGAGAGAGAGACAGAGAGAGAGACAGACAGAGACAGACATAGAGACAGAGAGCGACAGAGAGAGAGAGAGACAGAGAGAGAGAGAGAGGAGGATAAAGGAACAGAAGGAAAATAGAGAGAAGAGGGGAGAGAAAAGGACAGAAGAAAGAAGGGAGAGAGGGAGGAGGATAGAGGGACAGAAGGAAGATGGAGAGAGAAGGTTTAACGTTTAAACTCTCAAACGTGTTGAACATTGTCCAGGGAAACCAACCAGCCTGAGAACTGCTCTGGATTCTCATCCTATTTCTATTTAAAATTTAATAAAAAAAAGAAAAAAGAAAAGAGGAAGCTCACCTGTCGGAGGAGCCGGCCTCCGCCTCCGCCTCCTTCTTCTTCTCGTTCTCCTCCTGGAAGAGCAAAGTGAGGTTAGACGAGGGTGGAACCCCCCCCTCCCCCCGCCCCCCCGGGGCTCCGCCCACTCACCCTGAGGGACTCCTGGAAGGACGAGGCCTGGTACTGGGCGTATTTGATGATGGTGGTGTGCGAGCGGCTGCTCTCGCAGCGCCACATCTTCCTGCTGCCGCTCGGGTCCCAGTTCTCGTCGGTGGGCTGGGCCAGCTGCGTGCGCACCTCCACCAGGTGGTCGGGGTTGGCCTCCACCAGCGTCTTGGTGGAGAACAGGCCCAGGTCTGGGGAGGCGGAGAGGAGGAGAGGAGGAGGAGGAGACACGGGAGAGAGGTGGACGGTCACGCCTTGCCTTTTGTCATTTTAATCTTTTTAACCGCCGCTGGTCAGACGTTTCAAATTGAAAAGTCGTGTACGGAAACATTTGCATTCTACGAAATATGAACCGAAATACTTCTTTACACCACTTTCTAAATTATTAGGTCCATTAGACTTTTCTAAATCCTCGAGGAAAGTGACAAACCTGCATAGTTATAAAAAGTGGTATCAGTGAATCTATTGCACCGACATAAATAAGCAGTCGATATTAATTATTGCATCGATGTTACACAACATTTCCCTTGGCCGACTTTTTACACCCTTATTTCACGTCAGTCTGCGATTTAAGATTTATTGCTTTTGGTCCGAAACTCAGAAAGACGCGTCAAGAATCCTCAGAACTGAAGATTTTTTTAAATTCCAGTAACAGGACAAGCAGGAATAGTGAAACTCACTGCAACTCTGTTGTATGCGTTGAGCTGAACTTTGAATCCTATTCAATTATTTTGACTTTGAAGAAATGTAGAAGTTAACGTCACTAAGAACAACTTGAGCTGTTTAAACAAACAAAACAATCATAAGCTTTGTAAAAGAAAATCTTTGTGCAATCATCACCAGTTTACAGGACTTATTTTAATAAATAGTATTTACAGCTAAATGTTGCAGAAAAGAGTCAATTCATGATCATTTTTTTTATTAACCAGCTCGTCAGTGACATTCTAACTATTCGTACCAATTACATTTTTATAATGTCTTTATTAATCTTTAAATGAAAGACGCGTCGCCCAAAAAGCTGAATTGTAGCATAAAATGTCCTGTTTTGGTTCCAAATAACTAATGAAAAACTATTCAGCTTATTATTTTAGCACTTTGATCAAAACAATCGGTTTTAACTAACTTATAAAATGAGCTGATGTGTGTTTTTATCTCTGCAGATCCAACGGCGAACCGTCTCTTTTAAAAACGTTTGAACAGCAGCATGTTCAGACTCTGCAGTAACGTTTCCCACTTGCAGGTGGTGCTGTTGTCATACGTGTCAAATCCATCCACTGCACACTCACACACACACACACACACACACACTTTCCATCTGCATGGTTTCAGACCCACGTGAGGCTGCAGGAGACAAACATTCATCCTGCTGCTGCAGAAAACTGGATTTTCTTGATTATTTTTTTCCCCCCCCCTGCACATCCGAGAGATTTTTACCCAGTTTGAGCGCCCCGGCCAGTCCTCTGATGACGGTGACGGGGTTGGAGGCGTTGGTGCAGAACTGGTGGAGGGGGGGGAAGAAAGCGTCCCTCTTGTTTTCCAGCTGTAAGATCAGAGAGAGAGTGAGAGAGTCAGGACGTGTCGGTGGGGGGGGGGGGGGAATCAAACCGTACTTCGGTGCGGCTGTACATACGTAAATGCTCGGCGTCGGCGGGTTGAGTTTGTCCTTTGGCAGCTGGGGGGAGGGGGGCCGGGGGGGCCGAGGCGGGGGGCACCGGTCCAGCAGGATGCTGCTGGTGGACAGGCCGTTCTTCCCGAGGTTCCTTCAGAGGAACAAAGCACCCGGGTGAGAACGCACTTCGGTGACGTGGAAAGAAACACTCAAATCGTAAAAAGTCAAAGAGATAAAAAAAAACAACAACAACCTGCTTTCTGCTTTTTAAGTAAATTCTCTGGTAGCTATTATTTCTGGGGAATTGTCACAGGGAAAACAAACATATAATCCACAGGCTGGTGGCTTGTCTACATGTAAAGCTTAATAAAATATAAATAGAATTAAAATAAATATGTGAATCAGGGAAGATTAAAGAAACAGAAGAAAAATTCTCCCAAAAGCTCAAACTATTTGGACTCTTCATGTTTTTTTTCCTCCCATGTGCCTATATAGTTGAATTTCATTCGAAATATCTACTTGTATTAACAATCATAACATAAATATCGGTGTTTTTAAACAATATTGTCAATCGAATAATAAATATGTACAGTAGTAATGATGATAATAATTATTATTATAATAAATACAAATCAAATAACCAAATAAAAACATTAACATTGTTTAAATAATAAAAAAAAACAACATAAATTTCAAAACCAATAATACCCCAGACAGTGAAACAGATTTTTTGAGTGTCATCAGCAGATTTATCCTCTTTTCTATTAAAACAAGAGAAATAATAAAAGAACCCCCGGTGTTTCCCCTCCTACCTGCAGGCCTTCAGCACGTCCCCGGAGCTGGGGTAGATGGAGACGGAGGACCAGGGCGCCAGGCCCGCCGAGACCGGGCGCTGGCGGGCCGGGCTCTGGGGGTCCGGCGGCCCCTTCCCGTTCAGCGTGGGCCCCCGGCTGCTGCTGCTGCCGCTGCTGGACGGGCTGTTAAGGCAGGAGAGGCTGTTGTTGTTGGCGGCGTGAGGGTCCGCCGGGCTCGGGGAGGGCGTGGCGGCGGCGGAGGTGGAGAGTGGCGAGGACGCCACCGAGTGCCCGGAGACGACCGGCTTGGCGGCGGCGGGGGCGAGGGCGGGGGCGGGGGCGTCGCCGACCGCCTCCGAGGAGGAAGACCCCCCGTGGTCGCTGTGGTTGTTGTTGTTGTTGTCGTCGTTACCGGTGGCGTTGGCTTTTCCCTTTAGCGAGACTGAGAGCTGAGGATTGTCTGAACTGAGGGGGGCGGGGGCGGGGGAGGGGGAGCCCGGCCCGGGCGGGCCGTCCGCCGCCGCCGCCCGCGGCTGGACGTGATTAGTCAATCCCTGCGCGGGGGCGGGGCCGTCGGCACCCGATGGCGTGCTGCTGCTGCTGTCTTTGGTGTGGACCCCTGAGGTAGTAGCGTGGCGGGGGGGCGAGGACAGGTGGTTGGGCGTGGTCTGCGGCGACGTGGGGGACAGGGAGGAGGCCGAGGACGAGGCAGTGCAGGAATGTCCCACCTGATTCAGGATGCAGGTCTGGGGGGAGAAAGGCGGCGGCTCCCCATTGGGACCTGCCGAATGGGAACCTGGACCTTTTTGAAGCCCCTGGAGAGAAAGTGGGATTCAGAATCACGATAAAGTCCATCGAGAAGAAACTTTTTTTTCCCCGACGTGCTTTTCACGCTCACAGATCTGGATAGTATTAATACTGAAAAGGAGCGACGGTGTGGAGAATTAATTCACACGTCTTTGAAGGTTACAAGGAAAAGTTTTACGGATTTGCCGTAAACGAATCGGAACTTTTCAGGAACACTGAAGCTGCACAGATTTACATAAACGATAGTTGAAGCTTCAAGAAATGTCAAGTTTTTAGTGGAATAAGAAGGGAAAACGATATGATTTAAATGGTACAAGTTGAATATGGGTCTGTGTCGGAGGTTTTGGTGGGTTGATAGAACCGGATTATCGTGAAAGTCCAACAATCTGTGTTTGTACGGACCCGTTGAAGTCCAACAATCTTTACTGCGCGACCAACGGTCGCGCAGTAAAGATTGTTGGACTTCAACGGATCCGTACAAACACAGATTGTTCCTTCCTGGCTTCAACAGGTAGAAGAACTCCTTCGTCCCTTTCTAAAAGCATCTTAACCGCTGGCTCGCACGCATTTCTTCGCTACTAAAAATGCAGGAACGTGGCGATTTTCTGTCGTCCTTGTGTTGCGTATCCAGTAGAGGGCGCTGCGACTCTTTTCACGTCACGCTCCCCGTACCACGTTACTACCCATCCATGTTCCCCCACCACTTTATAAAGCGCCATTTAAGGAAAAACCAACAATCGTGTCATTTGCTTGTTAGAAAACACGCGGAAAGAGGCGTCGCCGGTTTCGTCTGCCAAGGAGGGGGAAGGGGGGGGGTCCTGACCTGAGTGGCGGCGTTGCGCTGTTGGCTCCTCCAGGTGTCGTCCGGGTGGGCCGGACTGCTGGCGGCGCTGCTGGTGCTGGGCTGGCTGGCGGCTGTGCAGTTGTGAGGTAGAGCGTTCTGCTGCGGGTAAGGCACGTTTCCGTTGCTCGCGCCGCCGCCTCCCGGCCCCGGGGCGTGGCTCTTGTCCGGGGGCCCCGGCAGCTGCGCCGCCGAGGGGCTGGAGGAGCACGAGCCGTTGGCCGTGGGCTGGCCGCCGCGCGGGGGCGGCGGCCGGACGGCTGCGTGGTTGAGGGGGGAGGGGTGGGGGGCGGAGTCGGCCGGGGGGCCGTTGGGGAGGGCCGGCCGCGGCTGGACGCTCGCCGCCTGCTGCTGCTGCTGCTGCTGCTGGCACACCTGCGCACCGACAGGAGAAATCAGAAACTCCTCGGAAACTGTGTGGTGTGTGTGTGTGTGTGTGCGTGCGTGTGTGTGTGTGTGTGTGTGTGTGTGCGTGCGTGTACCTGCTGCTGATGCTGCTGCATGAGAGAGAACTGGTTCTCCAGCTGCTCCAGCATCTGCAGCTGGGGGGGCTTGAGGTTGGCTCGGTTGGTCCGCAGATGTTCCAGATGCTGCACAGTTCAGGACAGAGGTGATCTCAGCAGGGCGCCGGGAATTGGGATCGACTCGGCTAAACAAGTGTGGAGCACACGACTGCAGATCGACGCGCGCAGTCAGGCTTGGATCTGATGTCTTCGTCGGTAATCTCAGATTAGATCATTCGATAAATGGCTTGATGGCAAGTCGGTTTGAAATACAACAACGACAGACGAGGAAAAGGTCTAAAGGAAAAGATAATCGTGTGCACATACGTTGGTTTTTAAGTGAATCTCCTCCAATCTGATCCAACTGGTGACGTTATTTATTTTGATCTACAAGCAGGGGTGTCAAACTCATTTTAGTTGAGGGGCCAATCAACCTAATCTGACCTCTGGAGGCCCAACAAGTCAAACGTAACATATTAAACTCCAGATATGGACAAATGCACAGTCTTTCCTTCTTTTGTAACTGCAAGAATTTCTGTCTATTATGAAATATACATATTAAAGGAAATCAGATATTATTATATTTGCAAAAAACAAACCCTCAGTCACCTGTATCTGGATATCGTGTTTCTATTCAGGGTTAAAACAATTTGTCATCTGGAAATTGTTTTGAGTTTACGTGTCTAAAGTATCACTTCACATAAATTGGACTCGTTGTTTTATTGTGAAAGGCGTTGCGTCATGCGACCTCCACAGATGCATTAATGTCGGGAGTGAAATTCTGACCAAGGGCAGTTTTCAATGTCATTTTTGACAATCTAGTGTTTTTAGATCAGCCTTTTGTCAGTTTTTATTTTTATACTTCACACTTCAAAAATCACATGGCGGGCCGGTTCTACACCCCTGATCTACAGCATTAACGTCCAGGCGTCTTCCTACCTGAAGCTTTTGTGGCGTCAGGTACCAGCTGGGGATTTGCTGTTGGTTGGGACACGAGTCTGCAGCTCCCTGTAACAGCAACATTAAAAAAAAAACACATGATTTATCCCCCCCTTTTCATTTTTCCCCCCGATCAGAAACTCCAGCGGTCACCGCCTTGCTCGTCGTACCTTCACCGGGCTGGCGGTGCGTTTCTTCTTGGCGGGGCTGGCCTGCGGGTCGGTGTGGTTGCTGGACTGGCCTGCCTCCCCTTTACAGGCCTGCAAATCCAGCAGAGACGCAGCTTGTGAGGAAACGGCACGCCGACGTCACGACCAAACAAGGTTTTGCGAACTCTGCTGCGCGGTGAAGGGCATGCGCGGTGACGGGGGGGACACGGTTTCCATGCATGGAAGACGATGCGCGTGTGAAAGCCTCTGATCCACGTGTGGATTTAGTCCAGAGGTGTTCAATCCGCTGTCCTGCTTGTAAAGTGGCTCTCTGCGGAGATTACCGTTTGATTTACTGGATCAGAAAGATGCAGGACAAACAGAATTATCCCACAATAAAAAAAAAATAAATAAATAAATGAATAAAAGAAAAACAGCATCATTTCCATCCATCCACATGTTAAAACTTGAATGATTTGTTGAGCTTTTCCAAATTATTGGCGTGGTGCGATGGTGCAGATGAAACAGGATGGAAATGTGCAGCCAGAATGAAGCAGTTTGGGCAGGTCACATCGAGGCCCCCGTTGCCACGGCAACGATTTCATGTGAAAATGCGACGACGGCGCTCGCTGGCGGTGTAAACGGTGGGGAACTAGATTCTCTGGAAACGCCTGTGGTGCTGCCCCTAATGGCTAAATTTTGTGGCGATTAATCTTTCAACTAATTTTCTGTTTAATCAATTAAAAAAAAGAAAAAGAATGACATGGTTATTGTCATTACATTACCTTTTATATTGAATACAACTCAGAGGCTAAAACATAAAAGCTCATGAAACACCATGAAAAATGTAAACAATTAGTTTATTAAATTTAATAATGATGAATAATAATCAGATACTTGCATTCAGTGGTGAATCGATCAAAGAAAAGTAGATAAACTCAAATTTGGCCTTTTTTTTTTTTTATTTTTTTTTTTTATAAATCAGCCCAGAATCACCATTTTTTAGAAGCAGTGGCTGCAGGACTGTTACATAATCTTTTTAAAGAGTTTTTTAAAGGTATTAAATGTAAATCTGTAAATTCAATACATCGAATGCTTGGAGGGGAAAAAAATGCCGTGTAAACGCGCGACTTATCTGAAACAAAAACCACGCGTTTTCACATGAAGCGTCGCCGTGGAAACGGGGCCTGAGATGCGCCGACGTGGCGATGGGGGGTTGATACAGCTAAAGTTGGTCTCAAACAGGATCTGCGAGTTAGAACCATTCAGACTGCGTCGCTAAAGGAGTGGAGTCTACTCGGGCGAGACATGCATTGGTTTTTACTGCAATGATGCACGAGGCGCGTGCATCTTTGCAGAAAGCAGCCGAGCGGCGTCGCTTGGAGTGTCTCCGGAGAGAACGACATGCTGGTCGGTAAATAAACACCAGGCCTCGCTCCGATTCCTTCACATCACTTTGTATTGTAAAGCTCAGATGAAACACTGCGAGAGCCGCCAATTAATTAACTCCACTTGTTGGTTTTCGGTGCGCGATAAATAATGAAATGTCTGTTTTGAAGCGCAGCCAGTATCTGCTTTATATTCTTTCCGTTTACTGTATTTTCAACTTGTGGGAAGGAAACAAAACAAAAAAATAATACTGAACAGGCTGGTCTTCACTGGTGCATGTCTGAATGCAAAGATCGTCAATTTGAGATATTATAACAAAAAAAAGCCACATTTTCTTGTGTATTGAAGATAAAAAAAAAACTCATCAAGATGAGTTAAAGGGTTAAAAGTGAATTTAATCTGTGGAGTTGAACTCAATATTAAATGTAGCTCATTTAGAACTTCCAGAAAAGGTGTAAAATACAGAATAATTGAGGTTTACAGCTCAAAGTAATGAGAGAAAAGGAAAGATCATTAATTATGACCTCGCTGTGTTTATGCTCTTTGGATGTTTCTACTTTATTTTCATGGGGTTTTGTTTGTAAGCTGCATATATTCTATGTTGTTCCATAGAATTTAGAAGTCATGACAAAAAAAAATAAAAAAAATAAATAAACCATCTATATTAAAACATGAAATTTGACGGATTTTGTATTATGATTTTGTTTTCATTTTTGACATTTGAACTTGAGTCACGTTCAAATGTCAAACGTGAAAAATCCAAATCATTTGATCGGAGTGTGAAATGAGAGCGAGGCCTGGACCAGAGAGTCTGAGAGGTTCTGGGGTTACTGGGTCTCACCTGCTGTGCCTGTGCAGTGTTCAGGGCCCCCTGCCTGGACGTGAGCTCAGCAGGAATGGGGAGGCTCCACGCCTCCTCAATACTAGGAAGCATTTTACTCTTACTCTGCAGACTACCTGGCTGAAGGTTACACAACTGAGCCTACGGAGAAATTGTGTGAGACACAAACTTTAGTGCGGGACTCGTCGGGCAAGAGAAGGCACTGTACCGCAGGTCATTCACAGGAATGTTCAATGCTCATGAGACAAAGTGAGGGAGGAAATTAAAACAACAAAAACAAAAAACAACAAAACACCAATATGAATTAGTATTCATATCTCTGTGGTCAGAAATCAAAATGACAGAAGCACAATCTGCATTTTAGGAAGCTGCTCGCTTTGGCAATGCTGGGGAATTTTCACAGCACTCCATCACTCGCTCACTCCATCACTCACTCCCTCACTCGCTCACTCCATCACTCGCTCTCTCCATCACTCACTCCATCACTCGCTCTCTCCATCACTCACTCCCTCACTCGCTCTCTCCCTCACTCATCACTCCTTCACTCGCTCACTCCATCATTCACTCCCTCACTCATCACTCCATCACTCACTCCCTCACTCGCTCTCTCCCTCACTCATCACTCCTTCACTCGCTCACTCCATCATTCACTCCCTCACTCATCACTCCCTCACTCGCTCTCTCCCTCACTCATCACTCCCTCACTCATCACTCCCTCACTCATCACTCCCTCACTCATCTCTCCCTCACTCATCTCTCCCTCACTCATCTCTCCCTCACTCATCTCTCCCTCACTCGCTCTCTCCATCATTCACTCCCTCACTCGCTCTCTCCCTCACTCATCACTCCCTCACTCGCTCTCTCCATCATTCACTCCCTCACTCGCTCTCTCCCTCACTCATCACTCCCTCACTCGCTCTCTCCATCACTCACTCCCTCACTCGCTCTCTCCCTCACTCATCACTCCTTCACTCGCTCACTCCATCATTCACTCCCTCACTCATCACTCCATCACTCGCTCTCTCCATCACTCACTCCCTCACTCGCTCTCTCCCTCACTCATCACTCCTTCACTCGCTCACTCCATCATTCACTCCCTCACTCATCACTCGCTCTCTCCATCACTCACTCCCTCACTCGCTCTCTCCCTCACTCATCACTCCTTCACTCGCTCACTCCATCATTCACTCCCTCACTCATCACTCCCTCACTCGCTCACTCCCTCACTCCCTCACTCATCTCTCCCTCACTCGCTCTCTCCCTCACTCGCTCTCTCCCTCACTCGCTCTCTCCATCATTCACTCCCTCACTCGCTCTCTCCCTCACTCATCACTCCCTCACTCGCTCTCTCCATCATTCACTCCCTCACTCGCTCTCTCCCTCACTCATCACTCCCTCACTCGCTCTCTCCATCATTCACTCCCTCACTTGCTCTCTCCCTCACTCATCACTCCATCATTCACTCCCTCACTCATCACTCCCTCACTCGCTCTCTCCATCACTCGCTCTCTCCATCACTCATCACTCCCTCACTCGCTCTCTCCATCACTCGCTCTCTCCATCACTCATCACTCCCTCACTCATCACTCCATCATTCACTCCCTCACTCATCACTCCATCATTCACTCCCTCACTCATCACTCCCTCCCTCACTCTCTCCATCACTCACTCCCTCACTCCATCGCTCTCTCCATCGCTCGCTCGCTCCATCACTCCCTCACTCATCTCTCCCTCACTCGCTCTCTCCCTCACTCGCTCTCTCCATCATTCACTCCCTCACTCGCTCTCTCCCTCACTCATCACTCCCTCACTCGCTCTCTCCATCATTCACTCCCTCACTCATCACTCCCTCACTCGCTCTCTCCATCATTCACTCCCTCACTTGCTCTCTCCCTCACTCATCACTCCATCATTCACTCCCTCACTCATCACTCCCTCACTCGCTCTCTCCATCACTCGCTCTCTCCATCACTCATCACTCCCTCACTCGCTCTCTCCATCACTCGCTCTCTCCATCACTCATCACTCCCTCACTCATCACTCCATCATTCACTCCCTCACTCATCACTCCATCATTCACTCCCTCACTCATCACTCCCTCACTCACTCTCTCATCACTCACTCCCTCACTCGCTCTCTCCATCGCTCTCTCCATCGCTCGCTCGCTCCATCGCTCGCTCGCTCCATCGCTCGCTCGCTCCATCGCTCGCTCGCTCCATCACTCGCTCGCTCCATCACTCGCTCCGGGCTGTTGGGTGAACGACGGGCGCCAGTGCGGCTCTACCTGCAGCAGCTTGATGCGCTGTGTGAGCGCCGCCGTGTTGAGGCAGGCTTTGCTCCGCGTGGCGTTGATGTAGCACTTGATGGCGTCGTGCGGCTGGCCGCACGACTCGTACAGCGTGCCCAGGTCCATCCAGGCGGCGGCGTGGCTGTGGTCCAGCTGGACGGCGCAGATGTAGGCCTGCAGGGCGTCCATAGGCTGGTTCTGCTGCTGGTAGAGCACCCTGCAGGAGGAACCGCAGGCACGGACTATTGATCCCCTGCAGCAATTCTGGGGAAAACTACGGCTGAACGTCCGACTCAGTGGCGATACAGACAATAAATAATAACCGGTAAACACTTAACTCTTTATACTGTCCAACAATGAGCCAATCTGAACTGAACCTAAAGCAATAATTACATTAATAATCAGGATGAAAGCAAAAATATAATTAGAAATCCACTGCATGATGAGGAAAAAGGAACATTCCAATGAATGTGATTTAATTGGAATAAAACAATTATTTGGGGAAATAATAGTAATGTGATGAGATGACCATCCAGAATTTAAGAGAATAATTTTTTTAAATACAACAAATAATAATTATAATAAACACTAGGAATAGTTTTAAATTATAATAAATTAAAAGAACAACACATTAGTATTATAATAATAATTAATGATAGTAGCAGGATAAACACAGGAATAGTTTAAAATATAACAAAAATAATAAACAATGTTATGAACTCATGTAAAATGGTAAATAAGTTAATATTATTGTTGTATTAGTTGTAAAAATGTATTACTTGGGATAAAGTAAATTCTTTGTACATGTTTTGACTGATGATGTAAATCTTTAACACAGCAGAACGTATCACAGAAAACTTTAAAAACAAAGTTGTTTTGTGGTAAACTCAGTCTGAACTACAAACTAGTGTCAATGTGAGTCTTTCAAGCTTCGGTAGTGACTAAAAAGCCGCGATGCGCTGGTGACGTGTGCTCACCCTATGGAGCACCAGGTGTCAGCGCTGGCCTCCGACTTATCGATGGACTGGCGGTAAGAGATGAAGGCATCCTGCACCTTCCCAATACTGGAGTAGCACCTGGAAGACAAGATCACAGACTCATATTATATATCATTTCCCACTATTTTAGTATTGTGGCCTCCTTTCACTGAAGCCACAAACGGCTGAAACACATTGGGAATTCCTTCTTAATTCACACTGTAACACGGGAAACAATAGTGCATTCCAATGAAAATTACAACGCGTATAAGCCAAGTGGATGGAAAGCGGTTTTTAAATAAGACTCGACTCTCAACAGCAATTTAAAAATCACACAAAAACAGAAATATAGGTTTTATGTGCATCTGCAGGGTGGTGAAGTGGTCGGCAGCCTGTGAGAGGAGTTTGCATGTTCTTCCTCGACATTAAGTGCGATTTCTCTTTGGTTCAACATCACGATCCATAAACATTTCTTTATATCCAACTGGTGTGTGTCCGTCTCTCCGGTGGATTTTAAACCTGCTCGTCAGCTGGTGGATTGGATGCAGCAGTAGAACATGGATGAACGTAATCCGATGCATCAGCGGGACAAAATATGTTTATATATACACCTGCATTGTTTACAACCTCGACTACATTTTAACCCGACTCTCTGTGGTGAGACGTGACGATTTCTGATTTATTTATTTTTATTCACCGTTTCCATTGCTCTTATAAAACACTTTCAATTTGCATCATCTCCGAAATCCGCTGTGCAAATAAAGCAGCCTTGCCTCACGATTCTGCTTTAAGTCACAGATCAATGGAGAATCGTGGCTCTCCGCCCCGAGTTAAAACAAACAAACAAGCAAACAAACAAAAACACGCCTTTGTTGAACTCACCTTCCGAGAAAATACCAGGACTGGCCGGAGTTGGGGTCTGCCTCTAATGACTTCTGCAGACACTGGATGGCATAGCTGTCCTTGGAGCCTTTATCCCCCAGCTGCTCCACCGTGTGATGCATCCAGCCTGGTCAGGGCGCAAAACGTCAGGGGGGGGGTTTAAGTCTGCGCAGGTCGTCGGACACACGCTGGAGTAAAACCTGGACATCCAGAGACTCATTGTGCAAACGAAAGATAAGATTAGATAAGACTTGGGGTTTGTTTCTGGAATGCTTTAACCAGAGCAGACAAAGAAGAGGAGGAGGAGGAGGAGGAGGTGTTCTTCACACACTTGAAGAAGGTCGCATAAGAAGCAGCTCCTCCCCTTGACTGCAGACAATCAAACTCTAAACTCACGCCAAGCGAGTAAAAAACCCCAGCTCCAATAGGAAAACAGGCGGCTGCACAACTCAGAGCTTCCGAATGGATTCGACACCTGAAAATGGAAAAATGCACAACAAACTGTTGTGTAAAAGACTCTGCTTTCCCAGCTGTGACCTCAAAAGTGCGACTAAAGTTTGGTTAATAAGAAACAGAGAAACCGATCTTCATGTGTGAAAACTTGAGCCACACGAAAGCTAAAGTTAAACTTATTTTGCCATAACCCAGTACATAATACAAGTAAAGCTTCAATAACTGAAGTAACAAAGTTCTCGACAGTGTGACAAGTGAAAACAGTTTTGTGTTTTTCGTTTCAGAAAAGTTTCTCGTTTACGACGAGAATTTCATTCCTTCAATTATTGAAGTGGAAACGCGATAAATGATGTCGTTAGCATGTTGTATTGAAAGAGCAAACCAGACACGGCCGGTAAGAAGACCAAGTCGGATTGTTATTATGATGACTGTCAAAATAAAACGCCCCAAGTCCCAAGAGAATATGGACTGGGAGTCGTGGCACCACGGAGGAAACGTCTCTCTACTGAGCATGTGCACAACGACTAGTGACTACTGCCATGGGGCACATGCTCAGTAGCGTTTCAGAAAAGTTTAATAAAGACAAAAAGCCACACTTCTCAAGTGGACAAATTACTTGTCTCCATCACATTTTTTTGTTTTTGTGCAGCGTTTCCTCAAGCCAACAGAATTCTTCCATCACACTGAATGAATCAAACTCAGTCGCTGCGATTCTGACGACAGGAAGAGGACGACACGCAAAAAGCAAACCCTCTCGTTTACATGTCGTTTACATACGACTACGCTCGTCCTCACATGGTGTGTATGTGTGTCAAATTCCTGGACCGACACAGTGATGAAATCTTGGACTCGGTCCCATATTCAGCTGGACGTGAACCAAGTAGAGCAGTGGCTTCAGACGAGAGCAGAATCTTGAAATGAAGACAATCGTGAACCGAGCGGCAAACCACTTCTCCAAAGTGGTGAAGAGCTATTTTATCTTTATTAAAAAAGAGACGCTTAGAGACTTTTTGGTCTTATCCATTCAAGTTGTGCAGTCAGGCTCTATTAACAACGTTTTGAAGTGGAAACGTTAAAACTTTCACTGTGTTTTGATATTCCGTTCAAAGTTACTCCATCAGAACAAATCTTTAAAACGTACTTCCCATAAAAGGAATCACTTCTGCACAGAGAATAAACCAAGACACCAAAACAAGACCATCAACGCTCATTTCCACTAATATCCAATAAACAAACCGCAATTCAGTCCACAAACAAGCCAGACTTTCTCAAAGAGGTTTCAAGCCACGAGAACAGTCTGAACTGAATTAACTAGTCTGAACTGAATCAACTAGTCTGAACTGAATCAACTAGTCTGAACTGATGCGAGATCGTCACCAAACAGGATCTCGAAACTTCGGGAGTTTCAACAAACCTGGCGATGTTATGCAAAATGTAAATTCTTTGGGTGTGGGTGTAATGAGGAATTCCCTTCAGAAAGATTTTGACAACGTATTAAGAGGCGTACGTCAACAACATGTGCTCAGAGCAACTAAAAACAAATTTTTTTTTTTGAAAATGTCCCTAATCTGACCCTTGTAAAGATCGGAAAAGCCGCTTCTTGCGCCTGCGCCCTGTGGCTGTAGTAACTAGTAGTTGTGCACGTGCTCGGTAGAGCCAATCAGAGCAGAGTTTCCTCTGTGGCGTCACGACTCCCTGTCCATGTTCTCCTGGGACTCAGTACTTTTATCTTGACAGTCACTTTAATAACAATCCAACTTGTCCACGAGAATGTCCGTGCCCTCTAACGGTTTATGATTATTGTTCTCTGCTCCGTGTGTGTGTGTATGTGTGTGTGTGTGGTTTCAGTACAAAAACAAACAGCAGCACCAACTAGTGGCCCAACATGCTACTACATTGTTTGTGTTTCTGCCATTTCACTTGTGAAATGCAAAAAAACGGATGCGTTTTCACTTGAAACGTTGAGTAAAGGGGCCTTCGGTTTATTGCAGAAGTTATGCAAATACAGCTGGATAATATACATCTTACAAGCCTATAACATGTTATATTAGCGTCCGATGAATACTAAAACCTGATCCGTAACGCGATCAGGTTTTTGTTTTTTTTAATATACCCAGCTGTGGTTCAGTAGCCTTACATGAACTACCCCAACACTCAACTTAACACACAATTTTGGCCAAACAAACTGATTCCACTATTTAATTCCCTCTCGACCACACAGTCAGACTCCAGATAAACACCTTAACCCTTCTGCTCTCCGACAGGCGACCCACTGCACAGCGCGGGCAGCCCTGCGCAGTCCCGACACAGTTAAACTTTCTCCCCCCTGCATCCTGAAATGTCAACTGGAGCACATTTATGAGTGGCATAGTTTCCTAAATGAACTCATAAATGCGCCATTTGGATGTAAACGATCCTCGGCGGTGAGGCGGAGGGTAAAAAACAACGGACAGTTCGCAGCACGCAAAGAATGTTCTTTTTTGGGGGGAAAACGAAAAAAAAAAAAAAAAGAAACCCCAGCTTGAGGACACGGTTTTGTGCAAGGCGGTACGAAATGCAGCCGTGCAGAGCAGCGCTGTTGCGCTCCACGTGTGGCGGTGAGAGGATTCTCCTCCGAGGGCGCCGGCACTCACCGAGCTGTTGCAGAGTGGTCGCCTTCACCTGCGCAGGAAGATTCTCCGTCTGCAGCAGTTTCTCATACGCTTCCTTCGCCGCTCTGTATTTCTTCTGCGGGTCGCGGGGGGAAAAAACGAGAGAGGGGGAAAGAGAGAGAGAGAGAGAGAGAGGGTGTTGAAGCCAGACAGGAGGGTCAATGTTTTACAGCTCTAAGTGGACAGACACAAAGAGTCTAAAGACCTCCTCGCACTCGTAATCAGCAGCCAGACGAACACACAGACACACACACACACACACCCGGGGGAGGGTCGAGGTGGAAGAGGACAGGCCAGACTCAACACGTCTGGCAGCTTTAAGTGTGTGTGTGTGTGTGTCTGCACTTGAAATGTATGTGCGCATTAACGGCGGCGCGCGCTTTGTGTTTTTTTGGTGAGAAACTTGAGCCGTCTGCTTCGAACTGAACCCGCCGTTTTTGTTATAAACTTGGCGACTTTGTTGACCTCGGGTCTGGTCCGATACGTACAAGTGTGTGTGTGTGTGTGTGTGTGTGTGTGTGGGACAGATTCAGTGTTATCAGTGTATAAGCTTAAACTCAGAGCTTTAAAAAAGCGAGCCGCCATCGTCTCCGCGCAGAAACGCATGCGCCCCGTCCTGAAAACCCTTCCTGTCTGCTCGCTACAGAGACACCTCCGGGTAAACATTGACACTTGGGGCATATAAATGAGACTGGAAGCTCTTAGCGGTTCCTTCCTGTTTGGGGCGATGAAGAGGTCCGAGCTCGGTGCGGCTCATAAGAGTCGCATAAACGAAGCTTTAAAAAGAAAAAATCCTTGGGGGATCGAATTAATCCGTCAACTGGGTTTGAGCAACGCTCCCCTTTCTGTTAAAGCAACTGATGCAAAACCTTCGTTCGTAGGAGATCAAGGCTGTGGACACTCTGTGATATCTTGATTTGCCAAACAGCAGAGGAGACATTAGCGATGCACCGGAACAGAAATGCCAGTGTGGAGTCCAGGGCCTTCACGCATGAGTTCGGCTTAGTGGCGTTTAATAAGTACCCCTGTTATCATCAGGTAGCTAAAGATTAGTGCTTGGCCTTTAAAAAATAAATAAATAAATAAAAAAGTTGGTATCTGTGCATCCAGAGGAGACGACGACTGGCGACTTCAGCCTTCAAACTTGGAATCTTAAAGCTCCAGCTGGATTCTTTAAACCTGAGCAGCACACATCAAAACAACTTGCTCTTTCAGGGAAGATCCACATTCTTTCAACCGTGCTTCTAAATTCAAACCTTGAATTGTAATCGCTTTAAAATATATAAACGTGGCCTGGTGTATTTTCTTTTTAGCCCCAATTATTGAGTAGGTAACCGAGACCTCTTTTAAAAACTCGACTGAAACAGCTGGATTCATCAACTTTATCAAGGATTAAAAACTGAAGTCGACCGTTTATATTTATCCCCTTCAAGCCAGATCCACACTCTTTGAATTGACCTCATCGCTCAAAGTCTATCAAAATTCTAGGCGAGATGAAACGAACTTTGATGAACCGAAACGGTTAAACAGCCGGTTAAAGTTTGAAAGAATGTGGGACTGAACAGGAAAATATGTCACGATGTCGGACCGGTTCCTCCACTCTACTGACTCTTCTTTATAAGAATCAAGTGATTTACAAGTTTCATAAATAGGAAATATTGGATTTTCTAATCATGCATTTTTCCTCTTCTACTTTCCAGTGAGACATTCGCTCTTTTTGAATTACAGAGTTGAAGTCTGTTACGTCTCGCTTTGGCCAATGATGGATGGTAAGTGTGTTATATAGTCCTACAAGCCACCTGACTAAAGAGTTTGATTCTAATATATATTAAAAAAATAATTCAAGATTGAAGCGCATACACCGATCAGCCATAACGACACACACGGGACAGTTTGACCGTCAGTCAGATCAGCGCTGACCCATCGGGTCACGGCCTTTGAAGCGTCCGGCACATTGACGTTAGCAGCCCCTTTATATCCACGAGGTTAGCAAGCGGAGGTCTTCGTGGATTCCACGGACGTTCCATTGGATTGAGAATCTGCGGGAATTCGGATGTGTTCTTCCAACGTTCTCATTCCATCGCTGCCTCTGGCAGGGTTGGGTTTCTGTTGAAGTGTGTCTTCAGCAGGTGCTACGTGTCCAGGTTAAAATCCAAGTGGATGACAGGAACGACGCTTCTCCCCAGTTAGAACGATCATTTCCACCGGGGTTAATGGGCCACGTGCTCCAAGATGAGTGACGCAATCGTCCATCCAAGAGATGATAACAGAAAACCAGATCCGTCAGACCGGCGGAGATCTGATCGGTGCTTGTGTTGGTGGTCGGGGGGGTCAAGAGTGTGCTGCAGCTGTGGCTGACCGGAGTATGACCACGGGATATTCCCCAATTACAAAATGCTATGCAAACCAACTGCTATCACATCCAGAACAGTCACTGTAAACAAACATGGAAGGGAGAAAAAAAGAAGACAATAATCAATCATTTCTTACCTGGATCTCATACAAATGAGCGATGTGGAACTGAACTGCGAAAAACAAAGAAAGAGAAAGAAGAATTAGTGTTGAGAAGAATGTCCTCACGTGGACCTCAGTGGGTACAGACGGAACAGTATGGATCACAGATGGAAGGGGGGGGGGGGGGGGGTGGCACTTTCCCCTGAGAGTGTACAAATAATCTCAAATCACAGTGTGTGTGAAACCTTCCAGCTCTCTCTCTCTCTCTCTCTCTCTCTCTCTCTCTCTTTCTCCTTGTCTCCTAGGCAACCCCAGACTTGGGCAGAGTCAGCAGGGAAGCCGTGGCAGAGAGGAGGAGAAAAAAAAAAAAAAAAAAATGTTGCTCTGTGTAGAAATATTCCTGCACCCGGTGAATGTGTGCTATATAGAGCCAACGACGTAGCGCCGGCGTCGGGTCTCGCGCGCCACACAGGAGGAGCAGCGAGTGTGAGGCTGGTTGCCATGTGAGCTGAGATAATTATAGAAGCACTACTTACTTTCAGCTTTGGACAAAGTGCAGAGATTGGAGTCGATCAAAGCCAGCTGAAAATGCTGTTGAGGGATAAAAAGGAGACAGTTTGAGTATGAGTGGATGGAGACGGGCTATGTTTCACCTAATTCCTTTAAGTGATGGGAGACACTGGCTTCGTCATGAGCGCTGGTGTTATTGGGGTTAAATCCGAGCGAGGCTCTCTTGCCCTCCATGCGGTCCGATTTGGAAAGCCCCAGGAGATCCCCCCCCCCCACCGCACTACGAATGAACTCCGGTGACCGTAATCTGAGAGGAGAATCTGGAGGCACTGACACTCTCATCCCTGGATCACTTGACTTGTTCCGAACGGACAACAAAAGTCAGGAAAAAAAAAAAAGAAGAAGATCTGCAGCAGTATTAATGACATCCTGTTCCATCAGCTGGACCGGCGTTGCTGGGTAAGGCAGATGTCTGCAGAGGATTAGCCCGGCTGGCAAGGCAAGGCGTGGCACACGACCAGTCAATACCTCCATTCACAGCGATTGAACAGATTAGCGTGAGAACATAAGAGCCCCCCCCCCCCCCCGCCTGCCTCTAACTCCCTCGCACAGATGTTGACATGAGGTTGAGACCCGGCTGGGGGCACCTCGGTTAATGGGAGATGCCGACATGCACCTATAAAAAAGGAGGATGCTTCAAGGTGAAAGGTTCAATTTACAATTACCAGGCTGCACGCTGCTGCCGGCGTTTAAAAAAAAAAGAAGAAGAAATATCTGGGTCAGAAACGAAGGAATCGCCGAGAACCGGCAAATAGAACAACCTGTACTTGTGGCTTAATGACAATGGGAACACGTGTTGCCATGCTAAAAAAAAAAGTGTCTCGCCTCTCCTGGGACACGATGTTTAGCTGCAGTTGAAAGCCAGCGCACAAGCGCAATGTCAAGACGGATAAAAAAATTTATAAAAAAAAAAAAATCCACAAGCGACAGGCTTCTCACACACACACACACACACACACACACACACACACACACACACACACACACACACACACACACACACACACACACACACACACACACACACACACACACACACACACACACACACACACACACACACACACACACACACACACACACACACACACACACACGCCGCTGAGAATAAAAACCACGAGGCGCACCGGTCGCAGGCCACAGGACGTCAATGTGTTACCTATAGACGAGGCTTTCCACATCGCTCTCCTCCCTTCGGACGCCCCTCAGCATCCCTCCTTCCTGCAGCTCTCGCCCTCCGTCTCCTCCACGCTTCCTTTTCCTTTCACACTTCGCTCTACAGATAATGCAGCAGGATTGTCAGCTTGGTATTCCACCTCCCTCCCCATGTCTCGCTTTCCTCACTCTCTCTCTCTCTCTCTCGACTCGCTATCCTTCCTTTTCCTCTCTCACCCCCCCCCTCCCCTCCCCTCCCACTCTTCTATCCTGGTGTCACTGATTACTATTCAGCAGACGGCTGCAGTGGAGAGAGCAGAAAGATGACACACAATACCTCAAAGCTGGAGCAGGCAGGCACACACACCACCTCTCCTCATCTCCTCCTCCTTTTCCCTCTACCTCAACTCATTTCGGGTTTTTCTTTTTTTTTTCCAGTTCAAAGCTTTCCTCCAAGGCTGCCCGGCTCGACAGAGACAACCAGCCCGTCACGTCGATGCACACCGTCACGTTCCCTCATTCCTAATGAGCAGGAACACGCTGAACTGGGTTGCGTCAGTATGGGAGTGTTTTAAAAGTAAGAAAAGCAATTTATTAAGCCTTTGATTGACGATATTGTTGGAACAGAAATGATTGAATAGAGCAGCATTTGGAAATATTTACATCGACTTCAAGGACTGCTTAGGCCAAGTTTACATAACAATGTTTCAAGTGAAAAGGCCATATTTTTGATTTTACGTGGGACAATGTCCGTCTCCGCAGAAATAATCAAAATGCTGAAAAGGAGCATGCCGGACCACGAGTTGGGTTTTTTTTGGTAATGAAACCACACACACTTGCAGCAGAGAATAATAATAGAACACAGACATTCTAGTCTAGTGGACAGACTACCAAGTCCCAGGAGGACATAGACTGGGAGTCATGACGGCACGGAGGAAAAATAGTTGATTGTCCAGCTACTGAGCATGTGCAGAACAACCATTTACCACCGCCGAGGTGTGCATCATCAGTCGCAGCGTTTCAGAAAAGTTGCATTTTCCTCTTCCCAGCTCTGCTCAAGATTAGATTATAAAGAAAACAAACCAAAAAAAAAAAAGAACAGCTTTAACACACCATGGTTACCGATCTTGCACATGTGCAGAGAAACTATGAACGAACAATGTCTCGGGTGGAGGCGGGAGAATTTCGAAAGTGTTTCGACACAGTGCAGATTTCGAAGAACGCAAACTCCACCGTTGTGTAAACCGGCAGGCAAAATGCAAGAAAGGATTACTGCTTCACTTGAAAAAGCCCGAGTGGAATGCTGTCATTCTGAGTTCACGTGTTGGAGGTACCATTTAAAAAAGAAAGAAAGAAAAAAGATAATAAAACAGAGCTGGAAATAAAAAGTAAATTGGAGATTGTGTCTCAAATGTGAAATAAAACCAGTGGATTACAATGCATTTTTTTATAAACTGCAGTGAGGGTTTAGACACTTTAGATAACGGAGAACTGGAAAATATAAAAAAAAAAAAAAAAGGATTTTCAATTCAAAATAATTCTTCACTTCCAAATCTACATTCATTCAGTCACTGCTGCTCTGAGCGAGCGAGATCACTGAGGCACGGTGTGTGTGATGTGCTGGCAGTGAGCCAAGACTGAAAGGGAGGAGTGTATCCAAGACACGCCGAGGACGTGGAGCACGTGCAGCTCAACATTGTACCATTGCGCACACACACAAACATGCACGCGACCTTCAGTGATTTCCACCGTCTGGAACCAAACATCATAAACACTTTATCAAAAGTGATCCACATCCTCAGTGTCAATACGTTTATCGTGTACCGAGCTCCCGTGCTCAAAACTTCCCCCTGAACGCCTCGCGTGGACCAGAATACCACTGGCGTTTCACAAAACAAAACACCGGCAGAGCACAGGACATATCACCGTTTGAATGAGGAAAGTCAAAACTGGTGTGACGTGATGTCTGGAGCGCGACAAAGGCTGGGATCGGATGGCAGACGAACCCTGAAAAGACTCGCGCAACAGTGGATCCATAGGTTGGAGATGTGGTTACTGCCTTCGGAGGAGTCAGAAGACTGGAGACTCAGCAGGATCATTTGATCTGCCCGTCGGTTGCTAATCGGAACTTGCGAGAGGAGTTCAGGTTCATGTCGAGGTTTCTGGGCTTCACGGTACCGGCCAGGATGAATGGAAACCGTATCGCATCAGTCAAAGAAGCGACAAGTCACCGATGTTGAAATTCAGACTTGTATCGCGAAACGCTTCACTAATTCAATCATCAACGCTGCTGCAAAGTGATTTTTCACTTCTGATCTAAAGACATTCATTGAACGTGCAGATGAAATCAGTTACCAGCGTTTCAACGGAGGACCGTCATGATTTAATCAAAAACAATCAGTGACAATGGAAGCAGACATTAGCAACTCACTCCTGCCATTGGGGGGGTTTACCTTTAAGCTTGACTCGTAGTCTGTGTTGACTTTAAACATGAGGCCCAGTCTCAGATGAATCTCCTTCGCTCTGGAGAAACTGGGGTCGATGTAAAGCACCTCCTGGAATGCCTTGATTGCCCTGAAAACGACAAAATAGAGATGAAATTAAAAGTGCATAATTATTCAGCCACGATTGAATTGAAACCCTTTTCCCCCACAGTGAGAACATTCCCGTGTCGGGGCGCCGCCAGTGCAACTTGGATGTTCGTCTTCTTGACGCAAGTGTTTTCTCCACCTACTGCAGATGTTCGCTCAGTTAAAAATGTGTCTGAGGTGAGTTGGAGACCCTGAATTGCCCGAATGTTTGAAAGACTGTGTCCGCTTGTGGGAGAGTGGGGACGCCAAGGCAACGCGTTGCCTCCAACCACCTTCAGAAATCCGGACTGGCTCCGCCCCCTCACATGCCCATCTTAGGAAGAGGAGGAAGTACTTCCTCTCGTGGTGCCATGTGCCAGAGCAGAGCTCCTATCCTGCTTTGCTGCTGCTGTGACACCGTAAATGTCTCCATCCGAGAGATTATTAAAGGATTATCTTATACTATCTCATCTTATCTTAAGAAACTCTGCATGCGGTCCAGCTGACGGTGTAGTAACTGTTCACTTTTCGCAGAAGCTGCAAAATGAAAGCGGCAACAGCACACACACACACCTTACAGGGGGGCGAGGCAAAAACGTTTACAGTTTGGGCGCCACCCACAAGATTTTGCCTGCTTCTGACAAAATGGACGACACAATGCGGGAAGCTAGACGAGCCTACAACAGCATGATCACTGGCACCCCGGGCTCAAATTGGCAGCGTCATTGCCGATCTTTGAGCCAAATTGCACATTATGACAAGAAGAAAGAATGGAGAACAAGAAGCAGAAGAAGAAGAAGAAGAAGAAGAAGAACAAGAAGAAGATCACCACTAATGGGTTTTGACTGATCCTTCCACGCAAAAAAAGTCTGTTCATTGACTCTTACAATTGAACATTATCTGCCGATGACAATTATCGGCTTCGCTCAGTGCCGATCACGGAGTGAAGCCGATAATAACACTGGCCATGTAAACAGGCGAAACATGACTTCTCTTGTGCAGTGGCAAACCTGGAGATAATTTGAGGTTGCTCGTCGCCTGGAAGTTACAGCAGTGACCTTTTAACTTGAAGGTCGGGGTTGGAATCGGTCCGGAGCGACGAGATATCAAATCAGCTCAGGACAAATCCAAACTAAAATCCCATTCTCACAGTGCTGAAACCATCGGAGAATTGGCCGGGCACGCGATTTCGTGCTGAAATGACCGGGGAAATAAATGGTGGCCGTCGTTCATTCTGCTGCTGGGAGGTCGGGAGGTGAAGCGCTGATTTGATTCCTCTGCTCACAACTGAAATAAACTCATCGGAGACGAGAGCGGATTGAAACGAAAACAAACAGTGGTCTCCGATTGAACCCGCTCGCCGCGTCGCTATGACAACAATGGCTATTGCGTGTCAGCACGGAGCCCCTCTCCTGTATGAATCGACAGAGCACACACACACACACACACACACACACACACACACACACACACACACACACACACACACACACACACACACACACACACACACACACACACACACACACACACACACACACACACACACACACACACACACACACACACACACACACACACTGAACTCAATGCCCCCTCTCCTTCCTCCCCTCCTATCTCCCACCATGCTCCTGGTTTATCTGGCTCCTCCCTCCCTCCCCTCCCTCCCCTCCCCTCCCCTCCCCCCCCTGCTGTGTGCTCGCCCTCTCCTCCCTCACTGGCTGAATGAAAAGTGAAGCTCTCCAGCATACGGCCGACCGCGGCCAAAACCACGGCCTCCAACAGAAGGCAGAGACCCCATTCTGGACAACTCCGCGAATGCTTGTTGGTGCGGATTTGAGATTTTTTTTAAAAAAGGCACGATTGCCCCTCGCTCACGTTGGGGCGGACGTGACAAAATGGTTTCCCTGTCCTGTTGCGTGCTTGTGTGTGAAAGATGGTGAGCAGAGTTTCAATGGTGGGGCATTCCTTTGGGCCTCAAGAGTTGACGTAATCCGTCCTCAAGGGCCCTCCCTCCCCCCACCCCCCCCCCCCTTGTCGCATCAACACATTTCCCCCCGGGGCCAAAAACTGCTCATGCATATGGATTTGAAAAACCCCGCACTCCGCTCTGGACTAATGAAGTCCGACCTCGGAGGCATGCGATCGCTGCCCAAAGCGCCCGACTCGGGCGACGATCAATCCGTGGCGGGTTCATCGCCGTTTTTCATTGGCCGTAGCTACTGGGAAAGTTGCAAGTCCCCCCCCCCATCTCCACCAGCAATATGTCAGATTGTCCTTGAGCAAGACATTGAACCCCCAAAACTGCGCCCAATGGATGGATCGAGCGACACTGTCACGTAAACGGACACACAAAACAAATTCGCGGTTTCACATGAAATCGTTGCTGTCGAAACGGTCCGAAAAAAAAACAAAAACAAAAAAAAGACAAGCTTGTGTACCTCGTGGTAGTGCAGCGATGTGCAGGCAATGTATTCTCAAAAACAGCTTCAGCTTTTTCCTTTCCACAGTCGCAAATACACCTGCTTGCTCATGTGGATATGTTGGGCTTTTCTATTTTTTCTATAAAAAAAAAAACAGCTTCTGAATTTATATAATTGAAAGCACACATTCAGGAGCAGGATCCCCAGAGGAGGCTGGGCCACGAGGCGGGGGGGGAATGGAGGCTCCGGAGCTCAGATTAATGGACGTCGTGAGTAAAGAGGGACGCGGCCTGGCCGGCGTCATAAAAACACCCAACACATTCCAGTTAACAAACACCGCGGGAGAAAATAAATCGTGTAACAATTCTCCAAGGATTTCACCGCTACGGCGCGGCCTCGCACGGCTTAAACGCGCATAAAATCCAGCGCGTCCAATCAGGATGCTAAAATTGGCCACGCGGCTTTAACAGCTCAAAACGTAGGAAGGGGGAAAAAAAAAAAAAAAAAAATGCTGTTGTGGTACCATATGGAAGCAATAAACACACGAGACGCGCTGGTAGGAGGCAATGACGGATAATACCGGGCCAGCTGCTGCAGCTGGATGTGCCACAGAGCCGATCTGCTCCTCCCCACTACAACGAAGGCGCGAGTTCACGCGAGGACACTCCAGTCGAATCCGCGGCTCCCGTAGGAACTGCATCCGTAGAACACGAGTGCAGCTAAACTCCTTCGGTCTCATGCAACCGGGGAGTCAGAGCTTCTTCCTCCTCTCGCCAACGTATGATCTCAAGCAGCAAAAAGGCGAAGAATAGCATCACATCCCTGCTGAAAAGTCTACGTGAAACTAACGGCTTCAAAGCTCTTTGATTGTTTTCGCCACGGTCAGTCTGGGACGCCGCGATACGAGGGACATGCTGGAACGAAAGGGTTTGCAATACATGTAAACATAGTAAGTGGATTAAACCACGTATGAAACGCGTAATATTGCAGTTTTGGTCAACGTTTCTGTTTTACGTGCTTTCATTATTGGCAAGTTTGTTTCCAATGCAACGTTTAAAAACATCCATTATGACAGAAACACTGAAAAATTATGCATTTGGTGCATGTTTGGCCACACGTTGGTGCTGTCGGGGGGTTTTTTGTGTAATGAAACCACACACATGCAGCAGAGAACAATCAGCGCTAAACCTTAACGTTCGTACGTGGACATACGACCAAGTTGGATTGTTATCTTCACCCCCCAAAAAAATGCATGTACTTTACCAACTTTTCGCGAAAACTATTAACCGGAATTGCATGAAATCTTCAGAGATGATTTGTCATCATCCAAGGTTCAATGCATGAGATTGTGCGTGGGAAGATATTTACTCGATTGTCGACACACTGGAGCTCTGTGGTGCGCCGTTCGTCAGGGCGGCGTTAGCCGTCTGCTAGCACACGGCTAACTCCGCTCACCGCACGCTAGCACACAGCTAACTCCGCTCACCGCCCGCTAGCACACGGCTAACTCCGCTCCCCACCCTCCTTCTTCACTCTCAGCCAAAACAGGGCTCAGTGATTGGCCCGGTCAAAACCGGAAGTTCCGCGGCTTTAGCCCGTGGCGGCTAGGCTCGTTAGCCACAGTCTATCGAGATATGGTCTTCAGACCAGGTGTCAATAAGCACCTTTTTCCATTACTTCTTCTTCCCGCGTCTGCTTCTTCTGATTCGCGGGGGTTAGCAGTTTGTTTTATTACCCAGAATGCATTGTGCCCGTCACGTCCTCCCCAGTCTTCTCACCCCACCCGCGAGAAAGATCAAAGGAAGCAAAGGAAACCACTTCCTCGCTACGCCACGTCTGTGCACAAGTCATTTCCCAGGAGAAATCCAATGTTACGGGACTCCCCGCTTCCTTTTTCCACGTCTTTTTTCAGATCCACGCACCCAAAATGCATTGCGCTCCAACGTCATATCCCCCTCAACCCTCAACCCCGTCCGCTCAAAAGTCCATTTCAAAGAGGACAGAGACCGGTGTTTTGAAGGGGACCAGATTCCGCTTTAAAATAAAATCAGGAACCCGAGTTCAGGGTGCGTTCACATTTCCCCAAACGAAACAGACTTTCCTAGAAAGTCTGGTCCGCTTCAAACACGGGAATTTGAAAACGCGCCCTGAGATTCCAGAAAGTTGTGAAGTGGAGGCGCCACAAGTCCTCCATGCTATTGACATTTCGGGGATTTGAGTCTTGTGAACCGAACTACGTATTCAGAATGTCTGTATTAATCTTCTCAGATGTTACACCAGGGGCGTCAAACTCATTTCAGTTGAGGGGCCACATCCACCCTAATCTGACCTCTGGAGGGCCGAACAAGTCAAACATAACATATTAAATTGCAGATATGGACAAATGCAAAGTCTTTCCTTCTTTTGATTCTTTTGTAACTGCAAGAATTTACCAGTCTATTCTGAAATATCCATATTAAAGTTAATCAGATATTATATTTGCAAAAAAAACAACCCCTCAGTCACCTGTATCTGGATGTCGTATTCGGGATTAAAACAATTTGTCATCATCTGCAAATTTTTTTGAGTTTACGTGTCTAAAGTCTCATTTCACATAAGTTGGACTCGTTGTTTTATTGTGAAAGGCGTTGCGTTATGTGACCTCCACAGATGCATTAATGTCGGGAGTCAAATTCTGACCGGGGCTGGTTTTGAACGTCATTTTTGCCAATCGAGTGTTTTTAGATCAGCCTCTTGTCCGTTTTAATTTTTAATACTTCACACCCCAAAAATCGCATGGCGGGCCGGATTAGATCGTCTGGCGGGCCGCTTCTGGCCCCCGGGCCGCATGTTTGACACCCCTGTGTTACACCGTGAAGCATTGGTCCTGGAATGTCCATATTTGACGAACTGCGGTTTTCCCTTTGGGGGGGGATAAATTCAAGTTGTTTCAGTTGAATGACAGCAAAAACAAAACCAAGCGTAAAACAGGCTTAAGCTATGTAAGCAGGCAATGGGAACGGTGTTTAAAAAAAACAAAAAAGAGCACTTACCACTGAAATGCGTTGAAATGGAAGTAAACCATGCCAAGGCCATACAAAAAGGCAGCATTCTGGAGGGGAAAAAAAAAAAAAAAAAAGAGGTGTTGGAATTAAATTATTCATTGGGTACGACACAGCGAGAAGCTAATGAGCTTGCAAATATCACATGGATGAGGAAGGAGCTGCGCAGCGTCCACTACTGAAACCGGCCAATCCCGTCGCCACGGCAAACGCGATGAGCAGCAAATTTCATCGTCACGTTTCTGAACGTCGCCTCTGCACAGCGGGAAACCAACTTTAACCCCTCGGAAAAAATACACACTCACAAAGACACACAAACGCGAGAGAGTTAACTGGAGGTCCGCGAGATCCAGGTAATAACCAAAACGTTTCCACTCTTCAGGCCTCGTTTACACGACAACGTTAGCAGGTGAAAACATGTCGTAGTGTTTCGAAGGTCATTTAATTGAAAACGGCAATGAAATCGCAACAGTTGCCGTGGAAACAGCACGTGTAGGTCTGTACACTGAAGCTTCTATAAATAAACCGATTGGTGTGAAAAGGTTGTTTAAAGTAGATACTATAAAACGTGTGAAACAAGGTTATAAGCCATTTATAGAACATTGTCTCAAGCTTGATTTTTGAGCCTAAACCTGAATTTCTATATCTTAACCATAGACTGCTTTTCCAGAATACATCCAAGCTAATAACAGCCACTTTTTCCCAGTAGTATTTCTAAAACCTGTCTACTTTTTTTTGTAACCTTTACATTCCTTATTCAACTTTACAGCAACATATCTCTTATTTACATGCACAACTGCAACACGCCGTTTGACAGGATGTGAGCTATTCTCACACACGGAGGGTCGTTGGCTCTTTAAATATCTTTATTCAACTCCCAAAATCACAGCCGACCAACAAATGATGCGTCAACAGGCCTCCGATGACTCCATGATAACAAACCATATCCAACTCTGAGCAGAGACGACGTGCTGGGAAATATTACAGTAAAGACTTTAGCTTGCTTATGGGTTTTCCACCACAATCTCCTTTAACCTTTCCAGTAAAGCCTTCATGGCGTCTTCATGTCACAGAAGATCCAACAATGAAGTTACAGGCTGTTATGAAGACAATTTCCAGAATCTTCATAGATTAGGACGTTGGAAGTTGTCAATGACTTTAATGATTCTTATGTTCTGATGGAAATCTGGAATGTGGTAAATGTGGTATCAAACGTGATGTGATGAGACGAAAAGGAAACACATTTTTTAACTATCACAGGGTTCTCACCGGGACTTTCTGACAGCGTAGCGGGAGGACCACTGTTAGTTAGGTTGGGGGGGCAGCGCCCTGGTGGCTTATCTGGCCACCTGAAGGACTATAATCAGTATTTAACCTACTGCACCGAGTTCATGTCAATTAACAGGATCTTTGCATCACTTTGAGACAGATGCCTCTGTCTCAGAGCTGATGAGCAACGCAGACACTGCAGAGCATTCCTTTAATAAAAACACTGACGGAAGGGAAAAAACACTGAATTGATGAATCTTAAAACTATCTCAGAGAACCCATCAAGTCAGCGAGTAAAGCCAAAAAATGACTTGCTAATCCTTGCTCATTATTCTGCGACTATGGCAGTTCAACATATAAGATCAAACTCGCTGTAACTGTATCACTGCATGGTAGGCTGCATCCTTTATATTAGGCCCTCACTTCGTAATAAAACTAGTTTTTTTTTTTGCTGCTCATTGGTGTGAAAAGGGGTTCAGTAGACCTAAGCAAATGCTCGTGCTACATATTAAACTTCTGGGCTCACAATGAAGAGAGGCTACATGATAAACATGATTAAAATAAGACTGATGGGAGTAAATAGCAAGCAGGGTAAAACCACGTGCGGAACTGCCGTTACGCTGAAAGACAGGCAACTTCACAAGTGACGGCACAAGTGTTTCCCTGCCGGCTGCTCTGCTGGCTGGCTGCAAACTGTGGAATGGATTTCCTGAACGGAGGAAGGGTCACAACGAGACCCGGAGGAACGAGTCAGGAAATCCATTCCACGGTTTGCAGCCGGCTCGGAGGCTAACGTAGTAGCACTGGGCGACCCAGCTTTTCATGACAACGAGTCGCTGTTTGGATGCAATTTTTTTACGCTCAACACACCGCAAAGCCACAGAAACGCGCAATGTTTGCAAAGCCGTCGTGCAGCGAGGCGACACTCTGCAGCCAGGAGTCGTCGTTTTGAAAACGCCAGCTCGCCAAGGAGAACGGCGCTGACCGCGGCATCGAAACGACGAACAGCTCGCTCCTCCGCTGTCGCAGGCGAATTCACACCTTCCTCCTCCACGCAAAACTCCATGGAAACGGCCCCGATCGTTCGTACTGCATTAAGTGCTGTAAAATTGCCGTTTGTGCAGCGTTTGCTAAAGAATTCCCCCGGGGATCAATAAAGAGATTCTTCGGTTTTAAAGCTACAACAAGTTTATTATAAGATGACCCTGCCACTTTATAGGCCTACCGTTTCTGTACATGAGATGCAAATGATCTTCGCCACTTCTTTACACATTTACAGGCAACTGATCAACGATCACTGTGATTCCACCGAGCTTCTCATTCTGATTTACAGCGACACGCGCACCGATGCGTAGGAGCAAAACCCGGGCAGGTCGAGAAGCACATGAACTCACCTTCCAGTAGTCTGACTGTAAACTGAAGTACCTCTGGTATGCAGATAATGCTGAAGAAAATAAAGGAAGGAAACAAAAGAAACACAATCAGTTAACAACCAGGGGAAAATAAATGGCTTACAGTACATTCATTACAATCAAATGACTCCTTAAATGGCAAAGCCCAGTGTCACCTTTCGTATAATCCTCCAGGAGGAGGTTGAAGTGGCCGAGCTGGCAGAAAATGTCAGGGTCCACTTTCCCCTCTGCTTTCAGGATGAGGGCGTCATAGCAGCTAATGGCCTGGAAGAGAGAAAATAGAAAGCAGGGGTAAGCTTTCCGCGGATTCTGTGCATGCGACACAAACAAAAAGAGGTATATGGTAAGCAGTTTTGAGTCGATTAGAGCTTGTTATGGACGCAGGGTTTGTCTGAGGCAACGTCTCAAACAGCTGACTCATACTACCAGAGGAACGTAGTGCTTTCACGCCCCCCCCCCTTCCTTTTTTTTTTTTTTGTAGCTGCTTTGCATAGTCTTTTCTGCATGCCCAAATATGGACTTGGTACTTGAGGATTTTAATAACGGAAAAAACAAATGAGTTTGGACGCCGCGGCCAATGAGAAGAGAGCGTCCATCTTCACCTGTATGCATAAAGCAGCGGGCAAAACAACTACTGCAAACATCTGAGAGTGGACCACCGTTTGCAACCTATGAGCCAAATTCAGCCAGTCACACGTGCACTGTCGAGGACAGCAAGGTTGCGAGTTGAATTCCCACCATTGAAGCAATTTGAAATTCATTACATGGCCACTTTCTTGTCAATATGATCGATTTCATGGCAAAAGCAGGACATCAGATTCCCATGGTTACGTGAACATCATATAAACTGTGGCAATCCCATAATGCTTTGCACTTTAATGGTGGTAGTTTACGACATGCACGTGTCTAGTTTTACCAAGGAGTTTTCCGTTCAATTGAAGTTTCTCTAAAACTGTAAAACCAAAAAATCTTTTCAGTTTGTCAATAGTTGGACCTGGAAAAGATTTCCATGTTCAAGAACAGCGACGTCTCCTGGACACAACGTTTCAAGTGAAAACGTGTCATTTTTACGTTTTCCTTTCACAAGTTTTGCGTTTAACATGGAACTTATCGTATCAGAATCTCACAAAACATGTTCACATGAAGCATTTTCATTCTGCTGGCAATCCCTCGCTTGGTTCCCATGTGAACACAGCTGATGCCTGAACACTTCCGATACGTGACCCTGCAGCGCGAGAGATCAAACTCACCGACTAGAAAACCGGAGCCGGGGGCTGTCAAGCTTAAGGCTTCATTAAAATTGGCTTCGCATTGAGATTGAGCTCATCTTCATCACGTTAACTCTGCACCGGTCCGACACACTCGGTGAAATTGGGCTGAACGTAGCCTCTGAAGACGTGTTTTGACACTCAAGCGTGTGGTGTCTTGGAACAAGCCTGTGCCTCATTATCTCAGGCTGCAAGAACAACCACATACAAGAAAAGGAAACCTGGCTATGAGTATGCAGAAGGACCATCCCTCTGGAGTATCTCCACAGCACGTTAGTGGTGTGTGTGTGCGCGTTTGCACGCACCTGGTTAAAACAATCGGCGTTGGTACGGTCCATTTGTGAAAGCATGAATGCTACCAATTGCAGCGTAGCGTGTCGCAAGCAAGCAGACCGAGTAATTCTTCCAAGCTGACTCCGGTTGATTTAAGGGCAAGCGGACCAACTACAGGTCGCAACAGTTGATCACAACTTATGACAACGGTACTGTACTTACTGTATGAGAGAGCTTGCTCTTCAAGCTTTAGCAAAACCATTGTGACGTATTCATGCACAAGAACTGAGAGTTTGGACAGACAAGCTTCACGTGCGACAGTCAAATGGTCACGAAACATCAGCAGAAGTTTGATTTCGAAGCAGACCCAGTGTGGCTTTATAGAGGTACTCTGGTTTCCCCCTATACTCATCGAAAATCTTGAGTTTGATGTCGCTTAACGTTTTACGGTGAAAGCGCATCGTTTTTGACAGGAGCACACGGACATTCCAGTGGACAGACAACCAAGTTGGATCGTTTTTTACGGTGACTATTAACTGTAAAAGTCCTCGGAGAATATGGAGTGGGAGTCGTGACACACTGGAGGAAACATCGTTTTTATTGTCCAGCTCCTGAGCATGCACAAACAAAAAGCAGTTTTCAAAGGGTTGTTTTCAGTGGCTCCGAGCACCATCGACAAAAACGCAACATTCCACTTGAAAACTGGCCCGTAGATGTGAATGTGCATGTGGAACCACAACTTTCACGTCGCTGCAGTGTGCAGTTGCAATACATCGATCACCAACATATTGCGATGCAGCCTATTAACCACTTAAAACTCCCACTTTCTCCACAGTAATACGGTGCAACTTCATCGGTAACTCGTAGGCGGCAATGGTCCCATTTTATATTGGGGATGGGGGGGTCCAACTAGGAGTTTCCCACTGGGAACAAGTGACCTTGAGAATGTCAAAAACATTCCTTTTTCCCCATTTTGATGGAACAGACTTTAGAGTAGCACGTGTATTGATTATTAAGTAAACCAACAGCAGAAAATAAAGCAAAGCTCATGTGTAAAAATATAGTGTAGCTCCTGAGTAGAGCTGCACGATATCAAGTAAACATGCATTAACTAAATAGGATAAATACAAACACTTGGGTACATTACTTCAGTCAGTCTTTTGCGATACAGGTGCATCCCCCCTTGGTGGAAGAGCACTGCAATAGGCGGCCATGTCACTTGCTGGTGGTCACAGAAGGCATGAGCTGGGAGATGGGAGCTTTCAAATATGTCCGATTTTGCAGATTTAGGCAACACGGCAGTGTAATTTAGCAAAACAATTCAAATTGTGCAAAACAGAGCGAAATTGATTCTGAATTGGCCTGAAAAGCATGCAAAGATGATCTCGTTATTATAAGGAGTACTTCCACAGTCAGTATGGTTAGTGCTCGCGCCTCAAATGGGTTCAAATACCAGACAAGGCCTTTCTGTGTGGCGTTTGCATGTTCTCTCGAGGATAATTCCAGGTTATGTAGTCCAAAAACATTCATGATGCAAATTTGCCCCCAGGTGTGAATGTGAGTGGTTCATTGTAGACTGGGAATGGCTCCAGCACCCCACGATCCTCAAGGATTAAACAGTATAGAAGATTGATGGATCCATTCAGTAAAACTGTTCTTGAGCTAAATCTTTCAGCATATATATGAGAAAAAAAAAAACACTGCACTGTATAAAAAAAAACCCTAATTTCATAGCCACAGGCAAAGTTATGGCAGATCTCTGTACGAGTCATTGGAATGGTTAAACAAACATCCATATGGTACACGACTACTTTGAATCACTGTTTTTGGAACATGTCATCCTGAACGGAGCCTTAATGAAATCTCAACCCAAACCTGAGAAGTTGTTTTGATTTAAACCCCCAGTTTGAAGCAAAACTTGAATGTGATATTATGATATTCCATCGTGTTCTAAGATATGGCATTACACGACTGACGACGTGTTCAGGTTTGCTCTGACCCTGGACGTAGATAGCTGGGGGTTAGCTCCAACGCCCTGCAATCCTACACAGGATGAAGCTGTATAGATGATGGATAGATGAATAGACAGCAGTGTGTCTTAAAGACTTTGAATCAGCAACACACGTCTTTGCACACACCAGTAAATTGTGCAAACACTCAAAAGCATGCAAAGATGGTCTAGTAATTACACATACATTCACACCAGTGATCAAAAAAGAGAAATCCCACAATTACACCATTTCTACGAACTGTTTTGAAGCTGACAGTAACACTGACAGAATAAGACAAAAGACTGAGTGTGTGGTCTGAGGTGGAAGTGGAACCTCAACCCCCCCTCTCAAACAAAGTGATGTCCCCCTGCAGCCACATGTTGAGGAGCCACAGCTGCACATGTGCACGCACCTCAATGTGCACCCCTGTATCCTTTTATCAAACCCTCGTCTCTGTTGTGAACTCTGCACGTCTTCCTCATTGTTTGTTTTTTTTGATACGAGCAAATTAGCATAGCTACTTGCTAATCAGCTAGTTTGTATTTTTTTCTTCCTATCCACCGCCATTTTGGGCTCCAAAACAAACACAGCAACTGCTATCTGCAACCATTTAAAGCGACATTTGCTTCCGTGGGCATGAATGAACGACTAATCAAAGATAATAATGAAAAAAACGTGTAGAGAAAGGAGGGGTGAAACCGCTGGACAGCTAGCCGCTACATGCTAACAAATGCTAACGGAGTGAGCTAAAACGACACAAACGGCACCCGTTAACTTATTTAAAATGAATTGGATGAGGGCAACGATATTATTTCCATTTCTTATACTCATATTGTTAATATAAATAGAGAAATAAGTGGCCAAAACAACGTGGTTTGTCGTCATACTCGTGCAAGGTGTTTATTCCGTGCAACTCACAAACTACACCCGTATTTCTTAAAACTTGCAGCTTTATAAATATTTTTGAAGCCGTATACCCCCTTGCAAGGGTGTTTCAGGCTCTTTTACGTCCAAAAAAGCCCGGTGACAGGACCGTTTATAGCGGGCTGGAGGCTCGGGTCGCGTCGCCGCGCAGTAGCTTGTAGCATTAGCCCCGCGGATGCTATATGTGCCGAGTACGATCAACGCTGCACATTTGATCGTTTTTAGTATGTACGTGCCATTTTGTCCGTACAATCAGAAAGGCTCTGCTGCTTATAAGCTTCATTTTAGAGAGTAATCATAACATGGGGTTTTGGTGTTTCGCATTAACTGGTCTCCCTGTTGACTGGTGACGGACTTCCTTTAGCGTCCGTCGTTGCTGCTAGTAACAGCAGATGCTAAAACCAGACTCACAAAAGGTGCAACACTTTAAACTTTATTATAAATGCGGTTAAAGCGGCTCCTATTAGGGCAGCTTATGGGTTTCTTTAAAGCGGTTTAACATCTGTTGTTACAAGCAGCATTGAGGGACGTTAAAGGAAACAAGTCATCAGTTAACCGGGATGCCAGTTAATCCGAAACACCAACGCTTGAAAGTTGGGGTGAATCGGGGAAAGGCTTGCGTGCGTCGCCGCAGGTTTGTATCGCAAAGGGCGGCGTCGGAAGGTCTGTACCACTTATTCCAGGTGGGATCTGCTCTCATCAGAGGAGATAACGGCAGAGAGGAGACTGTGATCCTCCTATTTTTTTTTTTTTTTTTACAGTGGCATACCTTTAACAGCAAGGCCTTCGTTCTGGCGCCATCTTCTTGAAGCCTGTGAAATCCAAACAGTGAACTGCAAGTAGAGGACAGACAACACAGGCGGTTCCGTGTTACTTATAGGGGCATTGGTTATTTATTTCAAACTGCGTGAGGAGAGAAAATGTGAAGGAATAAAAAACGGGAGCGGGTGCAGGAGGGGGGAGTGACTCAACAACGGACGGACTAACCTGTCCATTCCGCCCAGGCTCTCTTTCTCCTGCGCTGTTAGCTTCGGAAAGTCCTCCTCGATTTCGGTCGCTTTCGCCGACGCCATTTTCTCCTCGTCATTACCGAGACTCCGGGCAGCGGCGGAGGCGGCGGCGGCGGCGGGCAGCGACACTCCGCACGATTTCATGGGGGGGAAAGATCCGCGGCGGCGAAACGCCGAGAAACAGGCCGAAGTGTCCGCGCGCACCTATCCAGGGTCAGAACGGGATTCTCCTCCGAAATCCTCAAGGAAACGCTCCCTTCAAGTTACCGTCCACACTCCTCATTGTACGGCCAAACTCCGCGCGCGCTCCGGTGGCGACGTGTGCATGAAGTTGGTGTGTATTCGGGTTTTGAAAGTGCGTGTTGTTTTGGAGAAAATCGCAAACTTCCCCGACCATCGGCTCAAAGTTGTTGTAATTGTGTCACACTGGCAAACGCACGCCGCCACCGTCGGCCACGCCCTCCCGTCCGCGCGGCCAATCTGGGGCTGCAGTTTGCGGTCACGTGAGGCGTCTTCGGTTGGTGTGTTTCACGAACACGCGGACGAGCGCGCGCGCACACACAACGCCTGTGGCTGTTGAGGTCCCGCCCCCTTCGTGCGGTGATTGGCCATTCTGGCTGTATTATGATTACGTAACTGTAGTTTTGAGACGTGTGATTGGCTGGAACAGTTGTCGCGTCTATTTGAGGATATTACAACGTTGCACTTCTGGATGGAGATATAAAGTCCGACTTTTGACATTTAAAGAGTGTTTTAATACTCGAGACCGCATTTTCAAGGTCTTGGTCTTGGGGTATATTTATATATTATATATTATATATCATGAATATACTGTATTTATAATTATTAATTCAAAATGAACATTTCAGTATGTTTCATATGTGTGTGTGTGTATATATATATATATATATATATATATATGTGTGTGTGTGTGTTTGTATTTGTCTGTTTATAAAAGTATGTTTATATATTTTCTCTTGAGTTCAGTTCAGTTTTTTTGCTTTAATATAATATTATGTATGTCCCATTTATTAATTCCCCCAACTTCCATGTGCTTTATTTTAATTTAACTATTTTAATCACGTTTCTATGTGTATGCACACATGTGTGATATACCCTACATGCTACATCAATAAAGATGGCTTGATCAGCCAATGTGTACTTTATATTTAGATTAGATCAGACTTTATTAATCCCACATGAGGGAATTTGGTCATTACAGCAGCAGTTTCACATTGCACAAAATAGTGAAAGAACGGGTAGTTGCTCACAGAGAATAGACTAGATATAATTAGATAAATATATACATATTTTGGATTTGAATTGACACTTTTGGACAGGCATCATGAAATAAAAAATTGTTAAAAAAACAAACAAAAAAAAAAAACCAGCATTATCCACCATATGTGTGTGGAGCATTTTAATTAAAGCATCTAAAAATGCAAATCATATCCTGTCAAAATTGTGTTTCTGAATTGAGGACTTGCACACCATGTTCAGCTTCTCTGGGAAAATTAAGCCTCTTTTCTTCACGGTATAATAACTGTATTTAAGAGAAACGTAGTATGTGACCAGTTTCAAAGACTTACATTGCATTTTGCATGGATAAATGTGCAGGTTTAGTCCTTGTTTCCCATTTTAAAACAAATGATGTTCATTAAAAGTAATTGTGGGTGTTTGTTGAAGAAACTGGTCACTCTGCTTTGTGGGTGGGGCCTCTGTGGTGGTACCAATTGTTTTAAGCAGATCCTTCTTCGATGGTAGTTTCCAGTGAGACAACATGTGGCGAGTCGTGACGTGGATTATTTACACTTGTCCTTATCGTGCGTTCCAGGCGAACCACTTGAGTTCCAATTGTATCACTACTTCTACATCACTTTCGCTGAAAGGTCACAGGGCATCACGTGACCTCGGTTTGTCCCCAGACAAGGATTAAGTTTGGTTTTATCCCGACCAGCTAAGAACAATGAAAATGTTAAAATGACGTTAACACAGCTCTTAATAGTTTTGATATATGAACGTAAACCGTGTCTTGTGTTTCATTTATGTAACAATTTTGACATTTTAGCTGTTTTAACTGTTTTTCCCGATGTGTTCTCGCTCCACCCACTTTATCAAGGAGGCATCAAGACCGGACCCGTAATGCATTTGGCAAGAAATTCCAAAAATCAATAATATCGAGAACCAACTTGCAAATATGTACTCGCCAAGTACATGAGCAAAGTACTTGTGTACTTGGAATTAAGAAACGGCCGTGGACTGTCGCACACAGCCACATTCAGGGTCACCATTTAAAGTTACTCTACCAGAAACAACTCTTTAAAATATACCTCCCAGAAAAGGTGTCACTTCTGCACAGAGAATAGACCAATAAACCAAAACAAGTGCTTTACCACTCATTTCCACAAATGTCCTACATCGAGCACAACAGTCGATGTGTTTACAAACAAACTCGAATTTATAGCCATCAAAAACTGTGCTTTTGTGCTGCTAAGTGACATCATCTTCAGAAACCTGTCGCAAGGGTTTCTGGGATGTCAAAGGTGGCGTCGCGGCAGCAGAAGTATCTGGAGCACACACATGCAGACGGGACCAGAGGAATCCTCTCTCCCGATTGGCTGCGAAATTCGTCTAATCTCAGTTAAGCTCCGCCTTTTTCTGCATTGACTGAATGCGCAAGTAGTTTTTCACCAGATATCTCAACTGATGTATGATTTGTACATGAAGAATACGGAGTCCATGACTGGTGGGTAAGTACTTCAGATTGATACAGGCACACAAATATTTATTTATTTTTTACCAAATTTATTGTAGGAAAAATGTGAGCATGTCAGTTTTTTAATCAGTCAGTTGTTTAAAAAAATAACAATTTTTTACCTGTAATAAAGAATTTGTGAATGTGGTGTTGTTTTTGTGGAGAGAAAAAAATGGATATAGTATAGAATAATATTGGTGAAACCGCCCCCCCCCCCCCCCCCCTTTGAGTGCCCCCCCTCAGCCCCTCGTCCATTAATTCTCTGGTTGCGCCCCTGCTTCGTCTATATTTTGATTTTTTTTTTTTTTAAAGAGCGCTATAATATATCTAAAGCGTCGTATTTTCACATTTTGAAATCGTTTACATAAATAAAATAGATTTTTATTTCGTAATTTTAGCAAATATGTGACTTTAGTGGTGAGAAATGTGCGGATGACGTGCGGAGGACGCAGCCGTTTCACTCCAAGATGGCGAGCAGCAACAAGGGTAAGCAGGGCCACAAACTCCTCACATTTCTGCACGAAACGGGTTTTAAACGCACCGTCTGGCCGTGGCTAGCTTCGCGGAGTGTATTTAATGAGTTTTATGTAAAAAAAAAAAAAGAATAGTGAATCTTATTGCGGCTCCGACGTTTTAGTCTGAACGCTGCGTTTCGAAAGCTGGCTGGAACTTTTGTTAGCTTTCTGATGATGCTAACCTGAAGTCAGGCCGAATAACTTTAATAACTTCACTTTTACGTGATTTAAAAGCTGGTGATCGGGTGACCAGGACCCCCTCAAGTACCCCGTGTTCATCCAGGGTGGAGTTTTCAGACTCCTTGTGCTTTGCAAGCCACTCTTCATCACAGATCGTGACCTCTTCGTCGCTTCGTGCTAACGGTTTAAATTCTCCAATTTCCCACCAGATCTGGAGGAGGAGATTTATGACAAAGTGGTGGATCTGGCGGAATACACCAAACGCCAGAGATGGTGGAACCGCATGTTCGGTAAAAACTCCGGTCCGTTAGCGGAGAAATACTCCGTGGCCACGCAGATCGCCATCGGGGGAGTGAGTGGATGGTGGGTGTCCGGCTCCTGAACGCATCGTGGTGCGTTCATGGGCCGTCAAATTGTGTTTTGGTTTTACAATGCAAATCAGGCTCGATGTTGATATGACACAAAACGAAAGAAGCAAACAGTTGTGTTTTTAAATGAATAGGGCCAGAACATTTCTGTGGGAGTTAAAGCACTTCTTATGTAAGAGCTTGATTTTATCTGTTTGGGAATCCAGGATCATATCGAACTTGTGGCAGTTATCCACCATCAAGCTCATTCATCAAAGTCAAGTTTAGATAAATATAACACACACTGTCGTAGATAATCTGTCTAATCCATTTTTATGACTCACCATTTTAAAGAATCAAGCAGCGGCTCATAGTGACATGGCTTCATATTACCAACACATTAAAAATAGACTGTATCTCAACTCCTCTCCGTCTCAGATTTCAGAACCGTGCTGTTGCAGTATTGGTTCAAATGTCGTCGGAACTCAGATTAGTAAATTTGTCAGGATTATTTATGCTATATTGAACACCGTTTGATGCTTTTCAGGTGTGCAGGTTATCTCTTCCAGAAGGTGGGGAAGGTGGCAGCTACATCTGTCGGGGGAGGGCTGCTGCTGTTACAGGTGTTTATACTGTCTATAACCATGTTTCACCTTTCAACAGATTAAAAGGCCAGATGCTGATTTATATGTAAATATCTTTTTTTCTCCTTCCAGATAGCTAATAACAGCGGCTACATCCAGGTGGACTGGAAGAGGGTAGAGAAGGATGTGAACAAGGCCAAGAAGCAGCTGAAGAAGGGAACGGATCGAGCCGGGCCCGAGCTCAACACCTACATGGAGAAGGTAAGAGTCAGTCGCGTGGCGATCCGGACGATTTTTTTAGAAAAACCTTTTAATCGTCCGGAAAATTCCAAGGTTGGATTTTGAGATCTTCAGTACTGGACATACCGGCTTTACCATACATCTGCATTACTAACTATTAAAAAAGCATTTTTAAATAAAGCCTATTTTCAGTGGATCGTAGGCCAATGCTTTGTTTTCAGCCCCGGTTTCGACAACGTTCCAAGTGGAAACACACCGTGTTTGCAATTTCGTTTCCGAAAAGTGTGGCGTTTGCACGACAACGTTTCGAATGTTCTGTCCGTTTCCACGTAAGAGTAGAAACACTGAAAACGATGGAAGTTTGCGTGCCAGGCCATGAGTTGGTGGTTTGGTTTAGTGATGAAACCACACACACACACACACACACACACACACACACACACACACACACACACACACACACACACACACACACACACACACACACACACACACACACACACACACGTGCAGCAGAGAAAAATGGGCTCTACACATTAACAGAAGGAGAACACGGACATCTAGTTGATGAATGATTATGTTGAATTGTTACTACAGTGACTGTCAAAACAAAAGTACAGTGGCAGTGTTTCAAAGAACTTGCGTTTCCCACTCTTTCCACAGAATCTGAACTTTTTTGTCGAGTTGCGTTTTCAGTGGCTCCTCACGTCGTCGTCATTTAAAAAGACTCACAAAGCACTCTGAAAGTTTTGCAAGTTTTGAAAACGAGGCGTAAACGGGGTCTGAAGGCCTCTTAATTAGAAGACGGATTAACAATGATCTTTTTAATTATGAAAACGCATCATGACCTCTGACGTTCAACCAGAACTTTTGGCGGTGAGAGAATTGAGGACAATCTTATGATGTGATCGGTTGTAAAGATTGAGAGGTTCTTTTCTACTCGTATGGACGCTATAATTTACAGATTTTTTGCAGGCACGTGAGTTATAAATCGTGTTTTCAGTATAAAAACCAAACAGCAGCTCAGGATTCAGGGAGAGTGGATGGAGTTAACTGTGTGAACCGCCGTGAGGCAGTCTTGTGCTAAACTTGAGTAAGAAATGATTTACCAAAGCAATGTACAGCTGGCTTGATAGGTTTCTTATTAATAAGAACTCAAGAAAGAAAAAATAAATGCCTATTAATAATGATAATTTCTGAGATGTGAGTGACTATTAGAAGGTCCACAGATTCAGTGAATTAACATTTATCAAGCCGCACCATGAAGGTCGGCTTGTGAACACACACTTATCTTAATAGTCATTTATTGTATCATTCCAGCCAAATTAAGATGGAATGTTTTTGATGTTTTTGTCAAGTTTGAATGTCTCATTACACTCCATTGTGGCAAGAATTGGTATTGCAAGACAGAACGAAGTGAGTCATCTACAGACTGCAACAGATTTAGCCAAATCAAACTCAGCCGAGTTTAAAAAACCTTTTTAACTTGTATTGCTTTCTTACGTTTTTTCTAAATGTTCAAATAAGGCGACTTTAGGTGTGGTGGGACAATTTAACCTGCTTATTCAAAACTGCAATATATTTGAATAATATTCCCTTTTTTTTCCCTTTTTTTCCCCATTTCAGACGACAGAGTTCGTGAAGAAGAACATCGTCGTGACCAGCGGCTTCATCGGAGGCTTCCTGCTCGGCCTGGCGTCGTAGAGTCGCCAAAGAAGAAGGAGAAGAAGAGTCCGCCTCTAAAACTTGCAGAGAAAAGTTCAGAATCAATGCTGGGGGAGTTTCGAGTGTGTTCTTTTGCTTCATATGCCGCATTTCCTTCTGTCTTCATACTGTACGTCCAAATGACATTTCACTCATGTGGGACTTAAAGCACTCTCCTCTTTAGGCCAAAAACAATTATGCATATCAAGTAAAAGGTGTGATGTAAAACCCAGAGTTTCAGATTGTATTTATTTTTCTCGAATGTTCCAAAAGAAAGGATAATGCACTATTAAAGCTGCACTGTGAGGAAAGTTCAGTTCTCTCATCCTGCAGGATGTTTGAAGGGGAATAAAAGCCGGTGTTGTATATTTGAATTCCAATTCAGTATATTTTGAGTGCTGATAGAAGTGGGATTGTTCTGCCTTTTTATTTTTCTAGGTTATATCGGCCCCCCCCTGCGTCTCTTATTCCCAATGTATCGTTTCAAGGATTTGATGCTTTTCAGTTCTCAAGGCTATTTGTGAACTATGTAAAGAAATAAAATAATAAAGAGAAATCGGGTGGAGTTGTTTTTCATAGATGTGTAATCGATGTACAGTTGTATGAATACAGAGCCTTGATGAAATGTTCCAAAGGAATAATGCATTTTCTATGTGGTTAAATTCTGTATAGGCTCTCTGAAACATATCAAACATTTTCGTTCAGGAGAGAGTTCCAATTTTATCTTGGAAAAATACTGCCTATAAATTTAAACTAGAATTTTCCTTTGTGTTGGATACGTGATTAAAATGTCAATTTGTTTTTGCAAATCAAAACAACTTGCGGGGAAATGAGTACAATCTCAACATGAAGCCAATTTTAATTAAACTTGTGCAAAATACAGTGAAATGCAAAGTGTTGTCTGCTAAAAGGTAGCTCGTACAAATGTTTGTGCATCACCTATCTTATCAACCTATATAGTTAAATGTTTATTTTTTATTTTGATATTTTAATCAAAGCATAAAACAGTTTTAAAGATTTTTTTATACAAATAAATACACATAATCTCGTATTTTGTTCTGTTACAAACGGAAGTTTCTCGCGCTTACGTGTTTACGTCATTACTTGACGACGTAGCACGTCTTTTCCATGGTAACCAGCTCCAACAGAAAACGGAGAGTTGGTGAATAAAACGGATTAAATAACTCCGGGTACACCCGAGTATTCCCTCCTACCGCTTTTCCTGTTTGTGTTTCCTTCTCTTCGGGAGTGTTTAAATGACGGCCATGATACGGAACGTCCGAATTCTCAATAAGGTAAGGAAAAGAACCTCCTTAAGCCGAGGAAACACTGATGCATCCTTTATCAAAGAAGACGAGATTATGCTGCCCCACAATTATTCCTTGAACAACTTTAAATAATCGAAAACTCATATTCCAACTATGAATGTTATGCGAATGTTGTAAAATAAACACAGTAAAGTAATTTTTTTGTGCAGCCTCTTCTCAGTTTGTTGGTTATTTATTCACGTGGGAGCCTCTTTTCCTTTGATTTAAATTCAAACGTTGTGATATTTGATATCATATCAGCGTTTAGAGGCGCAGGGGAAACTTAGAAATGCGCTTTTTGTAGTCCATTTTCGGAAATGTGTAGTTTTGCCACGACCCACCATTGATGACGCCACTAACCAGCGTTTCCGTCGCTTGTCTATTACGTCACCTAGTGAAAGTGCGGTCCGACTAAGGTAAAGGAGATAGGAAAGGAGAAAAGAGGTACTATATGATTGTACCTTCCGAGTTTTTCCAGCATGGCTTTACCGTTTCTGCCAGGGAACTCCCGAAACACTAATGTAAGTTTTACACACGAATTTTATCCACACAAAAAAACGCTTTTATTTTCGGCATTTTAAAAGGATGAGAAGAAGTTGACAGTTTATTGTTAACTACTAAAACCGTAATTACGTTTTCAAATGGCGTTAAAATAACGTTTTTTGATCATTTTATTAGCTTTAATGAGTTTAGAAATGACTAAAAACGATATTGTAAATGTAGATGAGGTGACTTTAAATGCTCGTTTTGTGTAAATACGCCATTCATCAGTGTTTTGCCAACTAAGGGTAAAACGACTTTGTTATATAAACTTGACAATACATTTCTGATGTGATTATGAATATACACGTACACAAAATAAGTAAGATATACCCACTGTATATAGATAAACATACCTTTGTACATATTCAGACACGTATAACACATATATGTATTTCAACGTGTCTGAAAAGTAGGGAAGTAAAAACTATTCAAGCCTACTTCTTCACCAGTATTCAATAATTAAATGTGATAGTCATCATTCTTTCTCAATCTCATGTCTTGAAAATATATGCACCACTTATATCTTTTACTAACTTCTCCATGAAACATGCACTGGGTTTATTCACATCCACGTCTTCTCTTTTAGTGCATTTGTTCAAATACGAATTTCTATTTCAGTTGGGAATATATATATATTAAAAAAAAAACAAGTTTCCTGCTATGGTCACTTTTCCAATATGGTAAATCATGTCTCTTGTGTAACGGCAGCTGGAGAAGGAGCGATTCCACAAATCCCAACATTTCACTCGTGCCGATGGCGTCCCGATGCTGGTGGGAGCCCAGAAGCCGGGGATCGGAGGACAGCCGTTAGTTGGACAGAAAGTGAAACCGAAGTGTTCCGTCGAGCCCGAAGGAAAGGACAGTGACTTACCATCGTGGGTGGCATTCGACAAGCAGGTGATTTTCTTTCGTCACGCACGTAAGATATCCCAAATACAGCATTTAGGATCATTTATCATCAATCCATTGAGTTGAATTCGGGGGCATCAATCTCAGTTTAGTCCAGATGTGGTGGAAAGTACACAGTACGTGATGAAAATGTCTATGTTTTTTGCAAAAAAAACAAACAATTACGACAGAAAATGACCACGACTATGACGATATAAAACTAGAATTGTGTTGTGTTGTTACTCGTTAAATTTTTTTATTTATTTATGTATATATATATATATATATGTATATATATATATATAATTTGTCATCCATACATGAACAAAAGGGAACAGAGAGAAGATTAATTTTATGTTATCTGTTCCTATTAGCACTTTACAACAAAATCAAATCAATTTGATTCCCCGTTGTTCCACCCATCAACTCCTCACCAGGTCACAAAACATAACAAAAACAGCATCCTTTTTATTACAGTTCAACAGTTACAGTCCATTTTTTCCCCCAATTCTTTTCATAGTCTCTCAAAAATTTTCTGTTTGTACATTTTCTTAAATTTGTAAACATTTAAAAAAAATGTTTTCTTTGAAATGTTTACCATTTGCTTGGTGGTTTGGTCGGATTAGAGCCCCACGGAACTTATTGTTTGACACATTGGCATTGACATTTGCTGTCATGTCAGTAGAAGTTTAAAAGCCGACGGCGTTCATCTAAAAGTCTCCCGTCTCCCTGCAGGCCCTGTGCTTTGACGCCTACTTTCAGGACGCCGTGTCCGACGTGCAGGCGGGAGGGACACGGATCAGGAAGTGCAAGATCTACTTCTACCCCGAAGACGACACGATCAAGGTGGTGGAGCCGGCGTGCAAGAACAGCGGCATCCACCAAGGTGTGGCCCTCTCGTCCCCCCCGGCTCGGGGAACGTTTCTTCGCGAAATTTCGTTCATCCTTTTTTGATCACTGTGACAGGAACCCTGCTCCGGCGCCACCGCGTCCCGCTGCCCCCCCGAACCAGGAGGACTTCTATAGCGTCTACCACTTCAACGTCAACCGACAGGTGGTGCTGTACTCGCGCACCTTCACCGTCACCGACTGCGACTCCTTCACGAGGGACTTCCTCACCAACCAGGGGGTGGTGGTGAACGCCCCTGCCGGGATGCCCGCCGACCCCTACAGCAGCCTGCGGCAGCAGGTGGGCACAGACGTCCCTCTGCAGGACTGGACTGGAATTACAACTTACCAATGTTTTCGTGTAAAGGCGAAACTTTTCCGCGACTGTCGCCATATTGCTAAAAGGGAGAGAAAGAAAACAGATCACGCTGTTCCGAATGATCCCAATCGGATCGGTTGATTGTCGCGCGCCGCGGTTTTCCGCGAAACGTTCTAATCTCCCGCGCTGCTGTCGGTGCCGTTGCAGCTGGAGGAAAGCATGAAACCGCTCCGGCCGTACGAGAGACGCGACACCCTGAGGCAGTTCCTGGACCACGACGGGCAAGTCCTACGTTTCTCCTGCTTCTGGGACGACACGGAGAGCGCCTTTGGGGACCTGCGGGACCTCGTGCTGCACTATCATCTGGTGGACGACACCATCGAGGTCCTGGAGATCGTTCCGCCAAATGCCGGGAGAGACGCCTTGCCTAAATTCCTGCGGCGCGGCAGGCTGCCTAAGGTACTGGAGGCTTCACGGGGGATTTTTTTGGGTGGATGTTTCCCGGGGAGTTCAGGAGGGGAAAGAAAAAAAAAAGAAGAGGAAATTTAAGTGGAGGAATCGCGTTGTGTTGACTGTTTTACATTCCAAGTAGGAGGATTTGTGCTGTTTTTCCTCCTGGTTGAGTGACGTTTCTCCTTCGTCCTCCGTCTCTCACCACGTCTGCTCTCACTGACAACTCATTCACTCTGACAGCAGAACTGGATCCAGTCTCCCTCCAGCACTTTGCCTTCCTTCTCCTCCAGTTACCCACTGAGGCCTGATTCAACCTGAAAGACAGCAAGTGTGTGTGTGTGTGGGGGTGGGGGGGTGGGGGGGGTTCAATCAAATTATTCAGTTTGCTCTAATTCCTATTATGAAATGTCAGCCTCAAAGGTTAACCTGAATCTACTACCCAGCTAGAAATTATGACATCATTAATGCTAGTTCTTTCTTTCTTTCTTTCTATTTGTTTGTTTTTTGTTTGTATTTTACCCGAATTGCATGAATTTGGATCATTCCAGTTCTGGTTCGGCGACGCGAACAAATGTGCCATTGGCAAAGGTCTGCGCTCTACCGGGTGTAGTTCTAGTTCTTCAATTTGTTTTGTGTGTGTGTGTGTGTGTGTGTGTGTGTGTGTGTGTGTGTGTGTGTGTGTGTGTGTGTGTGTGTGTGTGTGTGTGTGTGTGTGTGTGTGTGTGTGTGTGTGTGTGTGTGTGTGTGTGTGCGTGCGTGTGTGCGCGTGTGCGTGTGTGTGCATTTTGTCGCGGCAGCGTCCTCCAGCCCAGATGCAGCTGCCCGGACAGATCACAGCTCGCACCGTGCTCAACGTGGTCGACTCCGAGAACCAGGGAACTCGCTACCTGCTGGACAGCCGCAAGGTGCGTGTGTGTGTGTGGTGGAGCATCTCGCCACAATTACATTTCCTTGCTTTCTGCAGGGTTTTTTTTTTTTTTTTTTTTTTCACTCCTGTGTTTCCTTTGCAGACCGGAGCGGTGCAGGAGGACTTCTATCGGGACTGTGACCTGACCCTGGGCGGGGAAGTGAACGTGCTGGGACGGAGGGTGACCCTCGCTGACTGCGATGACTTCACTAAAGACTACTACCGCTCCAAATACGGCGTCGGTAACAAATGTTTATGGCTTTTTTTCCATTGGCTTGATGCTTGGCTTGGATTCAGGCTCCATGATTGGGCTGAATGTGGCTCCTGAACTGTGTTTTGACGGTAAATGTAAATCCCCTTTTCTGATTCCATCGCTGTACATTTTCATCCTCCTTCTTTCTTTCCAGTGGCAGTTCACTTGTTTGTTTTTTCTCCAAACCTCGTTGTTGCATTACATAAAAGTGACCACTTGAGGGCAGTAAGCGCACACACCTACAGCAGCAGCTGCTCTTTCCACAGGAGGAGGGTAATTTCCCCAAGACACAAGAATGGAAGATAAACCATCATATATGAACTCGGTGCAGTGAGTCTGCTCTCTCTGTAATTTTGGTTCATGGATATCATTACAGTTAAACATTTCAGCACCTGATTTAGAATGCTCAGGCCTCCACACGAGGAGAAACCCAACCTGGTCCTGGATGTGTGGGCCAACCTGTGCAGGTTTTGCCGCATTAGTCACAGCAGTAAAGCAGGCAGAGGCCCCGCTGACAGAGCCTGTGATGGAGGGTCGGCTCTGGCTCCGAGCGGCCAGAGGTCAGCCCGGGGATGGATTACCGACTCCCCTCTGATCGTCCCAGCTCTCTTTCTTCTTTTAAGTGTTTTGTCTTCACCCTCTCCTCCTTCCTGACAGAGGACTTCACCCCGGTGCAGTACAAAGCTGCCCCGGCCCCGAGGCCCCCGAGGCCGGTGCCCCCCTACAACGGCTTCGGCTCGGAGGAGGATTCACTCCGGTCCTGCATGGGCCTGCTGCCCAAGCCGCCACAGAAAGATTTCAACAAATTCATGTCGAAAGACAGGTTTGATTAAGTCTAAATGCACTGTCGCGATCAAATTACAAGCGTGGATCTGTTTTTAAGTGTGTAATTGGGTGAATGGAATCCGTCAGCGTGCTGAACTTCTGTGCGAAGATGGTGACGACTGATCCCATCGATCAGGAGAGAGAGTTCAGCATCTCCTTCCACCTCTGTGACGACTCCATCAGTGTGTTCGAACGGCCACAGAAGAACTCGGGTACAAACGTACCTTTCACTCCATGAAGCTACGTGTTGATGACGAACCTCACTTTTGAACCATCCATCCATCCATGCGTTCTTCCTCTTCCCTCTTCCCCGTCTTGTTCAAGGTTTGACTGGTGGGAAGTTCCTGCAGCGCTGCCGAGTAAAAAAACCCGGCCAGGAGCTGTTTAAGAGCGAGTTCTCCGAGTACTTCACTGCTCAGGATCTGTTTGTCGGAGCCACGCTCTGCCTCAGAAGTAAGAACTTCCGGATCCTGGACGCTGATGAATACACCCTGAACTACATGAAGGAGCACGCCGAAGAGGTACGGAAGCCAGGCCAGGGAGTGAGGCCTGTTTTCTGAGGTGTTGGTATCATCTATTCTTTTGGCTTTGTGGACATGAAGCAGCCAGTGAATCTGTCGGCGTTACCAAATGCCAAGTGTGAAGTCAACAACTTGTTTGTGTGTTGTTGTTGTTGCTAGTTTCCCAAAGCCAACGTTGGCAACATCCTGAGCAAGCTGCGATCTGTTTCGGTGGAGAAACAGACTGAGATCAGGAAGTTTCTGACTCTGAGTGACCCAAGCGACAGTGGCTTCGTCCCCTATGACTCTTTCAGGTACAGTGACCCAACTGGAAGAGTTGTGCTGTTGTCCTGTCGTCTGACTGTACTTGTGGTGTTTGTGTGTCTCTGAATGTGTCCCAGGAGTCTGCTGATGGGTCTGGACTGCGGCCTGTGCGAGCACGAGGCGCTGGTGCTGGGCCGCTGTTTCTCGGAGCGCCCGCAGCCCGAGGCGGACGTGGGCCTGATGCTGGCCGTGGCCCAGGACCTCCTCAGGAAGAAGGACTTCGACCAGTTCCCCCACATGCTACGAAGCTTCAGCTTCCACGACCGACAGAAGTGAGTGGCACGGCGCAGACGCGCCGCTCTTCGGGGGCCTGGGCCAAAATACAGTCGCACACCTAAACGAGCCAAAAAATTGTCACGAGACATCAATCGTGTACCGCTGGCCCCACTTCTCAGAGCGAACCATTAGTTCCAGCAACACAAGAGTCGAGCATTGGATCCAGATGGACCCCAAAGACCCGGATGGCACGTTGCTGTGCAGGCCAGAGGACACACACACACACACACACACACACACACACACACACACACACACACACACACACACACACACTGCATATGTTGAGGGTTAGTGTGTGGTTGAGCTGAAGTGGTCGGTAATCTGTGCCACAATGCTAAGCTGACCTGTCTGTTTATACAATCTGTTGACACCCTCAGCGTCAGATTGCTCATCAACATCCCGGTAATGAAGATGGCATGACTGGAATGAGCCTGCCGACCGTCTGGCATCACAGTGGAAAACAACTGTGGTCCTAAAGGACAAACATTCCCTGTTTCACACACAGACACAGACACACACACTCGCACACACACACACTGACATAACAATACCACTGACAGACATTTTTCCATAAATAAGAACTCCACACAGGAGTAAATAATCAACAATGGCCTCTCTACACACAGAAACGCCTCCCACAACGAGTTCTGTGTTTCTGTAATCTCAGATAGTTTCATTCTGTCTGTTTCCGATTGTCTCCAGGACCGGCCGTCTGTCTACAGACGAGATGAGGAGGATCTGTAAAGGCATCAGGCTTCCGCTGTCTGAGAACCTTCTCCAGGGTCTGCTGCAGAAGTACGAGCCCGCGAATCACTGCCAAAACAGTTTTCAATGATTAATTTTATTTAACGTGAAGAAAAGGCCCATTTTTCTTTTAGAACCTACATTTAAGTTCAAGTCAACTAAAAAAAAAGAAGCTAAGAATGCAGCAAAGATCTCAAACGGTTTTGTGAGGATGTCTTTATTCCTTCACTCTGATGTTGAGCAATCTTTTCAGAGAGAAGCCGTTCAGTTTCTCCTGCTATCATCAATATAAAGTTAGACATCCACTCTCGATGACATTGTTCTCTCCATCGTCTGGTCAGCAGGCCGGTCAACAGAAACTTTAGTGAAAAAGCTTTTTGTGCACAATAGTATATTATATCATCAGAATTTTCACGCAGCGGAACATATATCTTCAACTTTTGAAAGTGAAAAGACACTGAAATATCTTCAAAATGAAATTAAGGGAACATGTTTACATCTACCAGGGTTTTTAAGAAAAACTGATATTTCTTCCTCTACCTTTACCAAAATAAAAAAAAAAAGTTAATTCACACAGACCCTCATATACACGTGGTTCAGTGATGCTATGAGCAGCCAAACATGTAGGGGGCAGTGTAACGAGTGGATGTAAGGTGAAATGCACACATTCAAAGGGACACAGAGGGAAGCATGAAACATTAGGAAACTCAGGGAAAAACAACTCATGAAGACCTAAAACAAGATAAAGGAAACTACAACGGTGATTCCTGTGCTCCTTTTCAACTCGTGGACTTCTAATTCCGAGGTGCAGCTTCCCTGATGGTTTCTAATCTGTTGCAGGTTTGCAGATGCAGATGAGGTCGACTACCACGCCTTCGTTGCTGGTATCAACTGGACAGAGCATCCTGCTGCTCCGGTTATGCCCGAGGACGTCCTCAAGGTACGACATTTCAAAGAGGGTGAAGCGGGTGGAGACTGTATTTTCCTGTGACCTGCGACACACTCAACCAGAAGCAGGAATGACGTGATAATCTGTCATATGAAGCTGCACTGAGGTTCTCGGACGGGAAGGAAGTAGCTCCTCTGTTCCACATTTTGCGTTGATTCGGCGTGCCTCGCCGCGGCCAGGCTGAAGCAGAAACAGGTGACCGGCAGACGTTCAAGCGTGGAAAGACAAAGTGCGGAGACTCGACCTGCATGTGAGATTATTCCTCCGCATTTTCAAAACCAACGCCCCAAACCCCGAGCGGTTCGTTCTGGCCTCGCTCGTCTACTCCTCCCCCTTAAAGTGACGAATGGTACACGGGTCGTTCTGCTCGGCGCCGCCACCGTCTGTCCGTAGAAAATGTCAAACTGTGGTCATGTCATCTGGGGGCGGGGTTCGGTGAATTGTAAGAAATATATATATCGACCGGGGGGCGTCCAGCACAGTTCAGACGGGTGTGCCAGACCCGTAAAACATCAGGGGAAACCAGTTCGGTGAGATTTGTGCAGCCTGTTCCTCCAAGATTCCCTGGACACGACTGCTGCATGTCAATGTGACATCGTTGGCAAAAACAAAAAATACCATTGTTTCAGTGTGTTTGTTCTCTCAAGTTATTCTTTTAAACATTCCGAGGCAAACATTGTCTTTATTGTCCATCCACTGAGCATGTGCGGAGCTATACGAGCTGCAATGAGGCAAAGGGATGTTAAACATGCTTCAGTTCCAGAATCAGTTTTTAGATGATCATTGTTAAGGAAGTGGATCAATATCTGATATGTGTTCCTGTCCTGTCCAGTTTGACGTGAACTCAAGGTGTGACGTCGATGGAGCTGCTGTCAACGTCGTCAACTACTCTGACCTCCTGAAGGACGTGTTCACTTCTCTCTCCGGCAGCAGCGACACACATGCCGTCGCCGCCGCCGCCGCCACAGAATAGTTCTCTCAACACTCCATGCCGGTTTGGATGATATACAAAATGTGACTTCATGCAATGTTTATGATGTAAATAAATAAATAAGACATGATAAACTGATTCCCATTTTATTTCACATAATGCAGAAACATATCAGATATTAAAAGTAAAGGCATTTAAAAAAAAATCTTTTTATTATAAAAAATAGATGGCAGCATTGTGCAGTCTTCACTGTTCTTGTGGGGAAACCAGCTGAAGCTTCTCTTGAGGAATATTGTCTAATCTGTTCTAACCTCATGTATTATTCCAGCTGCTCAGCAGCACTCAGAACCCATTTCAACAAGTGGAAAAAGAGGAAAACCTTCGGAATGTTTTTGGGTCCATTCACAGGACAACGGTGCTCGAAGTCATTGAAAATTGAACTTTCTGAAAACGCTTGGTCGCGCTCCGCGGCCGTAGTAACTCTTGTTGATAACCGTTGTCATATGATCAATGTTTATAGCGTGTGTTCTCTGCTGCATGTGTGTGGTTTCGTCACAAAAACAACCAACGGCACCCACAAGTGGCCCAACATGAAAACTATCTACCGCGTAAATACAAAACCTTTCTAAAATAAAAACAAAACAAAACACAAAATGTGTTTTCACTCGAAATTAAGGCTTCATTTACATGGCAACATTTCATGTGACGCCTAATCTTTAAAAAAAAAAAAAAAGTTGCGTTTACATTGCAGCAGTGATAGTGATGTAGTTGGTCTGCCAAGCCACACGAGGGCGCTGTGGCTTGTTTTTGTAATGAATCCGCACAGAACAATACGCTATGAAACAAAATGGAGGGAACCCAACATTCATATAGACTGATGAGGGATGCTATCAGGAGAGAGTCTCAACTATTAAACTCCTAATTTGGACGATAAAACTAGAATACAGATACTCGGTAACAGCGCTCTGTGAAACAAACGTTCCACCTTGGGATCCGGTATTAAAAACGTCCCGTATGCAGCGGATCTGAACACCGGTGTCGTGTAAACAGAAAGTTTAGTGGATACACTCGTGTTCCTTGTCGTGTAAACGAGGCCTCGGTCTCCTTTGTGGGGAGTTTTTTTTTTTTAACGACTCGCCAAATGTTTCGTGTTGCTGGACGGTCTGGAGAGCAGCAGGTCTTCCACTGGGAGCCGCGCCGCCGTAATGGATGCAATCTGACAGCGTCTGGCTGAAATATTGAAGTCCTGCCCTGAAAGAGACGTCTAGGTGGGAGCAGATGTTTCGAAATCTCCCTCTCAGCTTCAACAGAGCCTTTCCAGATGTGACAGCTGCCCGTCGCCACGGGCTCTGATGCCGCTTCGTGTCGTCGGAGGTGCGAGCTTTTTAATTGTGTGCCAGTAACAAGCCAGATGTTCTCTCCCCCCTACTCTGCAAGCTTCAATTTGGATGACACAGCCACAGTTTCCTCTGGTCTTCCTTCCTGATTCAGAGGGTGGCTGTGAAGAGTGTGACGACCAGTGATTTCTAGAAGAGGTTCTCACGCTCGGCACCAGTGCAGCAAACCTTCAGGACCCGAACATCAGGAGCATATTGACATGCCTCTTTTGGCAAAGGCTTGTCCAGATCATTCGATAATATTGTAGATCCTGTGTGTGTCTGTGTGTGTCTGTGTGTGTCAGTGTTGCTCAGGTCGAGGCGCCACTGTAACCGGAGCCTGCAATGCAAATCAAAGTGAGAGGATAATCCAAACATTAGGTAATCGACCACTCAACCTCCCCCACCACCACCACCACCACCACCCGCCCCCCCAACCACGCAACCTCCCGCACCGTCCACTCAGCGTCAGCGCTTCACACTGCGAGCAGGAACGGTGCCTGACATCACCCGCGGCATTATCGGGTCCTAAAATATTAGCCTGGTTCCAGTCACCCACCAACCAAGACACAAAGGCTGAGGTTGGCGCGGTCGCCGATGGCAGGGGGGGGGGGGGCTTCCTGACTGCATGCTTGGCCTTTTTCGGCCTCCAGAGGCACGGCGGCCAAAGAGGGGAGGAAAGAGAGGAAGAGGGGGGGTTCAACATCTCTCCCTCGTTTTGTCCTTCTTTCTTACACTGAGACAAATATTTTGCTCTCGATTTGTCTTGATTTCATGACTCCTGCGATACGGTCAAGGCCTCCAGTCTCACATGCGGCAAAGCAGCCCGGCAACATGATGGTACCTCCGCCATGCCTCCGGTTGGTGGGGTCCTCAGAAATCGGAAAATCAGAAACTTTGCTGGTTGCGATCAGATTTCTTGGAGCAGCAGATAAGTAGAAGTCTGTTTGTTTTAACGGCAATGACAATGAAGTTTTCTGATTTTCTGATTTCTCTGATTTCTGAAGACCCTGCCAACCGTTCAGCACGGTGGGGGGACCATCATGCTGCCAGGCTGCATTGCATGATGATATCTTGTCCTTATAGGCTTCATTGTCTGAAAACAAACGGCAAAAAGCTCTATTTTTGTTCAATCTGTCCACAAAACGTTTTCCCAGAAGGCCTGCGGTTTGTCCAGACGCTCTTTGACAACGATCAGTCGTTTCTTTTTATGTCTACTCGCCGGAAATCGCAGCTTTCGTGGCCTTTGCCAAGTTCAGGGATGCCAATAATGGTGAGCAGACTCCTTTGGTGAAAGTCCTATGAGACCAACACGTTTAAATCACCATTAAAAAAAAAGCAAGTATCTATTTGAAACATAAGGTCATGAAGTTTTCTAACCTCCTAATTGATTGAAAAGGCAAACCAGCTGGGAGTTCATCCTCTCAGGACTCTCTGCCCTTCCGAGCCTGTGTGACTCATCGACGTGAGTTTTAATCTGGACAACAATGAGCTTGTTGACTTACAGGAAGATATATCTGACTTTGGATCCTCCGGCAACTCACTTGTTAGTAGGATCACGTCATTTCTCCGGGTGGGGGGGGGGGGGGGGGGGTAGGGCGATGCACTCAGCGCCTCCGCTTATAATTTAAAGTCCTGCGTCAGGAGAAGTTTAATTACTCAGTCCAGACTGATACTGTTCCGCAATAGATTAGATGGATGACACTGACGCAATCATACGAAAGTATTCGATTCGATTTAATTCAGCTCTATTTATACGGCACCAATTACTTCATATCCAAATCTTGGCACTTTCACAGAGGAAAAACTCAACAAACCCAAATGAGCAAGCAAAGGGAAAGTTGTTTGATTTCTTCACTGATCATAATGACGGAGGTTCAGCACACTAATGTGTGAACAGTCTGAAGGGCAAAACGACCTTTAAACTCAATACTTCAGTAAAGTTTGCAGATGACTGTACCCAAATGGGCAGAAGTTGCTAATTTCATCTGTTCAAACTTATTTCCCAATCGCAGTCCCATGCAAGAATCTCTGAAGCTGTCAAACTTTCCTTTAAACGTTAATCATATTCAGATGTTTGTTTTAGAATCAGTCTTCGCCCACCTGGAACCGAGCAAATGCTAACTAGCGTTAAGCCTCCTGCAGAGTTTGCGGTTCGCTATTCATTACCTGCTACACTTAGCAATGTGGATTTCATAAACTTGGACATAACGAGTTGGACCGGGGCTACTAACAAATACAAGGTTTTCCTATACGTCATCGACGTTCACCGGGGGGTGAACTGGAGGAGATAAATAAATGAGCTAAACCAAGAGCTGAGCAGCTGTTCCACTCGGAATCTTTGTGAATTAAAAACACTCAATGTGGAAGTAAACTGAGAATGTAGCTATCGTACAATTTCTGATGCTGTTTGTGAAGCTCTACGACCGACGTTTTCAGCTGAAGACGGAAAAAACTTGTGGCGCATTTTCCGTTGCGTGTTTACGTGACAACACTTCTTGAAGCCCCGGAAAACACAACTTTTTGAAAACACTGCTACAGCTGTAATAACTGGTAGTCGTGCAACAACGTTTGCCTCCAGGTTCTCCTGAGACTTGGTAAGGTTGCAACAAGTCAGGGAGCGAGACTTTCTAGTAGACAGACTACTAGAAAGTAATTTCTTTTCCCACAATATGACCAGTTTAAACGGATCAGAACTGCTGGAGTGAAATATTAAACACTTCAGGAGAGGAGAACACCTGCCACCAGACGGGGAAACATTTTCTGGATCGTTACGTTACGTCAAGTTACGGATGGCGTACCGATGCGAACCCTGAAATGTAGCATGAATTGAACCACGTGTAACTCAGTGGTCTACACGAAAGTCATTTTGTGTGATTTGCGGAGGCGCAATGAGTTAAGTACGGATCCCTGTAATTGAGCGGTGACCCGTCTTGATGCCTGTCAACAAGCGTCAGCCCAGATGGATTCACATCCGAGTGACTGGAAGCAGATTAATACAGCATGAGGATGGGTGGAAGAAACATCCTGTCAGGTTGAGAGATTTTGGATTTATTTGTGGCTCCTCAGTTGAATTGCTCTCATCTGTGGACACGAAGAGCTTTTCTGGCACAAACACCGGAGTAGAACAGTGACATGAATGAGTTGTTTTTTTTGTTTCTGGACAGTCCCTTTGTCTCGTCCACGTCTCCTTCTTGAATCTGCTCCCCATCAACGATCTCAGGCTGTGATAAACCGATCCCTACAAACATGCCCTCTTATGGGTTAGACGTCGTAAATCACCTTTTTAATGTAAAAAACATAAAGTTTGTGGCGAAAGAGCCATTATTTAGCGTATGACCCCTCGTGCAGTTATTCATTAGCGCTGGTCCCTCTTGGTAATGTCAAAAAGACCGTGTTACAAAGACGTTTGTTCTCCGTGTCCCAATATGTGCTGACGCATGCTGACCGACCGCCAATGGTCATAAACCAGGTTCCTCCAATAACACGACACCACGGAGCCCTTTGTTGGCGATTAGATAGCGGCTGCTTGAGCAGTTCACGCCTTCTAATTAGATCCTGCTCCAGGTACTGTCGGGATATGTATGTTTGGCCGTATCCGGCGGGGCCGGGCCAAAACCCTTTAAATGGCACGATGAACCCGAATTCGTCACGTTTACGCGGCTGTAAAAGAATTTATGTGACAGCTTCATTGATTTAAATGGATTTAAGTGAAGGGTGAGATTCGTTTACAGGCCTTGCGAGGGGCCGCAGACGGAGTCCGGTTACGTCAGCCTATAAGATAACATCGCCGAGCCCGAACCTGCACCTGAACACGTTATGACCGTGTGCCCCCCACATCGTGTGGATCCCCGATCAGCTGTCAAAGCCGATCGAGGCATAGACTTCTTTACACCAAGCAGATTTTTTTAAATCGTGGGAATTCTGAGGCAGATGTTTAGTCCAACAATTCCGCAACTGGACTGAGATTTGTGAAGGTCGAGTCGACCCTTCAAACAAGCTGTCGTTTGTTAATCCTGAACTATTTAGAACTTTGAGCAAAGAGCATCACAAAGCTGAAAGAGGTAGTTAAAGAGTATCTTTGGGTTTGATGTCAAGCAATCAATATGAGGCAAAAGAGCAAACATTTCAGCTAGAATCTCCAGGTATTGAGATCTGAAGACTTGGGTTTCGCGTGTGTGAGAGTGTAACCAACACAACCCTCAGACATATCTGTGATGAACAAACAATCGTCAAGCTGAGAGGAGATACAAAAAACAAACAAAAAACATTGTACAAACATTATTAATAGCCAGAGTGATTGGGTCAAAAGTCAAGGTCTGAGTCACAAAAAGTGTTTCTGTCATAACGCCATCAGTTTTAAGTCGATTGACGTCAAACCAAAACGTTCAGTTTTCAATTTCCTATCCTGACTGTGTCACAACATCAATCAACTGGAAAAACTGACAGCGTTTCCGTGGCCTAGACCTTGACCTTTGACCTGCTCAGAATTTAATGAACCCTCCTTGGATAGGGACGAGTCATCTCTGGAAATTCCTGCAACTTTGGGTCGAATCGTTTTTTTTTACAAAGAGTTAGTGAAATACATACATACAAATAAACCAATAAATAAGTACATGCAGACAAAAACATAACCTTCAACTTTCATTGACTTGAACAAGAGAAAAAATTACTTCAGACTTGTATGTGTATGTTATGGTTTAAAATACCCCCAAAAGTGTTTTCACTTGAAAATGTCACATAAACAGGCCATTAGCCAAAGCATCTCCTTTGACCATTGGATAAAAGAGAGGGGGGGAGGGGGGGATCTTACCGACTTCCACGTCAAAACAATTAGTCTCAGTGTCGTCAATGTTAAGAATACGATGGGATTTGACTGTGACGTGGTTTATTGTTTCTTCCAGGGCGACTACAGGGTCTGCAGTGACGCCACGTACGTGGGATAAACAGTAACCTGGAAACTTTGTGTCCAGGCCGTCTTCATTTAATGCGTCTTGGCAGACACACACACACACACACACACACACACACACACACACACACACACACACACACACACACACACACACACACACACACACACACACACACACACACACACACACACACACACACACACACACACACACACACACACACACACACTGTCATCCTCAATGCTCTGTTTGCACTCCTGCAGCACGTTGAGCAGCTCGTCTGGATCGGACCAAACAATAAAGAGACAGTTAATCCCTTCACCAGCGATCACATTGTTACGGCCGATCGGTTGCGCGATACCTCAGCCAAGGTTTGTCGGCAGAACACGAGGATGAAAACCGACAATAAATCACCTCCTCCCGGCATGCCACTCCGCGTCGAACCGTGTGTTGAGCGACTGCTTCCTGTTGTTTCCACTCGAGCACCAAAAGTGAACAGAGGAGAAGAAACCAAACCCGCTGCTCTTGTTTTGTCCTTGTTCCACTTTACTGCCGTTCTGCTCGGGACCGCTGCGCTGTAAAAACCGATACGCAGGAAATTCATCGCGGTCTCCGGGGTGAAGAGGATCTGACGTGTCGTTCACGTGCAAATATGTGCGTCCATGTGTGTGTGTGTGTGTGTGATGGAGTCATGGCTAATCTATGAAGCCTAAACAGATATGTGAGAGCGGGAGGGGGAAAAATATTGTGTTTACTGGCGGCGTGCCGGCTCCTTTTCTCATGACAACAAATCTCAAACCTGGAAGCACAGAGACACATCACAGAGCACCTGCGTTCAGATGTTGTTTTTCTCAGAAACGTTTCCCCCAAAGCGCCACTTCTTTGGGCTTTAGCGGTTCACTCCGAGTGTGCTGCTCGCAACCGATGTGTTTTAATTCCTTGTCTTGTTTTACAAGGCTTTGAGGGAAAACGGCAAGGTTGGGCAGCATTTTGGGGCGTTTTGTTTACACGACAACGGTGCACAGAGCCTCTGAAAACACAAACTTTCGGAAAAACTGTGTTTGAAAACGTCGAACACAGACAGAGGGGTGAGTTTAGGGGGCAACCTGGATGATCATTAAAAAAAAATATATATAAAATCGCCTATCGACAGAAACTTTTTTATGAACGCTGGGGAGAATAAATGTTATTTTGACTCATGTGAATGGAGACTTAGTCTTTATTTCATTCAATGACAACAGAAAAAAAACCTATTCAATACATTACACCAGTGTTTTTCAACCACTGTGCCGCGGCACACTGGTGTTTCCGCCAGATCTAGTCAGGTGTGCCGTGGGAAATTATCTAATTTCACATTTTTTTCAAAAAATTATTTTCTCTCACAGTCGTTGTCAGCTGTGAGAGCAGTGTGTTGCAGAGTAATCATGTATAAATACCCTTCGCCAATAGATGGCAACACAGAACTTTGCCGGTGAAATCGAATCTGAAAGACGTCAGTCTGGTTAATCTCCACCACCTGCGGCTGCTGCCATCTTGTATCAAAGTACTGTGTCAGTGACAGTGATGCAGAAGTTTCTGAAAAGGAAGAATGTGAACCAGGATCTCAGCTCTTCATCCATCAGGTCCAGGTTTCACACTGAGGGAGTCACAATAAAAAAAAGAAATTGGGAAACAATTTTTTCTGTATTTATTTGATTCCTGTTGATAAAGCATTGATGAGAATGACTTTATATTGTTAATAGAGGCTACAGAGTTTATAATTTTAACATTTGCGGGTGGTGGTGAGCCTCGAGGTTTTTCCAAAGAAAAAAGTGTGCCTTGGCTCAAAAAAGGTTGAAAAACACTGCATTACACAATAGTTTCCAAAAATGAATGAAAAGGGAGCGGAAAGAAGTAAAAGAAGAAGCCCATACGTATACTCCCCCTTTGTGTCAAACAACGTTTGAAGTCTTAAGTACTGTCCTTTTGACAACCGATTAATATATTTAGAGTTTGGTTTTCACCGCTAACTGATCACAAGACACACTACTGGTTCTGAATGAAGGAGGAAGTGACCTCCAAGGTGGCGGGACGCCCGGGAGGAGCCACTGAAGAAAATCCAGGAGCAGGAAGTTCGCTTGATGAAAGCGGTGACGATAAAAGTGACAGGTGATTCTGACAGCGTGGGAAAGACGAAGTCGCTCAAAGGACGGAGCAGCAGGGAAACCCATTAGCCCGGGCCAGAAGAGCGAGGATGAAATGTGCATGGATAGATCTTACTCCTTCAACTCAAGGAATACACTCGAGTGTGAAGCCAAACCGGGAGTTTTTCTGAAGCCGAAACCAAATATTTTCGGCGCTTCGGCCTAACTAAACAGTGAGAGGAACATCAGAGGGCGAGCGGCTCCGTGCAACGATCCCGTTGATCTCGTGTGCTGGATCGGTTTTCGTTACCCGGCCGCAGTAAGTTGCATAAAGCAAAAAAGAATGAGTTATTAATGGAAAGATCATCAGTGCAGCCAGTCGTTGCAGATTTGTGTTTTCACGCAATGCCTTTCTCTCATTTGTCATGTCTGGCGGGAACAGACTAAAGCAAATTATTACATTTTGATTCAATCAAACTCAATCAGTCAGGTCAGAAGCAAAGGCTGCGTTTCTCCTCGTAAAACTGAGGTGCAAAGAAATAGAACTTCATAAAAGTGCGAAATAATCAAGACACATTGGAATCACTTATTGGAATCCATGCAATGCAATTATTCCCATTTAGTTTTGAACCAAACTGCGATGCATAGTTTTTATTTCTCATTCACACAAATTATTTTCATCTATTTTTTCGTATGATTAATGTGACTGTGATAACTTATTTTGTGATGTATATATACATATGTGATACATAATTTGGTGCAATAGATTTACATTGGTAGAACTTGTATTTATCTATTTATTCTAAATATACATTATATATACATTTTAATTGTTCCATCTTAACACCACTATTTAATTAATAAATTTTTTTTATTGTTATTTTTGTCTTGGGTTTTTATACATGTCATCATCACGCTTAGTATATATTTGTCCGTTTTGATTTTGTATGTACACGTGGAAAAACCCAAATAAATTCAAATTAAATCCGGCCGTATCAGGTGCTCGTCCTCTGAGCGACGGCGAAAGGAAAATTCCCTGCGCCTTTTTGCTCAGTTTCAAAACACTTTACAAATCATGTCCGCTGGTTCACGCGCCGCTGGCGACAGCTGCGAGGTGCCGGGGGCTCGACGTCTTGTCCAAACACACTGCAGTACGAACTAAAAGATTTGTGACTCAGCTGGTTTTTACTATCATTAATCTGGTCCGGCCCTTCTGCTGAAGTGTGTTTTGGTCCTGCTTGACTCCCAATGGTGTGTGAGCTGTCACCAGACGTGTTTGAATGTGTGTCATGAATGAGTGAACTTGAATTATCATGTAAAAGTGCATTAAGAATAAATTCTGTCCACCATTGATCACAAGGAGCAGAGATATTTTAGTTCAGACCAGTTACATCCTGAGTCAGCCGGACCGATAAAATAGTGCACAAGTACTTCCTTCCTCTCGTGGTGCCATGTGCCAGAGCAGAGCTGCCTAATTATGGGAGGAGTCAAAGGGGAGGAGCCTACCTTGATTGTGATTGGCTAAACCCCCCGAAGACACTATTGAGGGTTTGATTTCTGATTTTTTTAAAAACTGAAACAAGCCAGGGAGAGAGAGGACACACTTTCTTCACTTCTGGGTCAATTTGACATAATATGACCCCCTTTAAGGAATTTATTGTAAAAGATACAAATGAAATAAATGAATATCCTTGTTGGTTTGGCCGGTTTTGGCCCACGGGCTTTATGTTTGACCCCTTAGATTAGAGGAAAAGACCACCGGAGTCACAGCTTCTATAGACAAAACACAGAAATGGCTAAAAAAAAAAACAGTTAAATGAACACATTTAGCACGGCCACGCTCCTCTCCTGACGCTCTGCCAGTGAAATCCTGGTCGTTGCTGCATAGAGAGAAGAGATACCTGGATCACGTCTGGTTTTCTGTGTCCAACTTCTTTGTGTGTGTGTGTGTGTGTGTGTGTGTGTGTGTGTTTTGTCAGGGGGGCTCCGGTTTCCTCCCACAGTCCAGAAACATGTGTTGAGGGTTAACTGGTGACTGTAAAATGGCCCGTAGGTGTGAACGTGTTTATGTGGCCGTCTGTTTCCCTGCGTTCGCTCTCCGTGATGGACTGGCGACCCGTCCTGCCGGCGGTCACCGGGGGGATCCGCTCCATCGCCTCGCTGACCCCCCCAGTGGACGGTAGGAGTTTGGAAGACGGATGGACTCGCTGCTCCCCTCCCCGTGTTTGTTCAAGCCCGAGAGTGCGCTAGCCCCGACGTGTTGCTCGCCTACGTTCCCGCTCCTCCGCAGGAAGACATCAGTTAGTCCTGGAGTCCATCAGCGTTCCGGGGGGAGGTTGTTCGAGGGGGGGGTGGGTGGTGGTGGTGGTGGTGGGGGGGGGGGGTCGTCCAGAGCGAGCAGCTTGTTAAACGCTCTCCGCCCGGACCACACCGCGGCGGGCCCTCCCCAGCACCACTTCTGAGGAGACGGGGAGGCTTTAGTGGGACTTTTTCTGGCAGCTTTCCCTCATTCCTGCGATTCCTCAGTGCCTATGGGCATTGGCACAGAGCACAGAAACCCCCCCCCCCCCACACACATACACTTTAAAGGGTCGCCCGATGCCCCAGGTCCACATGGCGAAACGCTCAGTGTTTGTCTAACTGTTCCACATAACGCTGCGTCCGACTCGTTCCCGTTCAGCCGCGCCGCCGGCTCCACGCACTGTGTCTTCATCGCCGTCCGAGGAAGCGCCGCTCCCCTTTGATATCCAGCGTTTTGATCCCCGTGCTGGACGTCGGGCCTCCATTCGACTCCACCCCCCCCCCCCCCCCCCCCCCCACCCCCCACCTGAACTCCATAACCAGACCTGCTACGCTCATCAGAGCCCGGTTGTCTTTGGCAGCTGCTGCGACATTACTCTACCTGGTCGAGAACAGAGAAAGTTATTCTACACCTGCTGTAAATTACAACTATGGGACTACTTTTGTCAGACGTCTGGCTCCCGGCGGAAGCCCTTTTCTGAGGCCAATGTGCCAGTTTTTTTTTTTTTTGCAAACACACTGGTCCACATAAATTTCCTAAAATTATAGCCCACATCCATTTTTTTCCCATGTAGCTTAAAATAAGGCTGGAAATCAATCTTCCAAATGAAGATCAAATATGTCTGTGCATCAGTCAGTTCACGGCTTTCCGTCTCTTTTGCAAGATCACATGAGCCGGCTTGAAGTGGCTTTTCTGGATCGGGTTTTGAACCCTTCATCCGGTGGGTGGTTATCTCCCGTCTCTCCACTTTAGCGCTGCTGAGCAAAGACTTGTGAGTTAGAATAAGGGATTGAGTGGGAGACACTGAACAAATGTTTTTTTTTTTTTACCTTCGTCAACAAAAGTTAAGATTCCGAGACGATTCTATTTTTATATGCATGTATTTCTTTATAGGTTTGCGTTGTACCAGCTTTTTGTTCTCAAATTGCATGAAATTTCCAGAGATGATTTGTCACCATGCAAGGACCAATTGATTACATTTTGGGACATTAACGGTGCACCGTTTCCGAATAAATCCCAAAAAACTGCAAAAGAATTTCCCATACAAAGTGGATGAGAGAGGAGCTCAAAGGAGATCATCATCTGTTGCCATGGAGATGCTCCCCGCTCAATGTTTCACACAGTGATGGTGCTACTTGACCAACCTAGTTAGCATTGATATGAGCTAACAGCTATCATGCAATATATGCTAACTCGGCTCCACAAACAAACGGTCTGCGTTCTACCTAGCAAAGCTCTAGTTGCTCCTGTGGGACAGATTATGAAAACCCATGGCTTTTTTGACTTGTCATGCACGTCAGGGGCGTCGAACTAATGACCTGCATGATAAGATTTACAAAGGAGAAAAGTACGGGGAGCTAAAACGAGGTTAGTTGCCAGTGCGGCCTGGGTCTTAAAATGGACGCCGACGAGTCCAGCTGGTCTCCGGAGGCCTGGATTCCGGCGCGTGACCTGTTAATCTGGTCCCGAGGAGCCGGACTGCCTACGGCCAAGGTGGGACTGGATCCCCGACGGAGGGCGGCCGACACCCCTAAACAGTCAGCGCAAGGTCACCGGGGTGGAACCCGACCCTGCGGCCTAATCTCAGGACGGCGCGGATAGTCTGGAATGCTCACCGGGCAGCGACGCGTCGCTAACGACGGCGGGAGCGAGGAGTTTTCGTCATGTTCTTAAACGGCACCTCAGCTTTCAGCGGCTGTCACGACCATCCGGCATTACTTTTACATTTATTGCTGTCCGTTTACCGAGCGCCGCTACAGAAAGCGAAAGTGTTTTTACAAGTTGTCAAAGAGCTGCTCCAGCGGCGGTACGTCATCTCGGTGTATCCGCTGCTTCTTGCTCCATATATCATGAGGCGCGCTGGCTTGAACCCCCCCCCCCCTTTTCTCTTCGCATATGGGATTCACATTTGGCCAGCGGCTGACCATCCGCTTAATGTGATATTATGATACACTATCTGAAGCCATTTACTCCCTGTCACCACCTTGCGTGCGGACGCGGCCCGAGGACGCCAGCGAGAGCCGGTTCGGACGCCGTCCAGGTGAGTTATGGGCGTTTAATTCCAACGGTGTTCGCGGCAGTGATCGTTTACGGTGCCTGAAAGTGCCATCAAAACCCAAGACCCGACTTACGTTGGGCCTCGGACTCCGTTCCCTCTCCGGGAGCCGGTTGGTGGCGGATAAGCTTTCACCCTCTCCTGCTGCCGGCTGTAAATCACCTCCGTCTAAGAGGTGTGTGTGTGTGTGTGTGTGTGTGTGTGTGTGCGCGAGAAAACAGAAGGTGAGAAATTTGGGGGGGGGGTCATCCGAGGTCTTTCAGGTAATTGCACTTCTTAAACTTTTGACCCACTAAGCCCTACTTAGTGTGATGCAGCTCGCACCCCCTGATTTCCCCCGAGAATTTGGACCCTGCATACCAGAAGTGTGTTTGTGTGTGTGTGTGTGTTTGTGTGTGTGTGTTTGTTGCCTGATACAATGAGTGTCTGAACATATGCTGTCAGCCACACACAGCTCATGTTGTTCTTTTTCACTTTTTTTTTTTGGCATTTGGACTCATTGTTATCCCCACACTCCACTTTGCCTGTTTACTCAGGCTCTGAAAAGCACCATAGAGTATTTTGCTTGGTTCTCTTTCCGTGTGGGATAATATTCATACTCAGATGAGCCTTATTAGATTCAGAGATGGCAAAAAGTACACGTAGTTTTTCTTCAATTGGAATAGAAGTGCTAATACAAACATAAACTTAAGAACGAAGTCAAAGTTTTGCAGATTTTCCTCAATCTAAGTTCAGTGCAGCCTTTTAAATCAATGCAGTTTTTACAGACTCACCGAATAGTTTTATAATCTGGAGGGGGAAAAAAAGCTCCTACCTCCAAAACTAACCAAATAAACCAATTGCTACGTGTTGATTAATTAAAGTCAATTTTACAGGTCTGTCGGATGAAAAAATCAGCTTTTTTGTAACAATTTTCTGAAACGAAAAGTGCAGATTTTGCAAAAATACGACACTATATCAACTTTCTATTTAATTTTCGGAAAGTTTACTCACTAGAAAATTGCATTTAGAGCCATGAAATGTGTTTATTACCGTCGGATTGAAAAGAAACGCTCTCGTGTCGACTGACGTCGGTGTCGCCGAGGGAAAGTCTCCACTTTGACAGCTCTCAAGATGCATTTTTCCCAATTGGAGGTGGAACTTTTCCCACTTCCCAGGTACTCGTGGAACATTCCTGAGGAGAACGACACTTCGTCTTCATTACGGCCAGAAGAAGAGTGACTCTGTATTCTTCCTGGTGACCCAGTTCTGGAATATTTCATCCTTCCGGTCCGTGTACTGGTAACATCATTTGAGTCTGATTCGTGAAAGTAATCTGATACATACCAGAGGGAGAGGTAATGGATTACAAATATTCACCATATTGTGGTTAATTGTGATTTTTAGGAACAACTGACCGCATTAAATCTAAATCCATTTCGAAACATTTCTGTCATAATTAGGTTGAGTTTTTTTAAATAGAAAATTCTGATTTATACCTACATATGCTTAGAGTAGTGTAACTTTTAATTATTTTATTATTTCTAAGTGATGTGTGGTTTGGATGTAGACACTTCCGACAGGTAAATTGACACAATTGTAATCCTATGCAGTCAAAAGTATTTGATACTTGGCTTAGCCTAAAAAAATGCACTTTTATATAGGTACATATTAACAGAAGTACTTGAAACTGAGTGCAATTTAAGTTACGTAACAGCAGTTGTACTTGGCTTTTGCTGGATGCACGCGGGATAATTTGTGTTTTTGTTTCACACAACAGAGTCGTAATAGTTTTTAATAATTCAAGTTGTTATGAAGGCGTGTGATAATGCAAAAACATCTTTTGCTCCTCTTTAAAGAAAACTTGACATAATAACTAGATTCAATTGTTTTCATATAGTGCTAAATACAACAGACAGAGGACAAATTCCACACGAGCAGGCGGAGGAGACGGAGGAAATGAAAGATTCAGTTTTAACAGGATTTCATTCAGTTGCTGTTGGTGTTCGAGGATAGAAAAAGAGAAAAGTACTTGAAATCATCTCTTAAATTCAGCAATAAAGCATTTCTCCTTATACTATCAATTACTACGTCCGCTTAATATCTCACAATATATTTAGTAACTCTAATTCTATTAATGGACCAACAAAAGCTGCAGAAATGCTGATGGAGTGAACGGGAACGTCATCGAGTTCTATATTGATGTTTCCGGTCTCAGACGAGGTCACGACTCGTTATTAGCTCTCCGTCCACTCGTCCATTCTGATCCGTCCAGACTGGAGTTTAGTGCATCCGTCTTCATACTGGCCAATATTAAAATGATTGACGAGCTTCTTTCGGTTTGGTTCCAGACTGTGTGCTAGACTCACTTCCGAATACACCGACCTATACAATTATTTACGGATGTATAAAAGCAGAAAAGCCTTGTTGATTTATGCTTTGTTTTTGTATATTATGACTTGATATGAGGCAGCATTGATCACAAGCTAACTTTACTACTTAAAGCTTTAACTCTTAATGGTGGAAAGTAACTATATACAGCCACGTTTGGGGTTTTTCTTGTTTCTTTAATAATAAATTAATAAAAATGACCAATCACATCACTTTTTGGATAAAAATTTATTCTTTGCAGGACATTATACATACTCATTTCACCAAAAGTTGTTAAAATATTCTGATTTTGGTCCATTTTACTATTAATAATATGTATAACAAACATTTATTTATTCATTTGTTTATTTATTTTATATATTTTTAGGAGTGACTAAAAGTGTAAAACATCAGTCCCGAAATAGACCGAATCAACATCTGAGTGTTGAAATTCTCTATTTAAAAATGTTTCAAAAAGGTTTTTCGTCCTGACTGAGATGACGTGATGGCTGCAGTTTCCTCTCAATGCAAACTGAATGCTTTCAATCCAGGTGGTCAAACATTAAGCCTGTGGACCAAAACCGGCTTGCAAGAGGCTCCAAACCACCAAACAAATGGTTAAAATGTCAAAGGAAACATTGTTGTTGTTTTGTTTTGAACACAGTACAACACAGAGAACCAAACGCGTTAGCCTCAAGCCATTGGACATTTCAACATTTCACTTTATTTTACTTCATTAAAATTGTCTTTATGTTCAGATTTGAGTCATTTTTGCTACTAATTATTTGATTTAATGTCGCTACAACAAAGAAATGCTATAAATTTAAACAACATCATGGCACCAGTCCAAACCCGAGCCACTCGAGATGAAACTGGTCTGGATTGAAATCGGTTCGGTGTCGCTGCTTTAGCCACACTCGCTAACCAGCGGCGCTCACGGCGGAGGTGAGCTATTTAACCCCCTCTTTGCCCCCCGTCTCCCCCCCCCCCACCACTCACCGGTTGCGACTCCGCGTGGCGGGAGGAAAGCGCGTGAAGCGGAAGGCCATTGAGGACCAGTTGTTTTTAAATAAACTGAATCTGCTAACAGTTTTATAACCCTGACCTCGTAAAAACTGGCTGCAGCTTTTGGTCAGCCCTCTGCTGATGGGGCCTTCCAGGCCTGGAATTCCCATTTGCCGCCGCGGAGCGTGTCGGTGCGTCAGCTGGTGTTAGAGAGAGAGAGAGAGAGAGAGAGAGAGAGAGAGAGAGAGAGAGAGAGAGAGAGAGAGGGAAGGGCGTGTGATATACGATTGCTGTGTCACGATCCACATGTGACGACCGTCCTCACCGGCCGAGCATCCACACGAGAGAGAGAGAGAGAGGGAGAGGGAGAGAGAGAGAGCGAGAGGAGGAGACAGAGGGAGGAGAGAGCAGCGCTCAATCAGTGTGTGTGTGTGTGTGTGTGTGTGTGAGAGAGAGAGAGAGAGAGGAAGAGGTAGAAACAAGAGGAGAGAGGAGCCGGCTGGGGAACAATACTTAGACAACAAACCCAGCGTTGCGTGCAGGACGTCAGCCTCTCTGGATACCTTCACTGTCTTCTTCAAGGTAAGAGCTCTGGATCTAAACCTGCACCCTGGAGGGATGGGGGGGGTAGTGGGGAGGGGGTGGGTCGAGGTGGATTGGGGTGGGGGGGGGGGGTGTAGAGGGGGGGGTTGTGAGGGGAGTCCCTTCTTATCTTTACCCCCACTTCACTGCGAATCCATCAGATCGCGATGCGCACTCTGCCGGATTCAGAGCGACACTTCAGTCCACTTCGGATCGTTCGGTCGAAAACAGGCAGTTTTTTTTCTGCTCCGGAAAACTACGAGTGGTCGCGTTTAGGTTGTCGACGTGTTTTGGGAGGAAGCGCGTCTTATCTTGGCGCTGATGGATTTCCTAACTCGGGCTCCGAGCGTTCGCCAGGTAAACTCGTGGTGCCAGTAACTTTCTTAGACGTACCGCTACGTCATGTACAGGTGTGTACAGTCAGTGAGAGTTTGATCGACTTGCGATGGACCCCGGGGAGGTGATGAGAGATTGAATAGACTCTGTGGAAGGTAGGCGAGGAGGAGGAGGAGGAGGAGGAGGAGGAGGAGGAGGAGGAGGAGGAGGAGGAAGAGGAGGGGAGCTTCAAGAAACAGACGAGGAGAAAATGAAGTGTCTGCGGAAGAGACAACGAAAGAGGGAAGAGGAAGAGCCCGAGTGGGAGGACGAACAAGAGAGGTGTGGAACCGGAGACAGATAGGGGGAAGATCGGAGAAACAGAATGAAATGGAGACGTGTGAGAGAGGTGGAGAAGAGGAGGGCTGGAGGAGGTGAGAGAAAGACAGACCGACCCAAGAGGGAAGGAGGGGAGAGATCGAAACATCACCTCCAGACGCCTCTCCTCACGTCTGGTGACACCAGATGAGAAACAGTTTGGACCGGCCGGACGACGGTCTCGCCTTTCGCCGAGCTGAGCGAGAAGTCCGAAACCCGCTGGAGGACGGAAGAGGAAGAGGGCGACGAAGAGGAGTAGGAGGTGTGTTTGAAACGTTGCACATTCGGCCAGGTGCGGATAGACAGCAATGCTCTGGCAGAGCGGCGTGCGCTTGTTTTTTTTTTTTTTTTTTTTTTTTTTGGGTGTCTCATGTTTCATATTCACACACACACACACACACACACACACACACACACACACACACACACACACACACACACACACACACACACACACACTCACACACACACTGGGGCCCATTGTGAGTGTATTTATTTGGACAGTGTTGAAGCTGCGATAGGAGAGTCCACGATGTCCCGCCGTCGCAGGAATGTGCTCCTGACAAATGGATGCTCCTCACGGAGCGCCGGGTCGTTGAGAGGATCCCAAACGCCACCCTGCCAGGTTAAGCTTGCGACAGATGTGCCCCAAGAAAAACCCCGTCCCAAACGCTCCCACGGAGGATCGGTCTAGTTTCCTGCGCCTCCTTTAGCCCGCCACATTCAGAGCCTTTGCTGCCGCCGCGTCCTCCGAGGATGGAGGCGAGGTGGATCGAAGGTGCGACCGGCATGTGAGTCCACCCTTGAAGTTTGAAGCGGCTTCGACGTATAAGTCGGAGAGTGTTTGTCCCTTTTCCGTCGCCGTTTCTTCGGAGTTTGTGAGAATCCGAGAGCTAACACGAAAGCTTAGCCGCGGCTCACTCGGCCGCTCGCCATTGGCTGCGCGCTGCTCTCAAATCCACACTGTTTGTCTTATCTTTACCGGGGGGGATATATTTAGTGAGGAGCTTAGCTTTTAGGAGAGTGGCGCGTGGGGAGGGTGTGTGTGTGTGTGTGTGTGTGTGTGTGTGTGTGTGTGTGTGTGTGTGTGTGTGTGTGTGTGTGTGTGTGTGTGTGTGTGTGTGTGTGTGTGTGTGTGTGTGTGTGTGTGTGAGGGTGAGGAAGAGTAAGTTTGTGTGTGCCTTTTGAGAGCTGGCGTCAGTCGATGGTGGAAGAGCTTGGCACTCTGCATGCCAAACTCTGTGTGTGTGTGTGTGTGTGTGTGTGTGTGTGTGTGTGTGTGTGTGTGTGTGTGTGTGTGTGTGTGTGTGTGTGTGTGTGTGTGTGTGTGTGTGTGTGTGTGTGTGTGTGTGTGTGTGTGTGTCGTGCATGCGTGCGTGCGTGCGTGCGTGTGACATATACTGTATATGTGTGTGGCTGGAGGACGGGTCCATGGGTACACACACACACATATACACGCTCACACACACACACCACGCACACACACACACACACACACACACACACACACACACACACACACACACACACACACACACCCTGTGCTGCAGTCAGGAATCTGCCCTTTAGTTTATTAAAAGCTGGTGAAACAATGGAGGGGGTGAGGTGGAGGAGGACGAGGGCAGGTGGGGAAGTGGATAGAAAATCATGACGTAAACTCCGGCGCAGAGGCTCACAGAGGAGAGTGACGGAGGAATAGAGGCACTGAAAGTCCCTCCACCCCCACCCCCCTACCTGTCATTTCACCCCAGTGCCCCCTTCGTTCTGCGGTGGTCTTCTGATGCACCTGTTGTCCGGCTGCAGACGGCTCAGTCCCCGGGACGTCCACCCGGCGGCCGTGGAGCCTGACTCACCCGACGGAGGATCCCTCTGGCCCGGGCGTAGGCACACACCAGCCTCCCGGAGCAAGGCTGCCAAGTTCGGGGTGTGGGGAGGGGGGGGTTGCAACCCCCTATAAAGTTAATAATGAATCCCGTCCTTGAAAATAGCTTACTGGAGTCAGGCTATGACACTCAGGCCCCGCCCCTTTTCCTCCATCACCAGTCAGCATAGAGTACAGCTGGCAGGCCCACCTGTGATTGGGCAAGGTTGATCGTCGTGATCGTGGCCTTACCGCATTGCACCTCTTTTTTCCTTTTCTTTTTTTTCCCCCCAATCTCAACCAGATAGCATTAGCATAATATAGCCATTAGAGCATGCTAATGATAAATAAGTGAAAGTTCTTATTTACTGGCACTGCCACTCCAGACGACGAGGTCACAACGGATTAATATGGCAAGTAGAGGAGCGGACGTGATGTATTTCATGGCTGCTTACAGCTTTTGGGATTCAGAGATGAGTGAAGGTACGTGGTGACGTGTGACAGTGAGACGCTTCGACATGGCCGCGCGACAAAGTGTCACAAGTTTACCCAACGGAGGTCGAGTCATGACCATTAGTGTGAAAGGATGTGAAAAAGGCTGGATTGGTCAGATGTACTTTATAAGTGAAATCCAATACCATTCAATATAGAAATGTTATCTTTTTATGTATAACTTGCATTTCATAGAACTTGTTGGCCAAGGAGGTTTTGTTTTCGTCTGTGTCTACGCATTTATTGGTTTGTATGTATGAATTTGAGCAACTTTTCGCAAAAAACATCCCAAAATCTAATTGATTGGCCCTTGGACGATGACAATGAGGATTTCATGCAACTCAAGTGAGTAGTTTTTGGGAAAAGTTGGCAATAAATACATACATACAAACCAATACATACAAAAATAAATGCAGCCAAAAGCCTAATCTTCTCGCCCAAACTTTTATTGACAAAGGTAAATAGTCAACAATAAAACTAACCACATCCCAGGATGATATATACTGGGATGTTTCTACTTCAAACCTTAAAAGGGGTCTAAATCTATACTTTTTCATGTATTTTTTTAATATTGTAGCTATTGAATTGAAATGCCAAAGCCCCAGCTCGAATTCAAATTTTGATTTATTTATTTTTTGTTCCTCTAATAATCATTGTTATCATGATGTAGGCTCAGAAACAAATAACAATAAACCATCATGAGACCTTCACACCACCGAATGTACACATACGAGAGAGAGAGAGAGAGAGAGAGAGAGAGAGAGAGAGAGAGAGAGAGCGCGAGAGAACCCATAAGCGAGGTGGGCAGGGGATATTTATACACGCCCCCCACTGGCTTCAACAAAACATGTGAAGTTCTGCTCTGCACAACATATGGCTGCTCCATTTGGGAAGCTCCTCGTGTCACTTCTCAGAACAGACACAGAGAAAATGTCATTGTTTCGCTTATACTTCTTGAACAAAAGTCTCCATTGTGACTTTTTTTTGTTTTTGCACCTCAGATCTTTTGGCTGTTGCTTCAGCGTGAAGCCAAAAAAAAAAAGACACTCGAGCGGAGTCTTACGGATCAATCTGTTCCTTCTAAATAAAGACGTTCGTCAGTTTGTTTGTTCACTGTAACCAAAAAAAAACCCAAAAAATGAAGCGGTTGGACTTTGGTTTACAGACACAGACAGTCTATTCTGGCATTTCAGAGCTGCCGGTCAGAATTGAAGGCAGAACAGAGAGGAGTCCGTTTTGAAGCCATGCGTTCTGCACAAGACTGGTTTGTGGAAGTGCGCAAGCCCAAGATTAAAAAAAACAAAACAAACAATCTCAAATGTTAAAGATACTCTTTCACAGCTATCTATTTTAATGTTAGGCCCAAAGTGAAAAAAAAAAAAAGACAATAGGGATGCACCGATATCAGTATCGGCACTCGTTAGCGCTCCCCGATACAACAGGTATTACGGTGCATTCTCCGTCAGCAACATTAGCAGCAGCTGGATTAGAGACGTCGTGGTTTGGAGATTCTTTAATATTAATGATCGAACACAAAAGACTGTATATTATGTTCTGACAAAGTATGTTCAGTAGTTTAACGGCTCCAAGCCATGCTACATGCTACATGCTACATGCTCGAAAAGTTTTGGGGTTCACACACTGAGTAGTCACCCATGTGAGAGCCCTGGTCACGCTGTTGATTGAGCCTGGAGCTGCCAGCAGACGACTCCAGACCCGGTCTGTGCTTCAACCTGAGCCGTTCTTTCCTCCACTGGCCTGGGCTCGACGTCTGGCTTTGTGAGCACCATTAAGAGACCGACAACAGACATTTACATCGTTCATTCGTTCATTTATTCATTCATTCACAGACTCACAGAGCGGGAGGAGCTTCTGAAATGGGCAAAGAGCCACTTTCTTCATAGTTGATCCATTAAAAAAAAAGTTATTTCAGCACTTTGTTTTTAACGGTTTGTAATTTGTTTATCCAAGGTTCACCCGAGATAGTGAAGCAACTCAAATCGTTCCCATTGGAAAACACACACACACACACACACACACACACACACACACACACACACACACACACACACACACACACACACACACACACACACACACACACACACACACACACACACACACACACACACACACAGGTACGGCTGCAGTCTGGGTGAAGGCAGGGGAACCTCTTTCCCACCGAACCGTCTGAGAGAGACGTCGCAATATCTCCAGTCCTTAAGCCTCGAATCACCATCTCATAACTCCACAAATCCAAAAAGCTCCAGACCAGAAGAACTGCGGTATGTGAGGGCAGATATTTCCCGGCTATGCACCTTGGCTCCCCACATGTTCCTCTACCCATGTTGGATCTTTTCGCCTCTTAAGTTTTCTGCCCCTCGGCGAGGCAGCTTAAATTGTGCCCCTCCCCAAAAAAAATATCAGGTTGGAATTTGCTTAATTTGATTTTCTGAATGACAGATGATATGTCTTTTAATAAGCAGTAAATAGCAGATCTGGAGATCGATCTGAAGTTACATGTAATGTATGCTGCGTAATATTTTCAGCGACCTCCGGGGCCTCCAGCTTCGGATTTGTAATTAGTTTTCGAGTACCGGGAATTCCACAGATTGCATTGGATCGTTTGGGATTGTTTTGCCAAATTATTTGACGTTGTAATTTGTTTGAGGAAACGCGGGGACGTGGACAGACTCTGCAGATCCGTGCGTCTGTACCCTCTACCTGGAAGGAGACTCGGGGAGGATTCGAGACATTCGACGGTTCAGTCATGGCCTTAATAACTGAAACCAGGCATGTCGGGTATTTCCAGCCTTGAATGTCTCCACATGTTGAAGCAATCTGTTCAAGAAGCCTTTGTTTATCTTTTTTCTTTTTTTTTCCCTTAAGTGAGATTCTGAAAATGCCACAAATAACAAAATACTGATTAGAAAAATGCAAAAATTCCACAATTTGACAAGATTTTTCTGGAAAAAGCAAAATTTGAGTGCATGATTTACTGAAGCTCCATACTTGTATGTTTTTTGTGGTTGTATTTCCACATTGTGAGATCGCTAAAGGCCTATTGAGTGTTCGACAAACCAACAATCTGAACTTCGAAAAAGGCGGTCTAGTTAAAACAAACCTTGCTGGAGTTGCTCTGTTAATGCGGTGCATTAGTGGAAGTGTAAACACAGTCCTCTGAACCCTGGAGCGCAGCTGACAGCTGGTACAAGGCTATTTGAAACGTCGATCAACTTTCAGTAAAAATCTTGCTTTCTTTAATCACTAATTACGTTTGTGCGGAATTGCTTTGCTCCAACGTCAAAAATTCCACTTTCAATGGAAATAAAGTGAAAAGAAACAACTTTCAGGAATGACAGCCTTGATTAGCTTGATGCTGGTTATACATGAACTGTTTTTGAGCTGCTGATAGTTTTATCCTGTTTACTGAGTGGACTGTTAGCATTAGCATTAGCCAGAGCATCTTCCTCCACTAATATTCCAATTATAGAGCATATTCCTCCTTATAGAGAATCTTTACTAAAGATTAAAGGGATTTAATCTTGACAGTTTCTAGTTGAGTACCGTCTCGTGAAGATTAGAGAGATATTATCTAACCCGGAGTTTAAATGTCTTTGAAAAGAAATGGTGAAGGTCGAGAAGCCTCATAAAATGAGCAAACACTGCTTACATTTGCAAAATTAAGCTCCAAAGCTCTGAGAGACGAGTTGGCAGAAGTCAGGAAGGGGTCCTGTGGTGCCAAATGTCCTGCTGTCATCAGTGTACTCAGCTGGAACACAATGTTATTAGTAATGATTTCCATTGTGTTTAATTAAATCTTGTTGGTACTGATCAAGGGTCTACATCTGTTTAAAATTCATGAAGACGATCCCCATCTCAATCTTGTCCCTCGAATCTCGACGCTGCTGCCGTTTTCTTGGCTGCTTGTTTTTGGACACGCTTCAAACTGATTCGGGACGTCTCCCGTCTTCCTGTCTGGCTTGACGGATCGGACCACACTCGCCTCCGTCGCTGCGAGAACAGATTAACTCCACTGCTTTGAATCAGCAGCCGTCTGGCCACTGTTTTCTGTCGCATTACCTCATGCACCGTAACCCCACTCCGACCGACCCCTGGCATCGGGGCCAAGGTCTTAGCAATGCGAGAAACAGGGACCCTGGAGCCCTGATGGACGTTTGTGTACCTAAAATGTAGCTGGAACCATGACCTCCTGTTTCCCGTCCCGGACCACACGTAATACGTCAAATTAAAGTCTGACTTTGTTTTAACAGAGATAAGATGGCTTTATATTCCAGAGAAAAAGTCCCTCGGTTTTGTCGGACGGAAAATCTGACTGTCTTGGTGGAGGTTTTATTGGACGGAGCCCGGCAGCACTCATCAGGCGAAGCTGTTTACTTTATTGGAGGTGAAGTTTCATGGGTAATTCGGAATGAGTGCACGCTCTCCGCTGCCAACTGCGCTGCATTTTGTAATGAAAACAAGAAAGACCCAAGGTGACACGGTGGGTCTGGATCCGGCGTGGCTCCCAGACACACTCGCCGTGGATCTGACGTCACGGCCGGGCCACACCGGAGCTCGTAGACGGAGTCAACAAAGAAGTCAACAAAGAAGTGGTGAAGGAGGGGGAGTGGAGGTTGATGGGGTTTTTTTAGAGTGGAGAGTCGCTGCTGTCGTCTCAGAGACGAGCTCGCGGTTGAGTGGATGACGGGGCTGATTCCAGACGATGGATCCTGGAAAGAGTCTGAGCTTTTAGATTTGCAGGTTGTTGGATGTTGTGGAGGAGGATTCAGCTGCTTTTTCGTGGATGTTCAAGGCGGCATAAATCCGTGCATGGCTGGTGAGAGCGCGACTGCGCCAAACCGCCTGATTTTTAGCATTATTCCTTCAGCTTTCAGCAGACAGGCTGTAATGCAGCTTCACTCAGAGCTGTAATGAACTGGCTCAGTATTTCTCCACATGTTGACCTAATGATCCAAAGCGTCATGATGTGATTTGTGATGAAAGCAGATTGAAAGGATATCAGAGGAAAAGGCTTTAAGTGGATCGCGACTAAAATTGGGTAGAAAATTACCAAGAATTTAACACAGACATATTTTGTATTTGGGAACTGTTGGCAATAAAATAGCAGCATTGGAAGGATGCTATAGTTTTTTACTTTGGAAGTAGCTTAGTAGATATGTCCTGATATTTACGCCTTGAAATTTGTTACGGCTATGGTTGATTATGGTAATGCATACAGCAAAGTACACCCAGGCCAAACTCTGTTGCGCAGTCCCACCGCAGACCGTACGGTTAAAATGGAGGCGGGATTGTGAACAAAGCGAGGATGTGTTGGCGCGAACAATGCGGAAGCCGCCGCCGGCGGTTCCGCAGCCATACAAGTAAAGCTGTGAGCCTCCATTCTCTGTAACAGTGGTTAAAATTTGATTGTGGACAGCAGCGTCCAGCTCCTGCTGAATCTCCTCTTCTCCGAGAGAAGCGTCAGCACCTCATCGGAAGACTGTGATGTTGTGTTGCGTCCCAACGTTTCAATAAACCCAGTTAACAAAACAACCAATGAGAGCAACATGGCATATGTAAACAATACCGGGAGGTTTCACGGCCGAGGAAATATTTAAATATTGTGAGCAAGTCAAGCATGACGATCGTCTGCATTGTCGGTCCTCCTTATGAGACCTGATCCTCAGTGCTAGGTACCTCAATGGACAGGTGAGGAAAAAAATCGTAACTGATGGTTAGGTTTTTTTCCGTACCATCACCACCTTTTGTCAGTTGGGCTGAACGAAAACCCATCCTGCTCTGTTCCGTCATGACACAAACAGTGCGAAGGGACCACAGCTAAAGATATCTTAACTCTTAAAGGCAACTCTAACTCTAACCCTCATGGTAACATCCCCAGCACCTTATCCCTAACTTCTGACCCGAACCCAAACCCAAATCAACAGTTACCCTAACATTAGCGGTAACCCTAAACCCTGATCCTAACGCTAAGAGTAACCGTAAAAGTAATCCTAACCCTTAGGTTAACAACCCGATCCCAACCTGAACCCTTTCACGATCATTTAATGGCATTTCTATCACATTTTCATCACACACTGATTCACAATGTGTCTTGACGCCTGGATTTATTTTGATTTTCTGGCTCTCCAATTGACCAAAAATGTCCAATGAGTTGGTACTTGTGCCCCACACACACCCCTTTTTCCCCCCGCTAAGATAACTCCAACTTCTAAAATCTGCCGGTTTTTCAATACCACTGGCTGTTTTTGACAGTACAAATAAACTCTCGCTACAAAATGTTTGACATGTTGGTGAATTGAATCATGTTTGCCAGAGTCTTGGGGGTCACTAAAATAAATAGCATTTGAACAAAAAGCTGTATTGGTTTTTGAGTGTAAATGGATTCTAGAGTTCTGATTGCAGGATGTCCACATGCCAGATCCCATCAGTGGTGTCAGGACAGGAGAAAGTGGGTTAAATCAAATAACTATTAGTTATATTAGTTAAAAATTATGATTTCTTGGAAACAAAATAAGGTTTTAGGACTTGAAGTAGCCAAAAAAAAGACAGCGCTTATGCTGCGCGGCCGCATTGCTGCAAGGGATGTCCCTGCCTGCATATCAGCGCGGTTAGATCAGCGCTGCCTCAGCTGTCCAACGACAATCAATCGAAAAGTCATCACTCGCGTAAAAAAAAAAAAAGTGTTAGGGCGGGAATATGAGGAGGAATAAGTTAATTTCTGATCAGGGATGACAGAAATGGCTATCGGTCAAAACGACAACACTTGGTTTTTGTGTCCTGGTTACGAAGCAGATTGCTGTTGACATTATCTGTCTTGTTTTGGCTTCGTACGGCCAGAACCTGCTGCCTCCTCGACGAAAACACAGGTTTTAGAAGGATTTGTAATTCACGTTCTTTTTTTTCCTTTCTTTGTCTGACCGCAAATATCGTCTCATCGTTGTATTTGATCTCAATTGATTCGACATGTTTTCACTTTATTAAAGTAGCATTTAGTGGATTGCTGCAATCACATATGCTTTCTATTTGTGAAGAAAAAAAAAAAAAAGAAGCTTAAAGTATCACTTAACTGGTATTGGCAACTGTCGCCGGGCTCCAATCCAACAAGACTTGAAAAAGATGAAGAAATCTACCACATCTGCAGATTTGACATGGAGATTTCTAACCAGAAAAGGTTAGGGGGCGCAGCACACGGGTAGCGGAGTGCGGTGAGTTCCACACGGCTGTACGTCGGTTTGGTGCGTGGCGGTCAGTTGATGTTCTGGCACGAGTGACCGTCTTGTGCAAAGGGCAATGTGGCGACAGAGTTAGACGAGGGACCGAACGGCCTCGAGAGTCAGTCAGCATGCGGGGGATGGTTTTGAAGATTTGACTGGAGCTTGGCTAATTTCTATATAAGATGGAATCATCCTGGAGCTGATTCCAGCTGACTGTGGATGAAGGCAGGTTACACCCTGGACAAGTCACATAAATCTATTTTAAAATTCTAGAGTCATCGCCTCTCACAGACTGATTTACTCAGATTCTTCATGAATTGTTATAAATTGCACATTCAAAACATACATGAGTCTTGCAGCTGATTTATCATGAATAAGACTGTTTTGCTTTGGACTCTGTTCACTTGAAGGATGGAAATAAAATCACTTTTGTGTTGGATTTACTTTTAATTCATCTTTTTATTTCAATTCAATGCAATTTTAATTTTTTTTTAGGGCCTACAGTGACAGAAAAAAATATAGAATTCTGTAAGCAAATAGTGTTGTGAAATTAATGAATAAAAATTTTAATTAAACTGTTATGTCTTGATTGTAGGGCTGGGTGCTTTGGCCTTAAAAAAAAAATCTATGATTTTTCAAAAGAAAATTTCAAGTTCAATTTTTTCCCCAATGCAGTTAAAAATAACTGCAGACATCAGATATATTGTTAAAACTCGTTTTTTGCAACAAATTCGCTAAATCGATAAAAAAAAAAATATTTTTTTTACCATCCTTACTTTATTGAAAGTTAAAGATTCCGTTACAGACGAACATTCAAAATAGGTTAATTGCAGGTAAAATGTCTAAGCAGAACTGCGCTTCCTGTCTCTCAACAAAACAAAAGCGCCTCTAAAATACTTGTACTTCCTGTTGTCAAATTGATGATTTTATGGAAGAAGCTATCAATCATATCGGAGCTTCACATCAAAATAAATCTAAATTTGGTTGGGAAATACAGAAAACTCAGTTTATTTCTGATATTAATGACTCTTATGATACAAAATTAACATAAAAAAAAAACCAAAATGCATTTTTATGAATCTTCCTACGTGTTAAACAGTAACTATAGCTGAACCCGTGCAGTTCTAATGCTCATGCTCGTACAAAGTGAAGAATACAACATTAAATTACATTTCAAGATGTCAAAAAAAAAAAAAAAAGGTTATGCAAAGATCCTGCCTGTATACTGGATCCTTGTGAAAGTGTACCACACAGGTCGACTGCAAAAATCAGCATATGTTGATATATGTTTCTCCGGAAGTAAGTGGAAATCAAGCTATTTGGTTGTTTCAGTGTGTGTGTGGGTGTGTTACTGTTTTCTACATCAGTTAAATATGCAGCAACATTGAGATTCTTGACCCACATGGTAAAAGTATTTTTTCTCAACCCTGTTTTCATCCTCCTGAGGGAAGAATCGGACTCTTTTGTTTGTTGCTCAATGCACGCCTTATTTTTTAAAGTCCTCTTAAGTCGATACTGGAGAAGCTGAACGCAGCCACTCAAAATAAAAAAAAAAATGAAATGAAAAGAAACGTGCCAGAAAACCAAAGATATCCCAGGATATTCCCAGAGCCTGTGGGGCCTGGTTAACGAGACCACGTGTGGATTTTGGAAATTGGAATTGAATTAATCTGGTGTTATATTCTTCTAGTCAAAGTCATTCTGTTTAATTTGATGCATAACGTCACTATATTTTCACCCGATGAGTAAATTAGATTTATTTATATAGTGTGCTTCTGCCATAAGTCGCGTTCACACACTGATGAAAATGGCTGCTTTGCTTGATGTTTGATTTATTTTGGGAGCAGTTTTGCATTTTTTTTGTTTCAAAACATATTCGCATTTATATGGTCTATACTATGACAGCATTGCGAATCAGCCTGTAAGCAGCCTTTTCCCCAAAAATTATTTTTCAGTGACTCTGAGCAATTTTGTTACGCAAACTGACGCCCAAAAATAAAGATTCTTCGTTTTCACCTGAAAGCTTTGTTTAAACAGGGCCAAAGACATTTCGAAAACCTACCGTATTTCATTTTGGAGACCTGTTCTTGCTCTGTGGTGCCGGTAGCAGCTTTCTGTTGTTGTACAGTGACATCTAGTGGTCACAGATGGCACTGACTGCTTCTTCATGTGAGTTGCGTGACCTGCCAAATAACTCCAAAAAACAGTGTGATTTACATTCTGGGATGCTCATGAGATTTAACGGTGCGTTCAAGGGTTTAGGGTTAAACCCTTTTTTAACAACAGAAGTTGACTCCTGTAAAAAAAAAGGAAACTTCAAGGCCCTTCGCCATGTGTTTCACTTTTCATTGGCTTTTGCTCTCCAACCAACTTCCAACCTTTAGCGCCAATGGATGCGTCTCGTAAAAAAAACCAACCCTCTATGTTCCGACTCCTTCTCACGCACTCGCTGGACGCCGATTGCGCGGAGGACGGGCGCGGCGACGGCGCTGATGGCGATACCAGCAGCCTCGGCGCGGCGAGCGGCCAGGTACGGGGCTGGCAGGCCTGGAGGTGCTGATGGGCGCTGGCTCCGGGGGAGCCCGCGGCCGTCTGCAGCACATGTTCCAGGGCCCCGGCTTCAGCATCTCGGGGAGTATTTACTTTAACAGGCCAATTTATCCGTCTATCTCTCTCCGGAGAGACGTCCAGGTCGAACGGTTTCCACCGAACCAGAAGCCGGAGCGGCGGCGAGGAGGTGTGCACGGAATTCTGCTGGTGTCGCTTCACAAAGAGGAAATCAGTGCAGCTTTGAGCTTTCACTCAAAAATGATGATGATGATGATGATGATGATGATGATGATGTGCGGTTTTTCTTTCACTTAAATTTATTGCCGAATAATTGATTCTGCTTTTCTCTTCAAGCATGTAAAAATGAATAAGCGCCATTAAAATGATTTGTAACCCGTCTGGTATAAAATATCGAGTTAGCGAGGCTTACAAGTATTTGCACATATTTAAATTCCTTGAACTGGGTTGAGAGCCAGGAGGAACGGAGTCAGACCGGGAATAAGGGGCACGTATGCAGGAGTTTAGTGAAATAGTAACAATTTGGGACAGTGGCTTTGGATGAAGCTAATGCTAAAGCTAATTTAGTGACCAGGAAATGGAAGCTGCAGCTTTTTAATCGTTTTCATTTAAACAAGCCTACTGAAAGTTCAGGATTTGTAATCTATGTCCTGTTTACACAAATCTTCATTCTTGATTTTAACAGCAGCTTCTCTTGAAAATGAGAAATGAAATGTTTAGTCACTAAATTCCCACAAACACTGGAAACAGAACTCGTTGTAAAGATAAATTAAAGCCTGAGCTATCTTTTATCCTCACTCACAGAATTTCTTCTTCACATTTATAAAGGAGGGAAAATGGGAACGAGCAACACATTTAACTTGTTATGTAAATTATATCGAATTTTGCATTAAAACACGTTTTTCTCGATTAACTTACATATGGTGTGTTTGAGATAAAGGACATACAAATATATTATACATGTTTGTAGTTTATGATAAAATATTGATAAATAGATATTTCCTTGTAAAAAAAAAAATGGAAACGTATTTAAATGTAAAGAAAAAAAAAACCTTCAAATGTTGAAATTACATTTCCAAAATCTTGACAGGTCTTTTCAAATTGTGAAAAAAAAAAAAAAAAATATTCTGAACAAATAAAAAATATACATGTTGACATAAAAGTATGAATGTGCTTAGAAATGTAAAATTAATACAATAATTAGTGTTGTTATTATTGTCATTGTTATTATTATTATTATCAATAATAATAATATATTCAGTAACTATCTGAAAAGATGAAGAAAAAAAATTTAATAAAGGAATAAAAGGAACAGTATAATTAAAGACAAAAACAGTAAATTAGGTTACTTAAATGAGCCGTCGACCCAACAGCATTAGTGATAGTACAAATCTGCTATTGCTGCATGTCATTAAGTAATCAGTAATCATTTTTAATAACTTGAAGAGATAAAATACACAGATTTTGACACTGACAACTAATTTTATATCATTTCCACCTATTTCCAGAGGTGGAAAAATACTTACTTATATAGAAGTTGAGATTGTTAGTAGTAGAAATAAAGATTTGACGATTTTAGAAGTTGTTCCAAAAGCCACTTTAGTGCAAAACGTAGCTGATTGTAAAAATGTTTGAGTCGAGAAGAGGTGAAGTAAATTTCCATTTCTTTTCTTTTTTTTTCTTTTATACAACCCATTTGCACAAATATGAAAACACCGTGCACAAACAAAGTAATATTTTATGGGTAGCCTGGGCGCGCCAGTCCGGCAATCAACACATATTTCCACACAAGAGCAGGTCAACACTAATAATCTCCCTCAGTTTATATGCTTCTTTCTCACTCCCTGACCCCACATGTCCACACACCTAATTCACAACACATTGCTCTGCAGCGAGCTCCCTCTCAACACAAACCCTATTGTCAGGGTGGCTGTAAAACCACGAAGCCGGAGGAAAAAAAAAAAAAAAAAAATGTAAATACATGTGAAAATATGCGGCGGGACTGGCAGTCATGGGAGGGCTCGTTGGGAGAGCGATTTATTTTAATGAAAAAGTCATTCCTGGGTAGAGGAAAAGGGCCTGGCTGCAGGCTGTTTGTGCATGGATTAAGTTTCTCCCGCTGTAATAAAAGCGCCAGGACTTATGTGTCTCCGTGTGTGTGTGTGTGTGTGTGTGTGTGTGTGAGAGAGAGGGTAAACCACGCAGACGCCATCAAACAGTCAATCATTTATAATCTGTGAGAAACTGTGGAGGTCGAGTCATCCGCACGATGTCGGGTTTCCCATCGACGGACAAACAACCGATGGACAAAACACACAAGCAGCGTCGTGCAAGTCACTGGAAATCACTACTTGATGAGTGTTACTTAGAGCAGCGTTTTTCAACCACTGTGGTCCGCGAGATATAGTCAGGTGTGCCGTGGGAAGTTATTCAATTTCACATTTAAAAAAAAAAAAAAAACATTTGCTCTCACAGCCGCAGAGTAATCATGTATAAATACTCTTCGCCAATACATGGCAGCACAGAACTTTGCCGTTGAAATCGAAGCTGAAAGACGTCAGTCTGGTTAATCACCACCACCTGCGGCTGCAACCATCTTGAATCAAAGTACTGTGTCAGTGACAGTGATGGAGAAGTTGCTAAATATAAAAAAAAAAGAAATTGGGAAATACTTTTTTTCAAAATTTATTTGATTCCTGTTGATAAAACTTTGATCAGAATGACTTTATATTGATAATAGAGGCTACAGAGTTTAAAATGTTAACATTTTCAGGTGGTGGTGTGCCTCCAGATTTTCCCAAAGGAAAAAGTGTGCCTTGGCTCGAAAAAGGTTGAAAAACACTGACTAAGAGTGACAAAGTAAATTATTACGTTTCCATTGAGAAGTTTTTCTTTTGTACGCTGCTCAGGGTGGCAGGTTACCGAAACTGATCCAAACCACACACACATGCATGTAAAAATATACACGACCAGAACTGTGTGCAAACTTTCCCCCAACGCCACATTTGTCGCCATGGAAACCAATGGATTACTTACTGGATCCACCGCACCACACCTTCCATCATTTGTCATGTTTCATGTTGTCACTGTTTGACACTGATGTACACACATTTTGCAATTTCCGTCTGAAGGCCCCCCCCCCCCCCGAGCTTTGACCCCCAACCGCCAACCAGGTTAAGGACGTCACCGCCTCATGTGGCACAACAGGACAGAGGGTTGAAAACTGAATATTTTGGCCTGGGTTTGACTTCGATCGGATTAAAACTGACCGCATTATGACGGAACAATTTGGACGATGCTAAAGTTAATGAAAGTGTAATTTAGCACGTCGGGGGGGGAAAGCAGCTCGTCAAGAGCCGCCAAGAGTCGTTGCTTTCCACTGAACACGCGGCTTTGTAGCATTTGTCACGACGTTTTCTCTCTTCTCGCCTTTTCTCTGTTTCCACTGACGCCCCCCCCCCCCCCCCCCCCCCCTATTTGTCCTGCTCCTCCAGGCGATGGCGGAGTGAGACGGTGGAGGATGGAGCGGCCCCATGAAGCAACGATCCTTCCTCTGCTCCTCATGCAGCCTGCCGACTTCCTGAAACGTCCATAAGAGCGAAGGAAGACGGCCGTCTCCCCTCCTCCTCCACCACCTCCACCACCACCTCCACCACACAGCTCCTGCGAGAGGAACCCAGCGAGGACGTGACGTGGTGGAAATCCCCTGAGGGTCCAGAGCCTCGGGGCGGGCCCCCATCATGAGAGCTTTCACCCCCGGAGGACCGCCGTCCGGCCTCCTGCTGGTCCTCATGTGCTGCTGCCCCCTGCTGGGCCTGGTCCAGTCCGCCGGCAGCAACAAGGCCAGCGAGAACGGACACCCGCACCTGGGCGACGCCGACCCCGAGCGCTGCATGAGGCACCACTTCGTGGAGACCATCACACACCCCATTTATAAATGCAACTCCAAGGTAAAGAAGGAACACACACGCGAGGTGACGTTGCTCAGAAATCAAACCCGATATAGTGTCATGTGGGGGGGGGGGGGGGTTAGCTAATCCCAATCAAGGGAGGCTCCTCCCCTTTGACTCCTCCCACTATTGTCTGCTCTGGCACATGGCACCACGGGAGGAAGTACTTGCTCTTCTTCCCAAGATGGGCATGTGTGGGGCGGAGCCTGTGCAGCTCACGCAGACACAGCAGATTCTGAATGTAGCTCCTACGATCCAATATTGAAATGAATGAAAATCAAAGAAAACCAATGAATAAAATTATTTTTTTTTTAACCAATGAGACGACGTTGAAAGTCTTAATAATACGACTCCTTTAACAACGGGAGCCCACGGTGATTCTCACGCCGTCAGACGACCAGAACGTGGACTGGGAGCCGCGACGCTCCACATGCTTGGCACGTGTCGGCGTGAACCTGAAATTTATCCGGCAAACGAGCGCCACACCTCCATCATCCCTCACTCCCCTCGTCGCCTCCCCCCCTCCCAAAGCCCTCCTCTCCTCCCGTCGCTGGGCGGGACGCTGGTCGTCCGCCCCGGCCAAAACCCCGGGTCCCAGTTGAGGTGCAGAATGTGTATGTGTGTGTGTGTGTGCGGCGTGGCCGCCGTCCAGCGCCGCGCGCACTAGCGCGCCGATCCCCGAGGAGCCGAGCGTGACTCGTCCGGATGATGGAGAGGAGCAGATAAAGACGAGCGGTGGAAGGAGCGAGCGAGGGAGGCAGAGCTGTGTGAGATGGATGACTCTGTACGCGGAGGCCTGGAGGACATCTTGGCGAGTCGCTCGGGGTTTTTTTTTTTCTTCTTTCTTCGTGCCTCAGAGGTTGTTTTTTTTTCAGGGCAGGGATAAATAGTTTCCTGAATGTTTGTAGCAAAAATAATCAAGAACTTTTTAACTCAAACAAGCGTGCGACGAGCACATGGAGACAGGCCGGGTCTCAATTAACAACAATTCACGGTGATCAATCTTCTGCAGACGACTGGAGCCTTTTCCAGCTGTCTGTGTGTGAAGGGTGGAAGTTTAAAAAAAAAACAACAACTGTTTCTATATTGTGTCAGTTTTAACAAGCACAGGGACAACGTGCAAACTCCACACAGATTTTCTTCACCCATTGTTATCAATTAAACATAAAAAAATGGTTTAATACATAACTACGGATTAAGATGGGAGTCAAATACATTTTATTCGAGGGACCTATAAACCAATTTCACCTTGAGTGGGCCAAAATGGTAAAATAACCTGTAAATTTAAACTTTTCTTTGTTGTGGCGCAGATGGAAATGGCTATATTTTCAGCAAAAACCAAAGAAATACTAGAGAAAAAAACTCCAATCTCATCGTAAAGCCAATTTTAATGACACCTTGTGGTGCAAAACACCACCAAATGTCCAGAAGACGTCTCCTGTAGCTGTTGCATTGTGGGTGTTTTTACAAAATCATCCTGACAACAGTGCTTTGATGCTAATGCTAGTTAGCGATCTTTCATAGCAGCATCATTTATATCTCAGCTTGGGCCTCGGTGTCGTGTTGTGTTGCTCGTCTTCAGAAATCTGGTAAAATTTTAAAAAAATCTATGTTTGTTTGTTTTTTGTGTTTTTTTACAATTATCTAGGTGGTTTTTCCGTATTAGAGTCTCTTGCGGTCCAGTTTTGGAGCATGGATCTTCTGTTTGACACCCCTCGTTAAGAATTAATATTAATAATTAAAAACATGAACTAAAAAGGATGAAAACGATTTTTGCTTAACGTTGAATACTTTTCTAAAATAATTGTAAATGATGCCCGTTTACATGGAAATGGCGATAAACGCTGAAAACTATGTAGTTAGCATGGTGGGCCACTAGTAGACGCTGTTGTTTGTTTTTGTAATCAAACCACACACACGCACACACACACATGCAGCAGAGAACAATGAGATCTAAACAAAAACAATGGAAGAACACTGAAGAAATTAAAAGTGGATAGATGACCAAGTTGGATCGTTATTACGGCGACTGTCAAAATAAAAAATCTTTGTCGTGAAGTACGACGCTAACCGCTGACCCAGCGCGCCACGTTTCGTTTATTAGTTCATATGATCCAATATTCAATTGGAGGAAAATCAAGGAATACACATTTTTTGGACCAATGAAACCGTGTGAAAGTGGAAGAAAGCTGGATTATATTCAGGATCCCAGCGTCTCCGTGTAAATGATGTCCGATTGGTCTGAGTGGAGCTAGCTATAGCACAGCTAGCAGGTTTACGACCGAATGATGGCCACGCTTCATTTGTCTTGTTCCGATTGAGTTTTCACTGAAAACAGCCCAACACACAAAGAAGAAACGCTTCAGAAATGGTTTGAACACATCAAGCAGCTTCAGTTGTCGATTTAGCATCTGAACATATCAGATTTCAATCCATCAAGCATGTGTGGGATGTGCAGGACATCAAGCCTGCTCAACTTTTCTTGCATTTGACAAAAGAAATGACAAAAACAATCAATTCTAGACCCGCATAATAAGTTTTATTTCATGTCGTGCTCCATTGGGCTTTTTTTTTTGTACAAATTATTGCATCAAATCCCTTTAAAAGCCTCAACTTTCTTTAAACATGCAAGTTGGACCTGAAACATCCGTTTTTTCTTTTTTTCTTTTATGGAAAGAAATGCCACACTAATGATGTGGAGCTCTGAAAAACTCCCACATGGTTCATAATCTAACCGTCGGTGTGGAGCCCAAGGATCGGGCGGATTCCACCGCACACCTTCGGAATATGAAGCAGGTGGTCGAAATGTGCGGACGAAGGGTCGATCCGCCGACTTTGCACGTAAAGTTCAGAGTCCATGTCACAGAACGTGTAACTCAGCCTGTGAAAACACTCGTATAACATCCTCTGCTGCTCCGAGGGGAAGGGAAAAAATCAACCGGGGGGAATTTTAGCCTGGTTTTCTTGGCTGGAATCTGGAAGTCTCAGAACTGTGAACAAAATAGGATTAGGTCTGATTTTAATTGCTTCTCCAGCTTAGAAAAACACTGTAATTAAATCACTAATATAACTTGTTATTTCCTTTCAGCGGTGTTGAATACTCGCAGGTAGCATTGGCGGCTTTCAGGCCCGAGCTGCTTTTTAATCCCGATTAACACGCTTTTGTTCACATTAACAAAGTTAGGAAAATAGAACAAAATTAAACGTTGAACTTATTATTGAAATATATAGCTAATATTCTACTTCTGCTATATTTTTAGACCTGAACATGTTTTTTTTCTCCCCCAACCTCTTAAGGATATCATATGTTCAAGATTTATTACATTAATAAAATAAATCATAGAGAAGTCAAATAAAAAGAAATTGATGCAAATAGAAATATGTTTAAATGTGAAGAAATTGAAAAGATTTCCAAATTAAATCTAAAATAAATGAACAAATAGAACATCTGTATCCAGAGAAATGAGTTTAAATGATGAGACAGAGTGAAAGAAGTAAATAAATAACATTGAATAAAACTGCAATCTAAAAAATAAATATAAAGTATATGTATTGAGAAAAGACTGTAAAATATGTTAAGAAATGTTTAATGAAAGAAAGAAAGAAAGAAAGAAAGAAAGAAAGAAAGAAAGAAAGAAAGAAAGAAAGAAAGAACTGTCATGGGTAGCATTTGTTTATGTAGTTTAAAATAATTTAAGTAAAAAAAAGTACAAAAATGTTGAAATGTTTTTTTTTTTTTTTAAATGACTGAAATGTAAATGTTTGAAAAAATCTGATATTTACAATTGAGAAATGTGGAGAAGTGAAAATGTTGACAACAAATACAAAGTTTTTGACACGTAGAAAGAGATTTAAATGAAGTATGAAGAGGAAAAAGGAAAAGAAAATAGCGCAGTATAAATTATAAAGTAGAAAAATTAAGAATGTCAAAAAAAAATTGAAGAGCTAAATGGTTGGTAAAAATAAATTTATTGATAAAAGTTGAAATCTTAAAATTCCAGAAAATGTGAATAATAAAAGAACGTTGACGATAAATTCAAACTGTTGATCCTTTTGTTTTATTTGACAAATATCAACAATCAAGAATTTCGATAAAGAAATGCTGAATTGTCGTGATCTCGAAAATGTTCAGGGTGACTTTAAAATGTTGTGCAAATTGTTAAAAATGTAAAAATGTTTGAAAAACAAAATCACATATTCCAATATGTATAAACTTGAAGTTTAACATTCTGCAGGTTTTCACAATGAAACGTGAACGTTTGATATGAACACATAAAAAAAAACAATCATCCCTCAGGCATGTTCTCTCTGTGTGTGCTAATACTGGATGTGGGTTACAGCAATACGTCTTGTTACTTTTAATACTGACGATGTAATCAGATTACTCAGACAAACTTTCACTTTAGCAACTCTTTGAAAAGGAGACCGGGGGGATTTTTTTTATTTTTACACAGTTAATACCGGATATTAATACCACTCTCCTCCAGTGAGTCACTTCTGTAGCGGACACATTGTAAAGGAGCTGCTCATGAATGGTGGTGGGGGGGTGGAGTGGGGGTTTGGGAGGGGGGGCGCAAAGGGTGGGGGGTAAACAGGGGAGGGCAGCGTTTGATGCTCTGATCTCCGGGCTGGACAAAGACAAATGGTCTTAAAGTGGCGACAATGGTCCTGATGTCTGAGTATGTGTGTGTGTGTGTGTGTGTGTGTGTGTGTGTGTGTGTGTGTGTGTGTGTGTGTGTGTGTGTGTGTGTATGTGTGTCACCCCGCCGAGGCCCCAGACAGGCTTTTGTCGGAGTGGGTACACGGGTGGCGACACGCAGCAGCTGACAGAAGGACGTGACACGGGAGTCTGTTTAGGGAGGCGGCGGGAATGTGGCGTCCCTCCGAAGGAATGCCGCGCCAACGGCCGCGCCACTAATCAGGCCGCGCGTGCGAGGCGGCCACCGGGACGCCGTGCGGGTCGACGCCGTCCCGACACCATTTTCTGAAATTTCTGTTCTGTTTTGGTCGTCCGTTTCCACGGCGACGGTGCTGGGAGCCACTAAAAATTCAACTTTTTTAAAAATAAATAAATAAATAATAATAATACATTTTATATATAACGCACTTTACATTCAAACAATTTCAAAGTGCTACTGAGGAAATAAAAGGGGGCGAAATCTTCGTGGAAACGGGCGAAAATGAAATTTTTCTGAAGCGCTCTGACTCTGTTTCCATGGAAACGAGTGCAAATTGACGTTTTTATAAAACGCCCGGGCTCCGTCTCCTTCTCGACACAACTTATCCGAAACTTTGCCACCACGATTGTTTGCCTCCAGAGAGTCACGACTCCCAGTCCATCTTTTCTCCTGGGACTTGGTCGCTTCAGATCCTGTCCGCAAAACAACGCCGTTTCACGTGACCGCATTGTTTTTGTCCGATCATCCACACGGCGTTGGCGTTTCAGCAACCAACAAATGTTTCTTTAAAACTGGTTCCAAAGTGTAGAAAAACATTTTAAAACACTGTACGGAAGAGACGCACATTCGCGGAAAACGATTACGTCATCGCGCCACCTCCCGACCTCGAACCTCCCGACCCTCTCTGTGATGTCACTTAACAATAACACGGCGGACCACCTGCTGATCCCTGTGGCTTTAATAAGGCCACGTGGTGGATTTCTTGGATGCAAGGAGTTCTAGCGCCACCTGCAGGCCTGGCATACGTACTGCATCATTATCAGTCATTTTTGTGATGCTGTGTGAGTGGGAAAATTTTTAATCACGGTAATAACAATCCAAATTGGTCGTCTGTCCACTAGAATGTCCGTGTTCTCACAAGAGTGTATTGTTGTGTGTGTGTGTGTGTGTGTGTGTGTGTGTGTGTGTGTGTGTGTGTGTGTGTGTGTGTGTGTGTGTGTGTGTGTGTGTGTGTGTGTGTGTAGTTTAATTACAAAACCAAATGACAACGCCAACTCAAGCAAACTTCATTGTTTTTCCGCCGTTGCCCTGTATACGGACATCGTTTTCAGAACGTTGCCATTAAACACAAAACTTTCTTGAGATGAGGTTCCCACTGATCCCCCTCCCCCCACCCCGCCCCCCATCCCCCCGCCGCCCCGCTGGACGCTTGGCCTCGGAGCTGTGAAGGAATGCAGCGCCGCTCTCGGCGCTATCTCCTCTCCTGCAGGTGCGAGGCCGAAGACGTCGGGAGTCCGGGCAGAGACGAACCGACAAAACACTGTCCTCATTGTGCTCGCAGAAACAACGGCCTGAAGGTCACCGGGAAAAAAAACCCTCAACCCGGAATGAATGAATGAGTGAACTGTGTTTTCTTAACTCCTTCGCCGTCTTGTCTTGCAGATGGTGTTGCTGGCGCGTTGCGAGGGCCACTGCAGCCACACGACCCGCTCCGACCCGCTCATCTCCTTCAGCTCCGTGCTCAAGCAGCCCTTCAAGAGCACCTGCTCCTGCTGCCGGCCGCACACCTCCAAGCTGAAGGCGGTGAGGCTGCGCTGCGCCGGCGGGACCCGCATCACGGCCACTTACCGATACATCCTCGCCTGCAACTGCGAGGAGTGCAGCTGAGCCGGCCCCTCCCCCCCCCCCCCCCCCCCACAGACCCTCCCCCGGCCCTATCCACCCACCCACCCACCCCACCCCACCCCACCCCACCCCCAGACTCTCGGGAGCCGGCGTTGTTCTTGGCCTCGGACCCTTCCTCCAAAGCCGTCCAGAGTGTTTCGCTTGATTATTGGATGGGGAAATCGCCCCAGAGACGTGCTGGCTGTTGACTTGGGAGTGACGGTCTGCGGCAACCGGATCGGCCCTCGCGCCGGCCTTAAAATTCGACCCGCGGGGCGCAGACGGAACACGCTATAACGCCGTCTCCGTTCAAATCGAGTGCATACGAAGCAGATTTCTGGTGTGTGGGGGGTAGTGGCCAGACACCGCAAAGTGCAGCTTCCTCAGCGGCCGCCCGGAGAACCCTCCCCTCCCCGGCTCATTACTGGCCTCCGCAATTCATAACACACACTCGGCAAACCGCGGTACGAGAGCTCTGCTCAGCAAATATCTGCAATGGCGGCGGCGGCTTCTTCCTCCCAGCTCCATAAAACACTCCACGGCACGGATCCGTCAACAAAACAACACGGCTCGTTGAGAAGCAGCATGGGAAATGGACGAGCAGGTTGGACATGTGGTGGATCTATAGACAAGCACCTGCGCCGTGTTTACTCACCCTATAACGTTTTACACACTCCCCGCAGACTTTCATCTCGCCGTGTAAAACACGACCGGCACTGACAGGAGAGCTCATCAAGTGGACTATAAAACAGAAGTGGAGGAGCGTGTAAAAAGGAGTCCCGGGGGGGGGGGGGGGGGGGGGGGGGATTCGGGCAGATCGAGGAGGAGGAGGATGAGGAGGGGGAGGGGGAGGGGAGGGGTGGCTTGGCTGGTGCCGACGATCAATAGACTGTTTTTTTTGTTGTTTTTTTTTCCCAAATGTAATCTATTTGTCTTCGCCACGTTCCTGTCAACGTTGTCGTAACAGCAGCTCCACGCCGCCAAAAGCGCCGCTTCTCGCCCGTCGCGTATCGTCACTAACGACACGTCCGCCGCCGTGACTCGCTGGAAACACGCTTCTCACAACAGCCGGCGAAACTTTTCCCTCGTGGTGAAAACAAACCTTCGAAAACACCCTTGTGTAATCCACGTCTGTGTGTGTGTGTGTGTGTGTGTGTGCGTGTGTGTGTGTGTGTGTGCGCGTGTGTGTGTGTCTCAGGTGCGAACTCGCTGACCTCCAGAAGTTTGTCTTCATTGTCCAAAATGTGGTTTTTCTATTATTAAAGCGCCATTTTTTTGTTTTTTTGTTTTTTTTTGTTTTTCTCAAAGCAGAAAGCGTTCACAGCCACATTCATTTCATGGAAATAAATAAAGACGCTAAAAACACAGCAAACCGCATTGTCTCACTTTGGGTTCATGCAAAGAGGTATAACATCAAAGATTCAACACTTTTTTTTAACTTTGCCCACTAAAGTTGGCTGAGAAAGTCATGTTTTTGTCTGTGTCTATTTATTTATTTATTTATTGCTTTCCATGTATGTATTTTACTATCTTTTTGCAGAAACTACTCACCCGAATTGCATGAAATTTTCAGGGATGATTTGTCGTCATCCAAAGACCAATCGACTTGATTTTGGGAAGTTAACTGCCAACCGTTTCCAAATAAAACCCCCCAAAAAACTGTGGAAAAAGTTCCCATGCAAAGCGGATGAGAGAGGCGCCTCATGGACGAGATCATAGGAGATCAGCTTCTGTTGCGATGGAGACGCTCCCTGCTCAGTGTTTCACACGGTTATTATTATTATTATTATTATTATTATTATTATTATTATTATTATACTGTCCGCCTTCATCCAATGCTCATCTTAGCTCAACACTGCCCCCTACCTACCTCTGTGCACACAGACTGATCAATCACCCATTATGACCACTGACAGGTGTCGTGGCAGATTTCAACTTGGAATTGGACGTTGCAGACAGAAGAAATGTGAGAGTTTGAATCTGTCGCCACATCTTGCTCAGAGAATCGAAGCACCTGCAGCTTTTGTTCAGTTTTCTCAGTTAAAAAAAAAAAAAAGCTCCAAGTAGGGACAAGGAAGTGATCCAGTTGGTCACATAAACAACAAATGAAGGATCTGCTGCCATCATCTGTGTCCCTGGACCCCATGACACATCATCAGAGGGAAGGAATCCTTACGTCAATCGGTAAGGACAGTTCTGGCAGAGGAAGGGTCGACCTACGAGAAACTATACAGGCGGTTGTAATCTTATGGCTAATTGATGTATTGGGTGTCTCACAAGGTGTCTCATTAAAGCAGCATGTCAGTACGTTCAACTTTGAAATCAACACAATATGTGTCCAAATAGATAGAAATAATACAGTCAAAAAAATCCTCAGAGTGAGAGGCTAAAGTAAAAGTACTTAAGTATTTGGACTTGTGTCATCAGTTTCGGGCGTCCTTGTCTTAGTCAGGCCACGTATTTATAAAACAGTGATTTTATTTCCTTCTTTGTGTTTGGGCCTCGGATTATAAACGCAGCTACGACTCACCAGAAACCACGGTTCCTTAAAACTTCGACCACAGTGGAGATTTAGAAAAACTTTTATTTGGATTTTTCTCCATTTGAATATTGGATCATAGGAGCTGCATTCAGAATCTGCTGTGTCTGTGTGAGCTGGACTGGCTCCACCCACACATGCCCATATTGGGAAGGGGAAGCAGTACTTACTCCCGTGGTGCCATGTGCCAGAGCAGAGCTGCCCAATTGTGGGAGGAGTCAAAGGGGAGGAGCCTACCTTGAACCCCAAGATGACGCTATGTAGGGTTTGATTTCTGATTGGCTGGTTGGAGCAACACATTTTTTAAAACCTGAAACAAACCATATTCTCCACACTTTTCCTTCCAGGCCTGAGGAAAACCAATAGAAAGTCACATTTGCATAATATTAGAATACTTAGAAAATGCAACACATGAAGTGAATTTTACCATTTAAATCGATAAAACATTGATTTAAATGGTGAAACCAGGACTTTCCTCTCACGGAGCTCCGGCACTATCCACTATAACACCAGTTTATATGAGTATGAAGTGACGTGACGGTGTTGACGGCAGCCAGCCGTTCCCGACTCTCAGGTTATGGTTTCCATCCGCACGCACACACGTTCCGCACGCTCCCCGCCGCGCGGTCGTCTCGACGACGTCTCAATCCCGACTGCAACTGACAGCGCGGGCCGTGAACCCCCGATGAAAGCGTGCCCCCCCCACCCCCACCCCACCACAACCCTGCGAGGAGGCAGGAAGTGTAATTAAAAGGGAAAGTCGTGTGACGGAGGGGAAAGATAGAGGCCGCCCAGGCAGGAATGATAATAATAACAATAACAATAATAGAGAGACAAGAGCGACGGCTGGGAACTGGCGGGCGCTCTAATTAAAGAGGCATAAATATCATTCATCAAACACGGTTTCTCGTCTGGCTCCGTTTCCAGGTGCGAGGGCCGTCTGGCGGGCAGATGTGGTCTTTTTATAACCCCTTGCGTTCGCTTGCCGACGCTAATCACAACCGTCCAGGCGTTTTAATAAAAATCACCGCGGAGGGGCGTTTTTATTGGACGGCGCTATAGGCGCCTCCTCGTTAGCGTGTGTTTAGCATTCCATCGTAACGCCAGACGTGAGACGTGGACGCCGGCCACGGTTCGCGGTACCGGCATTAACGGCGTGTCCAGCTGAGGCTCGTGATCGGCCTGTCAGCGCGAACGCGGTTAATGACGACCCTGGTGAAATGGACACGCGCTTGAGTTTCTATTTGCGCGCCTGCGTCGAATCAGCGATTGGAAGTTCATACGAATGCCGAGGCAACTTCTCTTTGCTTCATTTGCTTGACGACGTTTATTCATTCGTGGAGGAATTGGCTCTAAATGAACCGGCGCCGGTAACTGATTACCACTCAGAGGTTTTATTGAGCTGCTGCCGCGAACAAGCGCAACATCTTCCAGTGTACAGGACTTTAGCATTGGCATTAGCATTCACAGAAGGTTTCATTCAATAATGACTCTTCATTAAATTCTTTTTGGCTTGTTTTCATCACGAACACACAAACTCCTCCTAACGGCAACATGACACTCATCCTTCTGTCAGTCGCATTAGCATGGGCTAATGACATGTACAATAAATGCTACTCACAGTAGCATTAGCTGAAGGTTTGTTCTTGATGCTTACTATTTACCAAACTCCTCTTTTCTCGGTCTTTACTCATCCTGAACAAAACCAGTCCACCAGTAACAAACACTTCAATGACCACTGTCGCATTAGCATTGGCATTAGCATTCACTGAAGCTTTGGTCTGAATGGTGGCTATTCTTGATTCTCGGAGGACGAGTTACTACTTTATTGTGAACAAATTCTGACAGGAGCTAAACATTGCACGGTGAGTACATCAACCTTAGCATTAGCACTCGCTGGGGGTTTTGCCTGAATGCTAACGTTCTACTTAATTCCTCCTCCCACTGAAAAGTGAGCAAACAGAGGAGCATCTGGAGCGGAGGAGAACCTGAGAGCTAACGGTACTGTGTGTGTGTGTGTGTGTGTGTGGGGGGGGGGGGGGGGGGGGGGGGGCTCATTAACGTCTCTTTTCCACCTCTTCATAAAAATGCCTGCACCTTTAATAAGAAAAAATTCAGTGCCCACGTTGATTCTTGACAGAAGTTTTATTCTGCCTGTTTGGATGATGATGGCGAGTCAGATTGTTTAGTTTATTTTTTTTTTTGTTTTTGTTTTTTAACCACAGCATTTATTCCATTTCCTTTGTGGTTCCTCTTTCTGTATCCCAACATGATGAAATACCTGCAGAACCAGACCCACAGCTGGACAATAAACTAAAACATGTTGGTGGGGGAATTAAAAAAAAAAAAGATGAAAAGATCGGAGACTGAAGGAACTGGTTGTTGATGTTAGTTTGAATCAGTCTGACTTTGATCTTCACTTTCCCACAAAGCGATAAATCAAATGAACTCCCTGAAAAGATCCACGAGTCAGTGTGTGAGGAGTCATCCTGAGCTCCTGCTGCCCCCTGCTGACCGAACACACACTTTGTTCTCCTTGACTTCTGTTGGAGAAACGATCTGGGAGGTTTGAGCTTCACAATCCGACATGAGCTGAGTGGTTCAGTTCCAGCTCGTGACAAAGACAGAGCTGGTGGCACAATGAGAACTGAGTCTGTCCAAGTAGAAAGTGTAGAAATATTCAAGAAAAGTGAAGAAATCTTCAAAGAAAGTGTAGAAATATTCAAGGAAAGTGAAGAAATCTTCAAAGAAAATGAAGAAATCTTCAAAGAAAGTGAAGAAATCTTCAAAGAAAGTGTAGAAATCTTCAAGGAAATTGAAGAAATCTTCAAAGAAAGTGTAGAAATCTTCAAGGAAAGTGTAGAAATCTTCAAGTAAAGTGTAGAAATATTCAAGAAAAGTGTAGAAATCTTGACATGAAGACATGGACGATAACATGAGAAAGTTTAATTTGTTCCATCTCAGATTCTTCAAAACGTGGATTGAAAATGACTACTTGATTAAACCGTTAAGTAAACAACGTATCAAATGGGATCCATTCTGGCTGAAAACAGTCACAATTTTCCCAAAAAAAATATTGGGGGGCTTCATCTTCATGTTTGCATATATTCATGCTCACGTGATGATCCAGCTGTTCATTTCTCTTTCTTTGTTTTTCTATTATTTTTTTTTTATCATAGCAATTGAAAGGTTGAACAGATTTGAACTAGACTTTTACATACAAAGGTCATGAAACATAAAGATATTATTGCTACTGGAGTAACTACTTTTTTCATTTTTCTCCCCCAGTTCCAAAATTCCACTTGCATTTGGAGGGAAGCAAGTGACCCTCACTAAAAATAGAAGTTAAGACAAAAAAAGAAAATATAACAATAATAATAATAATAATAATAATAATAATAATAATAATAATAATAATAAAAAAAAGGAAAAAACTTAATTAAAAATGTAAAAAAGGGTGCAGAATGTTCAAAGCATTTAATTTCAGAAACACATGTTAAAAATTACCAATATGTAACGTTTAAATTGGAATAAAGAAGCAGAAGCTCTCATTCCCTGCAGATTATTGCTGTTTCTTTAGTTCACTGTACAAACATATTGTCAAATTCGGTTTCTTCTGCACCATTTATGCATTAAAAAAAAAAAAAAAACCTGAATTTTCTGGACGCAACACGTGAGTCAGTATTTTTTTTTTAAAATCACACCACTATGTGATAACTTTGTCTTGTATCAGGTTGTTCAGGGGTCAGTATTCACTCTCACCCTCCCTGAAAGGACAGCGATGTGCTAACGTGGGACTTTAGTAGCTTATTCCACAAATGAGGATTAGGATTATCCACAATCACAGTGAGATTAACCCACTGTGCGTGGGGCTCCTCACTTCGCGCCCATCCACCTGAAAACTGGAACTCGGAGGGTGAGGGCAGGAATCTCGGAAAAGAGGAAATGATCCAGTGGATCAAACAGGAAAAGGACAAAAACACTCTGACACTCAGTCCCACGACGTCTGTGTCCCTCTGGGAATCATCGTCTTTTATTAGCGTTTATTTAAGTGTTCAAATGTTGCGAAACAATCAATTATATAATAATAACAATCTAATTCCCTGGATTAGAAGTAATAAAACAAATGAAAATCAGATTTGATCTTCTAAACTATTGGGTCATTAAATGAACTTTGACCTGTACATTCGTGTTTTAATCTCCATCACATATATTTTTAATTCTGTCTTATGTGTTCAGCTATTTATACACTTTATATTTATATATTTAAAGACGTATATGATGTAGACAATTTGTCCACTTTGCTAAATGAATATATATATATATATATATATATTGCTATATATGAAACAGACTGTAATTAAATTATATGAGACATATAAAGCTATTTACTCTAAAATTAGCAATATGCATATAAATTATATCTTTATAAAATACAACACACGTTAAGTATCTATCAACAAGATGTTAGAAATACTAAAAATCTTTAACAATCATGAAAGATGTATCTATTAATATTAATGTGAAAGGGGGGAAAGGGGTTCTTCTAAATGATTTCTTCATTGTGACTCCTGACACCTGCAGTCAAGTGCAGCAGCTTCAGCATTTTGTTCAGATAAAATTCACTTTACAGTGAGAAATAGAAAGAAAATAAGTTCTTTCTGAACAGGTTCTTCAATCAGTTTCTGCCTGGATTAAAGAAAACGCACAGTTGTACCTAAACTTTAGATCTGGAGTAAAAACATAAACATTAAAAAAAAGAAACAGTGAAAGAAACTGATTCATCCGTATTGAGATCTAATGTATTTTGCACTTCATCACAACGGATCAGAGACTTTTTTTCTTTTTAAAGGGAAATTGTTGCAAACTTAAGTTTAAACTATATTCACTCTCCACAAGAGGGCAGCAGAAGCTAAAGAACAACCTCCACCCTGCACGTGCACACTGTGAGTGATTCCTCACCTGGTGACTTTAAACGCAAAACTGAAGAGCAGAAAAAAATATAATCAAAAAATAAAGGATGATGGTTTAATCTGTCAAGGTCAAACCCGGATCACTGTTCCTGCCCTGAACAACATTCCCCTTTAAACACACAACATGTCTCCAGCATTCAGGTCAGAGGTCAGAGGTCACTGCGAGTGAAGTGCTGATTCAAAACAACCTGTGAAAAATGAAACGAGCCGCACCCACAATAACAAACTACGGTGACTCACCGCCGGCACAGTCGTGGCATCGCTTGAAGTGGAAACGCTGCACCTTTTAAAGTAAAGCTCCGTTTACGCGACAACAAGGCCCTGAGCCACTGGAAACGCAACTCTTTGAACGTTCCATCTCCATGGAAACGGGTCAAAATGCAACTTTTTGGAAAAAATTTTATCATGCACATGCACACCTCGGCTGTTGTAACTAGTAATAGTAACTATTGCACATGCTCAGTCGCTGGACAATTACATTTCCTCTATGGTGTCATGACCCTCGGTCCATATTCTCCTGGAACTCGGTACTTTTATTTTGACAGTCACTGTAACGACAATCCAAATTGGTCATCTGTCCATAAGAATGTCTGTGTTCTCCCATTGTCAATATTTATAGCATATTGTTCTCTGCTGCATGTGAGGGTGGTTTCATTATGCAAACAAACCACAGTGCCAACTTGTGGCCTGGCTTGGTAACTACAATTGTAGTCTGCATTTCCATGTAAATGCAAAACTTTTCTGAAACAACACCAGCGAGAGAGAGAGAGAGAGAGAGAGAGAGAGAGAGAGATTCACTATCATATCATTAGGAGCAAAGTTCCCATCCCGGACCTGCAGAGTCGGCAAATATTAGATGTAAAACAGGTGTGGAGAGAATGAACAAAGGGTAAATGAATGGAATGAAGACAGTCAAGCTGCTCAAAGTGTGTCTGAGTAAAATCATAAAGTTACAATATGAAGCCGGAAGATACTTAGTTAATAATCTTCACATCAAACGCTTTTGTCTGTATGTATTGATTTATTAGTTTTTTTGTTGTTTTTTGTTTTTGTATGTATGTATTTGACCAACTTTTCATAAAAGCTCCTAAACTGAATTTAATGAAACAGCTAACCATTTACGAATGAATTCCCAAAACAGCCAAGAAATTTCCCAAATCGAAAAATACATATTTCACAATATCAATGTAAAAATCTCTCTATTGTACATTGTACTGACAAGCAGCCCTCGATTGAAAAGTAATTAAGTGATCGCATATGAGTAGCATTGCTTTAGATAATAACACAATGCTCCAAAATACTTCTTAATGGGAGTAATACAGGTATTTGAAATGCGTTACTTCCACTCCTGCTGAATAACCTCAAAAAGTATGTTTTAATCATTTGTTTTTGGAGAGAATTTCACTGAATTCACCTGAAATATCTATGTTTCTCAGACAAAATACAAAGTATATTGACATAAAGCAGGATTTTGTGTGGGAAAAAAACGAATTTTGTTTTGGTTCTAAACCTGCAAAAAAAGGTTTGAAGATTAAATTAAATTCTGAATGTAATCTGTAGTAACGTGTAAAAGTAGATGCTCATCGAGTACTTTTTTTGTTCTCTTTGTACTTGGATGGAAGTTTTCACTTGTAATTACTTACTTTTACTTGAGTTACAGTACCTGTTTAATTTAGGTTCTGAAACAGTAGTTTCATGACAATTGGCGATTTTCAGTATTCCTTTCACCTCAAGTAAAATAATATTTATCCGGAAGTAATGGAAGTTACAAACGTTACTATGATTAAGTGTTACTTTTGGAGTAATTGTAGTTGGTATTAGTTCAGTGTAGTTGGATTACGTGGGGGAAAAATGTGCCTTAAATGTGAATTACAAATTTGTTTCCCCAGAAGTGTAGGATATTTTGTATTTATATAAAAAAAATATGCATATGATTGGAATAAAGAGTATTTCCTCTGGTTCCTTTGTAAGTAATGAGCGTAAATCCTGGCGCAGGTCCTCCCCCGGGGCAGCGATGGAGCTCGGGCGGTGTGGGCGGAGCCCCGGACCCGGTGGGAGTGGGCCTGACCGCCGCTTTTAATACAGATGCGCTCCGCGGTGCGCTCTGCGTCGAGCGGCGAGCGGAGCGGAGCGCACCGGAGCGGCAGCACAGCCACGACACGGCACAGCACGGCACGGCACGGCACGACACGGCACCATGACTGCACCCGGCAACACGTACGATGTCATCGTGATCGGAGGAGGCATATCAGGTGGGTGCGACGCCGCGCAAACTTTGTTCCGGGCTGCGCGGCGCACTGAAGCCGGAGACGCTCCCGCGTGGATCCCAAAGGGCAGGAGGAGGAGGAGGAGGAGGAGGAGGAGCGGCGTCTCGTCTGTCGCTGCCTGATGCACGTTGTGTAAAGGAGACCGGACCAACTGTTGCACAAGATCTGCTCCGGGTTCGTCGTTGCGCACACCGCGCAGTATTTTTACGCACGCTTCAACGCGCCTGGATGCGTCTTTTCTTTTTCTTTTTCTTTCTGCTTCCGTGAGGCTCCCCCCCCCCCCCCCCTCCTTCTCCTCCTCTCCCCCCCCCCCCTCCCTCCTTCCTCCTGTGTGTCCACCGCTGTATCACCACAGCATGTTGAGTAACAGCTCATCAGACACACTTGGTATTGCACAAGGGTGGAGTGGTAGTAAAAAGAAAAAAATGCTGCTGACATGCGCTTTTTATTTTTTTTTATTTGTTTATTTTTTAATTGCCAGACTTTGAATGTTGTGTGAGGATGAGTCCTGCAGGTTGCATGTGCAGAGAGGACCTGTGGGTGATGTCCCTTACTGTCAAATACAACCTTAGTCGGAGAAACGCACATATTTTAAATATCCAGCATGTAATTACAGTAAAAAAACAACAACAACAAAAAACCCCAAAACAACTGGAATTACTCCCAAAGTAACTCCCATGAGTTTAAATTGCGTGTCTTATGTCTGCTGTGCAACTTTAACAATCATACAAGTTCATAGTAACACTGCACTGTAAGACATGAATCTAATCAATTTGTGCACGTGGTGCAGTTTACTGTGTGCAGATTGGACGACGGAAAACCTAGCTGAATTGCAGTGGGTGGAGGTACACAATAATAAAACCTTATAAACATTGCGCAGTCCCTTCATGAGAAATAAACGAGCAAAAACGAGAACGGAGCCTTTGTTAGTTTATTTACGCAGCAGCCGTCACCTTCAGCCTGGATTTCTGACACCGTCAGAACTTTTCATTGCAGGTTTGGTCGCCACGTCAACCACAGAACTTGGAACCGGTCTCGCGGTGTGACGCAGGACTGATGATGTAGAGCCAAGACCAGAAAGTGCCAGTTAGTGATTTGCTAAGAAACCAAAGGGACAACGAGACATTTTCTTCTCCCACGTGAGAAACTTCTGGACAAAATGGCCTCGTCTCCGTCGGTGGAGTAAACAGGAGTTTCACACTACGATTACTGAACCGCTTCTCCGTCGGTGTGTTTTGTATGGTTTTTTTTCTGCTGCGGTTCCCGAAAAGGTTTTGCCATCATAAACCTCGGCGACTCTCTCGGCGATGAAAACAAGTTGAAGGAATGTCCGCGCACACTGCCTGTGACCTACAGTTATTTTCTGTAACGGCGACTTCCTGTTCAAGTTTCAAGTTTCAAACTTTCATTCAACAGTTTTTCGCCACAAAAGATGAATTCAGCTCTAATTTGGTCCGTCTACTCTGATGAAGGCAGATTCTACGTAGTTCTCTTGGTACGCTTCTTTTCTTGAGCCCAGAGGTGTCCGACTCCGGTCCCGGAGGGCCGGTGTCCTGCATGTTTTAGTTCTCTCCCTGCTTCAGCATACCTGAATCTAATGATGATGTCATCACCAAGGTTGTGAAGGAGTCCAATGAGGAGCCCCTCATTGCAATCAGGTGTGCTGCAACTGGGAGAGAGCGAAATCCTCCTCTGACATCCAGAATATAGAGCATCTTCCTCCCTAAACATCCAGATTATAGAGCATCTTCCTCCCTTAACATCCAGATTATAGAGCATGTCTTTAGGTGCAGACGAGGCGTTCGGGTGTAGACGGGGCGTTCGGGTGCAGACGGGGCCTTCGGGTGCAGACGATGCGTTCGGGTGCAGACGATGCGTTCGTGTGCAGACGGGGCGTTCGGGTGCAGACGGGGCGTTCGGGTGCAGACGGGGCGTTCGGGTGCAGACGGGGCGTTCGGGTGCAGACGATGCGTTCGTGTGCAGACGAGGCGTTCGTGTGCAGACGAGGCGTTCGGGTGCAGACGTGGCGTTCGGGTGCAGACGTGGCGTTCGGGTGCAGACGAGGCGTTCGGGTGCAGACGAGGCGTTCGGGTGCAGACGAGGCGTTCGGGTGCAGACGTGGCGTTCGGGTGCAGAAGATGCCTTCGGGTGCAGACGAGGCGTTCGGGTGCCGACGAGGCGTTCAGGTGCAGAGTGGAGGCACGTGGAGCTGACTCCCATGCCCGTCACGTCGTCGTAGCTCGAGCCGTCGGCCGCGACGGTGAACGAACCTCCGTCCTCTGCGCTGGCCTCTCCCCGTCAGACCGACGGCGGAGGATTTAGGTCAGTGTCGGTTCAGATCTCTGTCAAATACCACAAAATAAAAAAAATAAAAAAATGCTACGGCAGTAAAAGAAAACGGCTAATTTAATCACAGCCGCAGACGCCCGCTGGCCTTCTCCTGCTCTGCCTCTCCACCTCGTGTCACATTAGGGTGTCGTAATTACATAATCCGTTTACGCCGCTGCCCTTTCCTGGCTTCCAATGAGGTCTACTTATAACAATCACTGTCCAATCAAAGGGCAGATGAAACATGGAGGCGAAGCAGTGCTCTTTTCTCGCTTAGCGCCTCTCCTTCGTTCTCGTTTGCCTGCAAATGCGATTGTCGTTTTGCCGCCTGTCAGGACGGCCGCGGCCGGCCGGGGGCCGCCGGCGCTTTCCCAGCAGACAGTGAGCGTTTGTGACAGGCTGTTATCAGACTGAAGGGGGAGGAAGGATGAGGGGGGGGGGGGGGGGGGGGGGGGGGGGTGAGGGAGGGAGGGAACCACTTCCTGCCGATTTTGCCTCTGCAGCTGTGAAATGTGGGAAATGCGACGAAGAAAAAGAGGAAGGAGGCGGGAAGATCAGAAAGTCTGAGAATGAAATGGAGGTTAAAGGGTTCAGTCGAGGTTCAGGAAGGAAAGCGAGGAGATTTTAGTTTCGGCCGATTGTTTCCGTCCCCCGGCTGAAACTTTAGGTCCTGTTCTTTTCTCTCTCTTTTTTTTTTTCCTTGTCTTTCGTCTCCTCCGTCTTCTTCATCTTTGCTTTTCGTCGTATTTGTGGTCGTCTGCCCCTTCATCTTCATCCTCATCTTCAGGGAACAAAGACGACATTTTCTTGTCGTCTTTGTTCCCTTCTTCTTTGCCTTTGTTTTTAGTTATCACCTTCATCTTTGCCTTTTTTGTCTTCACAATGTCTTCCGTATCTTCTTTCACATTTGTCATATTCTCCTACATCTTTGTCCTTCTCCTCCTTTTTCTTCTTCTTCTTCCTCTTGTTCTTTTGTTTCTACATCATGTATCTTGTTGTCTTGTGGTCTGCATCTTCATCTTCATCATTGTCGGAGTAAAATCCTTTGGAGTTCGGTTCAACAACTTTGCAAATTAGCAAGTAGAAAAATCAGCCATTTATTCCTTTTGGTATTTGGCGGGATTGGAATATGTCAAAAAGATTAAAGGTACTAATGTACTAATCGAGAGTCCAATGAAATTGCGCGTTTTGCTATGGATTTCTTCATCAGATCATTTGTGTGCAAAGTTCCAGGCTGTGCTCGTTCTGTCGTCGCCACCTGCGTTTTGTTCTTGACGTCCAATTGGAGCCGTTCAAAGTTTCGAGGCTCTTGAAAGGTGCAGATCTGAACGAGGGCACCTGAGGCCGTGACGAAAAGTTCATGAGACGCAAGCAGCAGGACAACGGAGAGATTGTCTCGTGGTGAAGTTTGCAAACAAAGAAAGGAGTCGGCCAAGGAAGTGCTGCTTAAGTCAACAACGGCAGAAAGACAAGCCGGTTTCTGTCTGTTGTTCAAATGTGTTGCAGAAATGTTGATTAAACCTTCTATAGTGAAATTAAGAACGCTAGTGTGGCTTTTTATTCTTGACTTTTTAAACAAAAGCCAAGAAGAAACAGAGTTTTTTAAAGATCTGCTTTCAATGAAGGTTTAAGATCAGGAGAGTCAAACATGAGGCCCGTGGACCAAAACTGGTCCTCAAGAGGCTCCAGTCCGGTCAAACCACCACAAAAACGGTAGAAAATGTAAAAGAAAACATAGACTTGTTTAACTATTTACCATTTGCTTGTTGGTTTGGTGAGATTGGCGCCTCTTGTGGATCAGTTTTGGCCCGAGAGATTCCCTTGTGACTCCCTTTTTGAAGTCTCGAGGTCTTTTAAACGTCCACAGCGGCTTCTCTTGTTTATCCGCTGTTATATCTCGGTGCAAATCCATCCCGTTCTGAATGAGTCCCCTTTTTTTTCTTTGCTATCATATTAAATGACTATGAAACATTATGTACACAATATTTATTGTTTGCATGCCTTGTTTCACGTCCAGTAAGACTCGCTAATCCAATGTTTTTCTAACTCCATTTTCCTGTATTGACTTATCCTCCATCCTGTTGATCTCTGATACAAAGTCTCCTCTGTCCTGTTTCCCTCATACTGCTGCTTTGGGTTTTTCCCCTCGGTGTTCAGGTCGGACGTTCCTCGTTCGGCATGACTGTCATTAGTCCAAACGTTCTGGGATTTCTGATTTCCGTCTCTGTTTTTTTTTTTTTTTTTCAGTTTTACACTTTTGTATGATTTTTTTCGGCTTATTTCTGGGCTGGAATTCATTTATAAAGACGTGTTCCCCCAAGCCTACTTCCCTGCTTCAGCAGAGCAGTTTGATAGTATTAGGCTCATAAACGTCGACGCTACGGCTGGTTTGTCACTGGTTTTCTCCTGGAGGCCTGCATGCCTTGGTCAAAAAAACGTTTTATTCAAAGTTGATTGATTTTACATGATTTTCATCCATTGTAATGTTGGCTCATAGGAGCTGCATTCAGAATCTGCTGTGTCTGTGTGAGCTGGACTGGCTCCGCCCACACTTGGGAAGGGGAGGAAGTACTTCCTCTCCTGGTGCCATTTTGGAAGAAATCTTCAGGGATGATTTGTCATCATCCAAGGACCAATTGATTAGATAGATTGAGATGTTAACAAATCAAATCAAATTTTATTTGTATAGCCCTTTACAATAACCCAGCTCACCATTTTTTGAACCCCCCCTCAAAAAAAAAAAAAAAAATTCCGACTGGATATCTGAAAGCTCCTGCAGCAGCGTGAACCTTTTATTCCTCTGCCAATTCTATTAATCACCATCAATACGTCTGCAATCCCCGGTCGATACTTTCTCCGTCCAGCTGTGCATTTCCCTGTGCTTGTGCTTCCCTCCGGTCTTGTGATTTATCGCTCCTAATATTGCGCTCGGCTGTTGACTTTAGTGTTTGGCGTGAAAAACCCATGTCCTGTAATCTCAGCTGCACGGTCTCATAAACGATGACGGAGATTGGTGTGAAGCGAACACGTAGCTGGACGGGATGTTTGCGCAACTGGAAGAGTCTTCCCCCTCTACCGGTGATTTATGAGGCGAACGGTTCCGTGCTTGACTTGCATAGTTGTTGGCGTGTCTTTGGATATTTGCTTGACAGGAATTCGAAGCTGGTCTACGTTGTTCTATCTGCAAAATCTGGGTCTATACGGTCGTCGCACGCTGCAAAGTTTGCCTGAAGCCCGTTGCTATAAAAGGCAGCAGCACAGCGAAGTCATTCCAACATCTGAAACTGGTTTTTGAAAATAATGCTGCTATTAATGTGAATGTTAACAATTCAGTCTACTTTCAAACTGCTGAATTTTTTTTTGTTTTTTTTAATTTCTTACAAAAGAACAACTGGCACTTTGATTCCAGTAAATAATGGTTAATTTAGTTAATTTTGATTAAATAAAGTCAATGTTTTGAGACGTGTCATTTGTACCTTTAGTTCTTCACAGATTTTACTTTGAGGCCATATCGCCCAGTCCTACTACTGGTCTGTACTGGTCTGATTCAGGTCTATGTCAGTCTATCTTGGTCACTGCCGGCTGATCAGACTCGTGTCCTGTACTGATCTGATCCTTGTGTTTTCTGGCACGTCGTGGCGTCATGTTGCTCTATAATGGTTAACGGTGAGTCTGATGATGCTCATCTATTAATCTACTCCAGTCTCTACTGGTCCAACGCTCATGTGACGCTGGTCTGACGCTTCTCCGTGGAAGTCTGGCTGGCCTGCGATGGTCTGTGCTTGTCCATGCAGGTCGGCTGTAGGTCGAGGCTTGTTCACACGTATCTGATGCTCGTCGTTTTTACGGTATCTCTCGGTCTACTTGTCTACACTGGTCTGATGGTGGTCTCTGGTAAACTGATGCTGCTCTTCACTGCTTTATTGTCGTCTCATGCTGGTTACTGCTGACAGACGGACAGACAGACAGACGGATGGATATGCAGGTCAGTGCAGTTTCCTCAGTGGAAGAAAAACGTGTCGAGGCACTCGTAACCACTCCCATGTCTGTCCGGATCATCAAGATATCATGTCATTGTTTGCCGGTATTGGTCCTCAGTGTTTTGGACCGTAAACACCCACTTAGTCTCGGCGTGTCGCGGACGTAGGATGGAAGAAAGTGTGATTGCGGCGCGTCGTGTAAATGTCTCCCCATCACGGATCGATAAAGAACCTTTTAAAAGGCCTGACTCAAGTGGCTCACTTGTCACCCGGGTACGATTGGATTTTTTTTTTTTTTCGTTCCTGGGAGAAGAACGCTTTGCTGAGGCGCAGACACATCAAGAGGATGAAATGTCATGCTGTGACGGCGTTCAGCAGCTCGGCGTCCTGCAGACCTTCCAGACGAGCGACACGGGGTTTCTAATGTGCCGTTACATATTGTGGACAAAGTCCTCATTCACAAGAGACACTTAAAAATGCTTTGTATGTCTGTGCAGTACTCGCAGTGCACTCTGGGTAGAATTTAACTCTGAAATAAGAAATATATTTGGTGTAAAAGTGAAAAGATGAAAGTGGGTTGGTTGAAATGTTGCATTACAACATTGCATCCAAAAAAAACCACAAGTGATGGTGGAAGAAGCCACAACGGTGCAGGACTTTAGTGCCATTAATGTTCCAGAAATAAACATGTCACCGTTTGGTGAATTGTATGAATGACTGCTACATTGGCCAGAATCTCTTTTGTTTACGGCTTTATGTTATTCACATGGATCTTATCTCCTCATTTGACTTTATAACACCATTTAATTGATCCAAATGAGGAAGCGCTGAATGTCCAGTGCTATGCAGACGACATCCAACTGTACAGTCTGAGATTGTTTGTACGGGAAAGTCGGCTAAACTCCCTTAAAGTGGACAGTCGGACGCTGCGTTCACTCCACTTCCACCCCGCTAATTACAGAGCTCACAGATTTACCCCAAATTGTGCTGCTTCACTTCTAAATATTCATAATGTGAGCTACTAGTGAGTGCAGAGATAAAGCAGTTGCCTTTTGAATATTGATCGTTCTGCATCTATATGGTTTAAGTTAACATCAATCATGGAATAATGTTGTAATAACATAAAAATGTTGGGATTTATAAAATGTTTTTAAATCCCAGAGATGTGACTGTATCCTGATTTTTCGGAACTATAGCAGCAGTCTGTCGTCACACCATGACATCTAGTGGACACAGGTGGTATCGAGAGACTGTATAATATAATGCAATGCTAAAAGATTTGTTTTTCAAATCGTAAATGACGGCGTTGCTGTTTCTTTTCCTATTTCCTCAATGCAGCAAATGGCACAAAGTTTGCATTTCAAAAGGATTTATTTAAAATGCAATGATAATTTATTTGCAAAATGTTCTCAAAATGATTACATTATTGGCTTTATCAAATTTAAAATGATAGATATTGGTACAACGAGGGAGGCTATTCTTACATCATTGCTTGTTACCGGCCACTGAGGTCAAATTCTACCAGTGTTTGTCATAAAGTTAATTTAACAATCAGGCTGCTATAGTATAGAATCTGTTTGTATGCACAGAGTTATGAGTGGATTTGCTTGTGAAAATGATAATTCACTGGTCAGTGGAAATGATTGCAAGGCTTAAAAAAAAAAAGTGGTTGTTGCATGTGGACCTGGGAAATGCCTCATGTAATCACTGCGGACAGGCTGCGTCTGGCAAATGTTTCTGTGAGTGTTTGCAGTCTTCAGAGCGACAAAAATCTAGTCTGCAGGAGTCTCCAAATTCTTCCTCCAACACATGAGGTCAGTGGAGGAAGGGGTTAACCCGGGCCTATGATTATGTGCCAGTCAAGAGTTTGTTTTGTTCGATTCTCACTTGTTTGTCTCTCCGTTTCAAAGAAACCCGACGACCGGTTGCCGTTTTTCATCCTCGCTGTAGCGCCAGTTGAATTTCAATCTGTGCCTCTCAACTTGGTTTGAAAGTCGGAAACAGTAGCAGCATGTTGATTTTTTTTTTTGCCCGCTCCCCGTCTCGGTGCCGCGACAGCGAGGAATGATTGCCCCAAAATGAAGGAAAATCAAAGCCTCAATTTGTGCAAATAAACTCTTGAGATCAAAGCTTTGTCCCCGACGAGAAGCTGCTTCCCTCTGATATTCACTGCGTAAACAGCTAGCGGCGGACAGACGCTCATTGTTTCCCGGCCCGACGCCGTCCTTTTGAGCAGGTAATGGCATCAACTCTGCGTTCGCGGAGCCGCCGCTGGTCGGAGCCGATGCCTTCAGCCGGGCGTGTTTGTACAGGAAGAGCAGGCCGAGGCCGCTTAATGCTGAACAAAGTGTGTTAAAACCAACATAAACCCCGTGAGCTTTGACGAGCCTCGCCGGGATTTGGACGGAGGCGAAGATGTTGAGATAAGGTGGGGAATTCGGAGCAAAGGCCATGAAAACATTTGCACAGTTGTGGGGGAGCCGAGTTATGAGATATTGAGTCTGTGGCAGTGCAGCTTCTACTACGACTGCATGCTTCCCATGATGTTTTCCTTCGCGACTTAAAGGTTTTATTTCCAGCAGTCGAAGCCTCAGGCCTGCTGGAACATGACAAGTGGGCTTTTCCGGTTTGTTGCAGAGGAATTAGCCGTTCCTTTCCATTAGAGCATCGATTTCTCAGAGTGCGGCCCGTCGGCCAATCACAGCCCACAGCAGCATTTCTGGTGACCCACAATGAAAGTTTTTAGCAGATCGCCCAGGCCTTGGACTTACTTTGCCGTTCTGACGATATATGTGACATTTCAGATTAATACCTTCAGATTTAGAGGAGGCTCATCACTGTCCCAAGTTTGGTCAAGTGTCACATTTGCCCACTTTTCCGAGCACCGTAAGAAGTTTCCAGTGACTGACTACTGTGTTCTGTGAATGTTGTAAACACACTGCGTGCCTCAGAATTCCGAGCAGTTTGATTACAAAATATGCTGACATTTCAGAATTTAAATGGAAAAAAAATATTCATTTGAATGGGAAAAGGAACCGAGTTCGGTGGTACAGTCAGTGATTTATTGAATTTGATGTTTTTGAACCACTCCAGTAGTGGCAGATTGATTGTTTTTGTTTCTGACTTATTTGTGGTGCCGATCTGATACGTTTCAATGCGTCCTCCCGTAATTCCATGGTGTCACTTTTGTTTCTGTGTGTCTGATCACATCCTTGACCACTGCAACGAAAAGAACACTTTTTCTTACAGGTTTGTTGTTGCTGTTGCAGTAAAGTGGCTCCGCTCGCCTTCACGACCACTATTTGTGTCACTCACTGAGTTTTTCCTGAGTTGATCACCTGCAAAACACAAGCAAACGTCAGGAAACGTATTATTCTTTGATGTTTCTTGACAGATTTCTTTCTCGATGCAATTTAAGTCTCCGGACAGAAAAAAAGTCATGCTTTGATTCTTTGCTCGACACAAGTGTTGAGATACTTTTGCCGAAGTTATAGTTATCTTTCTGCCCAACACTTTATATGTGCTACGTGCTGCACTGACTTTACAGGCCAGCACTGTAAAGCCTGCACCACATCCCTGTGTGTGTGTGTGTGTGACTACACTGGTATATGTTATGTCCAAGCGAATTAAAGTTATGACAGGAATTGCCCGGGGTCACTGTGTGAAAAGTCGTTTTCCTGTTGTGTCGGCCGCGGTTGGTCGGTCAGCAGGGAAGCGGCCCTCTCGACGTCGCCTCACATGATCCGCGGGTCAGCTGCTCCGTGGTTTTTCTGTCTCTCGGGGCCCGCGCAGGTTTTACCTCCCGTCTTCTCCCGCAGTACGACCGTGTAGTCTACAACACGCTGGACCGACGGGACAGACTCCAGACTCGATAAAACACGAGTTTAATCTTCGTCTTTATTGTCGCATTTGTTTTCATTAAATCCCATTTCAGCTCTGCACTTTGTCTGAAAATTATCTAATCAATCAGTCACAGCCTCACAAAGACGTGATGAAGTGGATCTTTAAAGGAAAGGCGTGGCACCGATCCGCCCGGTCAGAGTCTGACAAACCTCCGTCTCACCGCTCGGAAACAAAAGAAAGGGGAGATAAGAGAAAGGAGAAGACGTTTACTGTTTTTTTTTAACCACAGTTAAGATAACACATTTGAAGGGAGTGTATTTATTCAGAATGTACTCTGACTTCATGCATAGTACGGTGTTTTCAGTATCCATTCTTCTTCTTTACATGCTCAGTAGATCGAGTGTCATGACCCCAAATACATGCCTTACAATGTGCAATAGTAGTTGATATGTCATGCAAAACCTCCACTTACTGCCATTTATTTATATCTATATATACTAGTATTACTTTTCTCACCAAACTGTTATCATGAGCAATATTTTTAATTAGTAATTTAATTAGATAATTCATTAAATCAGAATGTTGAGTACCTGCAGCGCCCCTTTTTGCCCCCAGTTTGCTGCCGTAACGAGTGAATTTCTCCGCTGTGAGATGAATCGGCTACAATCTCATTTTCTCCTGGGACTTGGCCGTTTTATTTTGGCAGTCACCGTAGTAACGATCCAACTTGGTAGCCTGTGTACTCCCATTGTTAATGTTTAGAGCCAATTTTTCTCAGTTGCATGCACCAACATACCATACTTGTGGCCCAACATACCAGCTACATCGTTTTCAGTGTTTCTACTGCTTCCATGCATCGTTGTCAAAACGTCGCCGCGTAAACGTGGAACTTTTCTGCAACGAAAATGTAAAAAGGATGCGTTTTCACTCGCAAACCGGATAGAGTGGCGTAAAAAGGCGGATGCACTCATTGTTTCTCTTGGTTTCCGCAGGTCTTAGCGCAGCGAAGCTCCTGAAAGCCAGCGGCCTGAGCCCGGTGGTGTTGGAGGCGAGGGATCGAGTCGGCGGGCGAACTTTCACCGCGCGGGTAAGAGCTGGACTGGACTAGTGACTGACGGGAGGAAATGTCGTGAGTCCGCATGCAGATTCAGACATATCGTTCAGTCACTATAGCAGTAGTGGTAAAGAGGGTTCCCACTGGCATGAGACCTTGGAATCGGTCCAGAACTTACTGGAGAGATCATTAATCTTGGTCTAGTACTGTCCCAAAACACTATCTATTAGTCATCGAAATAAGTTCGATATGATGTGTTGTAAAGCTTATGTGTTTTTTTTGGGTTTTTTTAAAAAGGGGGTGGAACCAGTCTAGAGCCTTGTGGGACTCCAAATAACACAAGATGGGATTTTTATTGTCGTTGCACACTACTGTAGTGAAAGTATATTTTACAACTCTCGCTGTCAAAGCAGCACACGGATAAAAGCAGAAGTATAGACTCATAAGTACATGTGTTATCAAGTATAGGCATGTTAAATTATTTATTAAGTGTTTGATCGAGGCACAAATCAATGATAATCATTAATACAAATGCGGTATGTAAATAGTCCATGATACTTTGCTCCCACACTTTATGCTGACATAAAGTGTGCAGTGTCCCACGCATTTTTACACACCCACCCCTCCAGAACGTCAGGCAGTCCAACAAACAAGACTATTGGATTCTCTAGACAATCAACAAAACTGGAGCCCAAATCCAAGACAGTGTCATAAATGTGGTGGATTATTATCTGTCATATCCGAGTCGATATGCTTAATGCGTCTTCCTCTCTTCAGAACAAGGAGACGAAATGGGTGGATCTCGGTGGGGCATACGTCGGACCGACCCAGAACCGCATCCTCCGACTGGCCAAAGAGTACGACATCAAGACCTACAAAGTCAACGAGGAGGAGAACTTGGTGCAATACGTCAATGTGAGTGTCGGACCATTTCCCTCGCTCTCTCCACATCGGTTATTCCCCGAACGTATCATGATGTTGACCCATCATCCAACCAGGATCCTCTGGTTTCTTTCTAATAGTCGGCGCAGTCATAGAGGCGACGGCGGTTTTGAAGTTGAAACTGTTTGTTTACATGACACAACGATGCTCGGAATCAATGAAAACACAACTTTTTGGAAACCCGAACCCAAGGTGGGAACGTTTCACTCGACCTCCATTGCCATTGAAATGGACAAAAACAAGACGTTCTAGAAACCGTCAGGGTTCGTCCACCACGGCTGTAGGACATGATTCTTCTGCATATTGGCGAGTAGTTGGACAAAAACAAACAAGAGTGTCATGATTCTCAGTTCATATTGGTAGTTTAGTAGTTGTCTGTCCAAACAACGGTGTCTCAACATTAATGTTTACAACATATTTGCATGTGTGTGTGTGGTTTTCGTTACGAAAACAACCAACCCGTGGGCCAAAATGCTAAAGACATTGTTTTTAGATCGTTGCTGCATCGACGCGGCGTCTTCACAGAATGGGCTTCATCAGAAGCTCCGTCCGGAGTCTAAACCTCCAGCTCATGGACTTAGCGAGGCTGTCGGTGCCAATGAAACCACGACCGTGTGTGAGGAGCGTCAGGAGGAGCTGCCCGGCTCGCCTGAACCTGGGAACGGCTGTGTTGTACGCGTTGCTGGGTAGATGGACTTGAATTGAATTGAGCCGTCCAACCTGCTGCCGAGGCTCCCGTCTGGGGAAGGAGTAAATTCAATTGACTATAGGTCTTGTTACGACAGACTATCCATCATCCCGATCCACCGAACAAGCATAAACGGCTAATTAACAAAGCTAGCATACTGCATCTGATGTTGATACGTGCTCGCTTAGGGTTTTTTGTTTTTTTATATATAGAATTTATCGCCACATGTCAGATTTCATCTGTTAGTATCGGCTCGGCATCACAGGACATTAAGCCACCCTGCGCTTATTATTCATGTGTTTGTGAGCGACAGGACATTGTGGAACTCCGCGGCGCGATTGAAAACATGGATCCTGATGGCTTGTCGTGAACACAACTCATTGGTTTGGTATCAGTTGTATGCCTGGTGCAGTGGTTCGCAGTCCCAGCTCACACAGCACACTACCGCCATCACACTTCAGTGTCAATCGCACTCTGCACTCTGCATGGCGCATGGAAAGAAAATGCAATGCAGTTCAGTCGGTTCCGCAATATATTTATTTTTGCACTTATCACCACAAGGATAAATTCCATGTATCTTGCGGCCCTGGCGTCGATCCTGCTCTCTCTTTTTCACTGCTACCAAAACCAGAGGCTGCCCAAACACCAGGAAGAGAAGCGTCGGTGTCTCGTGGGGGACCAGCGAGAGGGAAGCACCCAACGCCGGGTCCCTCTCTTGACTTCGTTCATGTCCAGCTGGCCATCTTCCCCTGCAAGCATTAGGAGCTGGAGATGCTAATCTCCATCTGAGGGATTTCAGTAATGCAGTTTCTCATGTCTTTAAGTGGTTGAAAGGCAAACCAAGAGAGCAGAAGGAAAGGCCATTTTCCTTTTCTTGGACTTCCCTTTGCTCGATATCTCATTAACACAGCTGTTGTTCCTCTACCTGATTTGATTTCTGGCTGATGCCCTTTACCCTGGCCGAACTACTCCCACTGTAAATCACACAGGAGTGCAGCTTCCTGTCAGTGGGAATGGAGCAGCCTTATCTACACGTCGGCTGCGTTAAGGTAATTCGATGATACCTTCGCGGAACTTTGAGCGTCTGGCCTCTGGGAGTGGAGTTCTCTTAAGATGACCAAACCAAAGTGCTTTTCTGTGAATCACGAGTATGCAATAAGTTAAGAAAGTTAACTTAACTTGATGATATCAAACACATTTGAGCATCAGAAAACGTGAAAATAGTCGTCGATATTAAGCTGAAAACAATGAAATATTAAATTAGAAATAATGGGCCTCACAAAGAGAAAGCCCTCCTTTGTTTGAGTTTTCTGTGTAGTTGTGTGTCGGTTTCCTCCAGTCAAGTCTGTTTCTACTGAAATCTAAACACATGTCAGATTAATTGATGGCCCTGAATTCCCTGAATTCCTACCAGGAGCTAATTTGTCTGCCGGAGGGTCACGTTGTTTCCGGAGTTGGAGTCAAAACACTGAAACCCACAATGGGTTTCGATGCTTTTAGCTGGGAGATCTGTGATGCTGCAGGGTAATCTAGTTAGCTCAGTGCTAACAAAGTAGCATGGCTGGATGGATGTATATATGTTTGATGGATGGATGGTTGTTTGGATGGCTGTACAGATGGAAGGGTTTACCGATGGATGGATGGATGGCTAATCAAACCAGAGAAACTATATTTTAGAGTGATATTTAAAGGTATGCAGAATGGGATATGATGGGAAATGGAGAAGTTATTTCAACATTTGACGCTGTGCAAGTCAGAAACCTCGGCTGTCATCTTCTAGTATTTAATTTTGCTTCATGAAGCGATACTTTTGTCCCTTTTAGGGAATTTATTTTTTTTTAAAAAGGAAACCAGAGCTTCACTCCCATCACTCACTGGCTGATATGTTGCACAACTAGGATGTCAGTGTCTTTGCTTCAGGCTCCTTCTGCCCGATCAGGGAACCAGTGAAGGGTCCGTGTTCTGTCAAGCTTGGTTTCACTGTGAGCTCAGCGTGACTTCACCACCGACTTGACCTACTTCTGCGGTGCCGTCGAAACGCGACGCCGGGCCCGGTGACGTCCGGTGGAGCCGCGAGGCGACTCGGCGCTGGAGTGTTCAGTGTGATTTCTGGAGCCGCCGTCCCCACGGGAGCTCCCACGTCTCCTTAGTTACTATCTCTGTAGGATCCACCCGCCGGCCCAGACTCTCACAGGCATGCTCCTGCTAGCTTCCTGCCTGGTTGCTATGGCAACACGCTTCATCAAAAGCCGCTCACCTCCGTGTGTGTGTGTGTGTGTGTGTGTGTGTGTGTGTGTGTGTGTGTGTGTGTGTGTGTGTGTGTGTGTGTGTGTGTGTGTGTGTGTGTGTGTGTGTGTGTGTGTGTGTGTGTGTGTGTGTGTGTGTGTGTGTGTGTGTGTGTGTGTGTGTGTGTGTGCGTGCGTGCGTGCGTGCGTGCGTGCGTGCGTGCGTGCGTGTCATTAGTCATTTGCGTATGCATGGCAGGGTTCCTCTGTGTTTCCAGGCTTCCTCTCTTTTCCCAGAGCTGAGTCAGCAGAAATTATGGGAATCTTTTCCGTGACAGATATCGTCATTCAACCCTTTGTTGGGCAAAAAAAAAAAAAAAAGTATTCGGAGTATTAATGAGAATTAAAACATTGTCGCTATAGTGGGTTTTTTTCCGTTCACATTTTTCAATTTCAGTGTTTTGTTCTCTCTTCATTAAATAAATCATATTTGCCTCCTCCTTGTGCGTCGCTGCTCCCGATTGAAACATTTTGAGTTGGAATATGAAAAAAAGATGAAAAACTGGTTACACTAAAATGAATGCCAACCCAAGACCAAGACTTTTTGCTTCATTACGTCCGACAAGGACGTCATGAAATCATGGATTCGTATTTCTCTTTCTGCACGTCTGTCAGCAAGATTACGTCAAAACTGCTTCATAGATCCGGATTCTGGACCAACATTTCATTTTATTGGCTCGAAAGGATCACGTTGAGTCCCAGAACCGTGGTGTCTTCCGTCCTGCTCTCAGAGGTTTGGCAGTTTACTTTAATTCTGTAGACAAGGTTTGATTCGGTTTATCGTTGTTATTCACCAACCAAACATTATCGCACAGAGAAGGAGCCGGACACGCGCCAGATGTTGAACTCGTTTGGATGTTTGTGTTTGGTTTGTTTTGATCTGAACTGTTCGTCATAGGCTGGCTTCATGTCTCCGGTCTTTATCCAAACATGGTTTGGAATGCGAAATGAACTAAACACTCAGTACTGAGTAGAAACTCATTATTCAGTTACTGGCTGGGAGATGTTATATAATAAAAACCATGTTGGCCCTAAAGCCTTTCTACTTGTAATTTACTTAAACCACACAAACAAAAATGATCCTCGTTTTGCTCAAATTGGACTCACTACACTCTCTTGTGGCACACAGTGGTATTACAAGAAAAAACAAAACTAGCTAGTTAGCCTTTATTTTTTGGTTATATATTGCTTCTAAAACTTATTTCGACACCCTGATTTCACCCACATTGGTTCATTATTGTCAATTATTCACAGCGAGGACAGTTCGTGCCGTTTGGTGTGTCTCTGTCCATGTTTTCACGCTGAGAAGCTTTGAAATGGCAAAAAAACAAAACGACACCCGTGACTGAGCGTCTTTCCACAAGCGCATATCTTGAAGAAATTTAAAGAAAACGCGCAGTGCGATATTTGCAACCTCTACATGTCTTCACCAGACAAAAGCTGGAGTAAATACTAAGCCAGCGTGTGTCCCGAGCCGGTGTGTAATTAGGGCTTGCTTTCAAGCGAGCCGCGAAGCTAATCAGCTTTTGCGTGGCCCGTTGTAATCCAAAAGGCCAGCGCCGGTTTCCCGTATCAGCAAACTGCTGGCTAACGGGCAGCTGCAGCTCTCAGCACTGGATTTATTAATGAGGTGTCACTCGTGAGGTATCAGAGATGGGCAGACAAGACTTTGATTAAATACCGTCCCTGATTACCGGAGATTGAGACGGGAGCGCGGGATTGTCCCTCCGGCGCCGCTGCGACACCGCGTTGCCGTGCACGTTTGCGCGTTTACGGGGACCGGCGAGGGTCACCGCCACGGACTGTGAGGTATGGGAGTTATTCGGGAAGCGAGGACCGGTGCTTTCCAACTGCGGTCCTCGTTTTGAAGTCTGTTTATAGAAATGTCTCTAAACGGGCCCATTTGAAGCCTCGGAGCTGATTTATGATGGTTATTTTTAGATGATTAAGTTTAAAGCTCTCCAGTCTGAGTGAATGTGTCTTTGGATTGTGAGATAAATTCCTTTTATAGGATTTCAGGAAGAAACTGATGCAATTTTAAGGAAAATTTGGGGCTTTTTATAGTGAAATATGTCAGATCATGGTCAGTTTTGTACTTTAAATACGGATCATCCAGACTAGTGATGCGCCGATACAGAGACCAGTATCAGGTCCGATGCTGCACGCTACGATATAACCCAAACTTTTAGCAGAAAACAAATTGGGAGAGCCACGTTCAACAAAGCTTTGGTAAATATATAAGTTAAAGGGCTCATATTATGCAAAATTCACTTTCTAATGGTTTTCCAACAGTAATAATCGTCCCCAAAATCAAGGTCGGCTCCTCCCCTTTGACTCCTCCCACAGTCAGGCAGCTCTGCTCTGGCACATGGCGCCACGAGAGGAAGTACTTCCTCCACTTCCTAAGATGGGCATGTGTGGGCGGAGCCAGTCCAGCTCACACAGACACAGCAGATTCTGAATGCAGCTCCTATGATCCAATATTCAAATGGATGGGAATCAAGGAAAAGCAACAAACTTTGAATAAAACATTTTTTGACCCAAGAGACGATGTGAAAGTGTTGAATAGTTGTATAATAGGAGATCTTTAAGATTTCAGGTTTTTTTTAAATTAATTTTTTAATCAGCTGTCAAGAAAACATCCAAATCAAACCCTATATAGTAACATCCAAATACCATTTAAAAACTCTTCGACTATCAATAAAATTAGCTTCTTCTTTTAAATTAGTAAGAGTTTCTTTAGTCATTCTGTTTGTTTCTCTTGTTTCTTGTCTTATTATTGGTACTTGTTTGGAAATAAATTAATTTATGAATAAGTTTAACTTTTACCAAAACCTGTAAAGATATGTGACGACCCTTTGTCAAACTGTGATTGCTGTGGATTTCTGTTTTTGACCATAAAATTTGATTTAATGCTATTTTATTTTTTTTGCTATATTTGCGTGTCCAAAGAAAGGTGAGTTTCTTGGCTCGACCGTCTGGAGTTTGCCTACTCTCCCTCAGAACTGGCCTGAGTAGATGAAAGGACATATGCGAGATATTGTTTAGTGGAAAATTGCTTTACGCGGAGGAAGTGTCGTCTGTCTGGAGGGACGAGGAGAGATTAGTGTTTATCTTGTCGTGTAGTTTACCTGCAGCTTCCCCCGAAGCTTCTCTGGATCCTCTGAGAGGAGCCGACTCGGCTCGTCGATGTGGAAACAGATGCTCCATCCCCCCCTCTTCCTCCTCCTTCTCCTCCTCCTCTTCCTCTGTATTCACATGGCTGCCGTCGCCATGGCGACGGACCCGCATGGACACTGTCGGCCGTGAGGCTCGTCTGCGTCGTCCTTCGCCCTCTTGTCTTTTTTTATTTTTTTTTATTTTTGCACAAAACTAGGTGCAAATAATACAAAGACAATGTGCCCTGGTTGGGTTTAGGGTTTAATCACCGTATTTAAACTTCCCCCTTTTTTCCCCCTTCATGTCTGCTGCTTGTTTGGGATTTTTAGAATTTCAGTATGAATAAGCGTGACATTCATGCTTCAGTGCACCTGAGAGATGCATTTAAATGAAAAAAGACAAAGATTGTTGCATGATATTTACGAGAAAATGGGTTAAGTCTCGACCTTTAGTGTGGAGGATCCAGATATCCAATGTACAAACTGTCTAAACACCTCCCCCCAAAAAAAACATTTATTTGCAAATATGTGGAATAAAACTGCTTTTGGGGGATGATTCAGGTAAACACTGGTGACAAAGAAACAGATGGAAGAATCAAATTAAATAGAAAGTATTGAGTAAAATCCAGTAAGAGCCATGATGGTAACATAATACAATAAAACCATTAGAAAAAATCCTAACTTAATGCTAACTACACTGTTTTCAGCATTATTGCTGTGGAAACGGACATTGTGAAAACGTGAAACTTTTCTTAAAGGAAAATGACGATAATGATGTAGAGCACTTAGTGAAACGGTGTCATTTCGAGGGAATTCTCAGTTATAAACGGTGAAACGCGTTTGATTTTTTTTCAGTTTTATACTCCGGCATGTTTCATCACACCGTTTGTAATGTTGTTTGTATAGTTTGTATATGTTTGTATAGTGACTCACTGTGGCGTAAAGTCAAAACTGCAACTAACTCAACAATTCCTCAACACTTCAGTGTTGTTTGGTTTTTGTTTTTTTTTTTTTTATATATTTGAATAAGCAGCCATACAAGCTGGTTCCACGACAGTACTTTGACTTACTTAGTTTTTTTCTCTCCATGTTTTACGTAACCTGAGTGCCACATAAAAGTTTTATCATATCGGTGTTACGACATCATCTACTGAAGCCATCTGAGGATATAATGTCTCCGATAAGCGAACACGGACCCCGCAGCCTTAAAACACTGATAACGTGGAACGCACTCGAAATGGATTATTCATTAACCCTGTCACTCAGAGTTTCGGTGCCAGGACTTTTCATGTGGGAGCCGGTTTTAGGAGAAAGGAGCCGTTGCCATGAAAAAGAACGAGTTGTAAATTTTGGCTGTAAATCCTGATAAGGCTTCTGCTTTTTAAAATTGAAATGTTGATTTTTACATCTACTTTACCAGTCGGACTTGACGCATTTCTAAAATGCAGTTTGCATAATAAAATAAAATAAAGTAATAATAAAATAAGCTGCTCAAAATGTGTCAAATTATCAATATTGAAGGTGTCCAACATAAGGCCTGTGGGCCAAAACTGGCCGGCTCCAATGGTTTCATAAAAAATTGCTTTATGTTTAGATTGTAATAATTTTCTTTAGTAATTGTTTGTTTTTTGCCAACATATGGACATTTTTCATCACATACGTTCGTTTTAAAAACATTGCTGCCTAAACACGAAACGTTTCTGACCAAAAAACGATGCGTTTTCACTGGAAATGTTATGGAAATGGAGTCTAAGTGGCATCTTGTGCGATCAATATGTCTCCTGTCAATCCGTGATGTCTTTTTTTTTTTTTTTTTATAGTATTTTTTATTAGATTTGAGACCAAGTAAGAGACACTTAGGATCCAGCTGAATTGGAACATTAAAAATGATGGACAATGCATTTACAATGCGAGGTCAATATCGCCGCGGTTTAACACAACGCAAACGTGTTTGAAGCGACTCGGCCAAACTTTCACCTCGATAAGCCCTCGGCTCGTTGCGTGGTGGACAAACAGAGCAATAGTCCATGCTTAAAACAGCCTTCGCGTGCGGATTATTGTCTTTCTTATCAGGTTTGATGGCTGTGCGTCGGTCAACCATTAAAACGAACCCATCACGCTATGTTTTCCTCAGAGGATTCACAATCACTGTGACTCAGCAGTTATACAAAAAATACAAAAACTTATATTCTGAATCGAAATTGCGCAAAAAAACTCAAAAATTCTCGCACTTAAGAAACTCTCTTTTGGCATTGCAATGACAACAGAATTCAAAACATGCAAAAAAAGTGTGGCATTGCCGTCAATCTGGATTTTTTTTTTTTCTTTTGAAAATCCACAACGAGGCCGTTAGACGAAGCGTTACATTTTAGAATGTAGCTGCAGTTTCCATAACGTACGTTAGCGGTTAATGGCGCGATTGTATGTGTGTGTGTGTGTGCGTCTTCCAGGGGAAATCGTACCCGTTCAAAGGCTCCTTCCCCCCCATGTGGAACCCCATCGTCATGCTGGACTACAACAACCTCTTCAGGACGATGGACGAGATGGGAGCGGAGGTGAGGCCACGCCCGCCGCGGCCCTCCGGCGTTTCGCCGCCTCGCCACCTGAAACGTCTCTCCCTGCGTTGCAGATTCCCCGAGAGGCTCCGTGGCGGGCGCCGCACGCCGAGGAGTGGGACAAGATGTCGATGCAGCAGCTCCTGGAGAAGGTCTGCTGGACCAGGTAACGCTCGGGGGAGGGGGAGGGGGAGGGGGAGTCATTTCACCGGCGCACAAGAAGGAAATGCCTCATTATCGAAATGATAATAACCTTCAATGCCGAGTCACAAGACTTGATGTCTGATGCCGTGGACGACGATGTTTTGAGTTTTTCGACGTCTCCTCCCGTCTTGAATCCGCAGCACCGTCCGCCGCTTCGCCACGCTGTTCGTCAACGTCAACGTGACGTCTGAGCCCCACGAGGTGTCGGCTCTGTGGTTCCTCTGGTACGTCAAGCAGTGCGGCGGAACCATGAGGATCTTCTCCACCAGCAACGGAGGACAGGTACCGTCCGCGATGCGACGCGCCTCGTAAAGCTGAAAGTGCATTTTAACTTTTATCGGCGGCGTCGGAGTCGCCTCGCCACGCTGCGGTACAGTCATCTGGCTCGTGTTTCAACCGCCTCGCTGTTTAGAGCTAAAACCTCCCAGGAGCTAAAGCTGGATTGCTTCTGATCGACGGTAATAACTTTCTTTAGTTAGAGAATCTTGCTGAGGGGTTGTTGTGTTTCACTGAGACGTAACAAACGTCACGCGTAAATAGAATAGTGTTTGTATATAGTTTATATCTACCCTTTTATACAGTAACTGACCACTGCAGGTGAATAACGGAACCTTCACAAAGTTGTTTTTTCCTCCCCGTTTCCAAGGAAAGTTTTAAAAAGTTGCATTTTCTCCCAGTTCTAAGCAGACAGACCTTTTTTTCCCCCCGAAAAGTTGCACTTTGCACTGTTTTCATGAAGACGGAGTCAGAGAGCTTTTAAAAGTTGCATTTTACTCCATTTCTACGGAAAGTTGTGGTTTCCCCCGATTCTAGGTAGATGGAGTTGGAGAATTAAAAAAGAAAAGTAACATTTTCCCCCATTTCTACAGAAGCTGAGCATTTTGGAAAAGTTGCGTTTCCCCTGGTTCTACAGAAACAGACCATTTTCGAAAAGCAACAACCCCCCCTACTCCCATTTTAACAGAAATGGACCATTTTCGAAAATTTTGCCCAGTTTCTACAGAAACAGCATTTTTGGAAAAGTTACGTTACCCCTGTTTATACAGAAACAGACCATTTTCGAAACCCCCCCGCCCCCCCCCACCCCCCCCACCCCCAATTTGACAGAAACTGACCATTTTCTAAAGGTTTTGCCCAGTTTCTATAGAAACTGAGCACTTTCGAAAAGTTGTATTCCCCCTGTTTCCACAGAAACAGACCATTTTTGAGTCAGAGAGGTTGAAAACAAGTTGCATGTATAGTTGTTGGCATCGTTGTCGTTCAAACGAACCAAAATGTAACGAGACTCTTGCGTTCTCCCTTGAAAACACATAAACATAGTCTCCCGTCACGTCAGCATCGAGGATGACGTGTTGAAATTCGAATACCAGTGTTTCCAAAGTAAATTTACCAAATATGTGCATGTTATTCTACCCCGGTAAACACACTCGACTATTTATATACAAATAGCGCTGAACCGACTCCCAGCAAAAGCTGGAGTCCTCCCGGTATCTGGCTTCAGCTTTCCAGGAAGTTTCTCCCCGGTAGAAAGTTCACTGGAGGACAGAGGAGGAGGCACGGAGCCAAGAGGGGCATTAAAACTGCCCCATAGAGATAAATGCATTCATGGAAAAAAATTAATACATTTGAAAACAGATCTGCGAGAGATCCCACCACCTTGTAAATCAGCCTCAATCTGCTCCACCTCATCTCAGCGTGTTTACAAGCCTGACAAAAGACGTTTCCCGGGAGTTCTTGGAGAGCTCAGGCTGCCCTGAGAGCTAAATGGTCCCGTTGCCATAGCGACTGACAACCCGGGACTGTGTTTCGGTAAATAAATACAACGCCTGCTCTGCCCGGTACAGAGACACACAGTGAAAGATCAACGTGTGCTCAGAAAACTGGAGTTACTTAATCACGTTTTCAGTACAACTTTTCACCAAAAGTGCCAAAAACAAAGTCGCCTGTAATCAAAGGAAAGCCGTTCGCAGGCTTGTTTCACCGTTTCTGGCTTCGGCTCGTAATTCAGCAGCGACCGGCAGGACGACTTGTGCAAATGCCACAGTGGAATCCTCGCAATGTGTTTCTGATCAGGGGGACAGAGAGAGAGAGAGAGAGACGTTGACACGAGCCATATGGAAAAGGTCACTGCCTGTTTAATTCTGTGTATCGGAGCTTTTGGCAGCGTTTCATCTGCCTCCGCCCCCTCAGCCTCCTCTTCATCAGTCAGCAGCCGCTGGCCTCACAAACACCTCTTCTTTTTTTCCTTTTTTTTTTGTATTGGCTCATGATGTGGCAGTTTGTAGTAAAGGAAAGACTGTGGATTGAGGATAACTGCAGGATTTCACTTAAATAAATATTTTTCATTTTATTAATTAATTTCAAGCTTGCGACAATTCAGTGTGATATATATATATATATATATATATATGCATGTAAAAAAAATCCTTATTGCTAATATAAATAAATAATTTGTATTTTACATGAAAACATATTTACAGAAAATGCATCTATATTTTACTATACATGCACCCATACATACATACTTTCGATACTGAATTGACATGCCTGAAAAGGAGTAGGAGGAAGTAAAACATATTGAATCCTACCCCTTCTCCAATATTCGATACTATTCATCCCATTTAATTATCTTTGTGTATTAACAATTATATAACAAAATGCATACAGTAAGAATATATATATATGTGTAGTATATGTATATATGTATGTATATATGTATATAGAGCCTTTTCACGAGCAAAATACATTTGTAATTTGCATTTTACATGATAATATATTCGCACAAAATAGATTATCTATATTTGTCTATCTAATCCTACCCCTTCTCCAATATTTGATACTCATCCTATTTAATTATCTTCCTGTATTAAAATATATACTTTTTATATAATGAAATATTAGCTCATACAAACACATTTTAAATATATTAATTGCATTCATACACATTCAAGCAGACGGTGCAACATACCTGTTCACACCCAATTACATGAAATATACATGTATACACCCGTGTGTGCAGTCATCTGATCAGTTGTGTGTGTTATTCGCCTGACGTCGTCCTCCCTGCTCTCTCTCTGCTCGCGTCCCTCCGTCTCCTGCAGGAGAGGAAGTTCCTGGGCGGCTCCAGCCAGATCAGCGAGGGCATGGCCAAGGAGCTGGGCGACCGCGTCAAGCTGCAGTCTCCGGTCTACAGGGTGGACCAGAGCGGAGACATGGTGGTGGTGGAGACGCTGGACAAACAGACCTACACGGTGAGTGGGGGACAGTCCCCGATCTTTGTTCAAGACACCGTTTACGACAACTTATTTCACTGTACGTACTAAATTGCTGTTTAGTTGAGAACACAAATTTAATATTGATCCCTGAAATTGCTTTATTATAAACATGATTGTATCAGGAGAAAGAAGAAACGTTTATAATAGTTTAACTTCAAAGAATTGAAAAACACAAGGCTGACAAACACTTCACAAGAAAACGTGTAAGTTAAAAAAAAAAAAAAGTCTTCATTATATATTGACTATTTATGAGCTATTTAAGATATTCAAGAGCTCATATAAGGTAAAAGTGAAATGTGTGTGTAAGTGTAACTCCAGAAGATAAGAACTAAAAATGACCAAACTACATTTAGGAGTTTGTTTGTTTTTCTTGATATTCACACAATGAACAATTAATAAAACAATTTAAATCGAAAGATTTACCCACGGTAGCACTCTGTGATGTCTGCGTACTTGGATACTGCAGGACCTTCAGTTGTATTGGAGTATTTTTAAGTACACCATCATGTTTGATATCTTTATTTTCTCACTGATATGACTGCATGAAAAAAAAAAAAAAAAGATTCCCAGTATTACAACTTGCCCTCACAAACGGCATTTGTCAATATTGCTGTGTTGCTGCCACCTGCTGGTTGTTCCTGTCGTAACACCCCCGACGCAGGTCACGTCCCCGTTGTCCCTGTATCTGACAGTTCTGCGTTTCTGTGTGTGTGTTTTCTGGTCTCAGGCTCGCTACGTGATCGTTGCCACGCCTCCCGGTCTCAACCTGAAGATGCACTTCAACCCCGAGCTGCCCCCGCTGAGGAACCAGCTGATCCACCGCGTCCCCATGGGCTCCGTCATCAAGTGCATGGTCTACTACAGAGAGAACTTCTGGAGGAAGAAGGGTGCGTGGGGACCGGGGCGGCGGCGGCGGCGTTCAGTAGAAGCGATCGGACTTGATTTCTGATGTTTTCCTTTTTTCCTGCAGGTTTATGTGGCACCATGGTGATCGAGGAGGACGGCGCCCCCATCGGCCTGACGCTAGACGACACAAAGCCCGACGGGAGCGTGCCGGCTATCATGGGGTGAACACCGAGCTTTGAGTTATCAGTCTAAGAAACAGATGGTTTTCGATCGTTTTCCTGATTCGAGCGACTTGGAAGTGAAAGGTTTTCACCTTTATCCGTGATAATAAACTGAATATAGTTTGGTTTTTATCTTTTATTGAAAGAAAATAAGACATTTCAGTGGCTTTCAAATATGTGTTTCATCTTTTTCTGACCAATCAGCTGAAGGATAATTGGTTAAATGAGGTAAAACAATAATTACAATACTTAATTCTGAACTATACATGAACAGTTTGTAAATTCCATCTGTTTATTGTTGTGCCTGTGGGGATTTACAAATCTAATTCTAAGCTGCAGTTCAACTACAAGGTCCTGATTCGTACTGGACTTGCCACTGTGTCCACTATTACAGTTAATCTATCGGGTGGGTAATTAATCATAAAAAAAAGGCCTAATGCAGATGGCTGAGCCATTATTTTCACTGAACTCTAAAAATGTAAACCTTATTTTGAAATCGCTTACATGGCTTCTGCTCAGCATCAAACGTCTTTTTGTGTTTTGCCCAATAACATTGATTGAAACACATCACTCATGTTATTTAAGAAAAACCCTAAAGCCTGAGCTTGTCCTGTGTTGGTTGGTTAAAAACTTTTTGTCAGACTTCGGATTCCATATAATCTCTCGAGATATTTGAGGCGACGGTGCCTCGTACTTCCCAAATGTCCAATTTCTTTGTTTTATAAGGGAAGCAAGTTGTTGTCCTCACTTTGTGGGTTGATTTCCTTTTGTTGGTCCCCAAAATGTAGTAATACAAGAATGTATGTATGTGACGTAGAATACATAGACTAAAGAACGGGAACAGTTTTCTTTAGATATATGTAGATGAACTAAATGCGTATCAGCGTGTGGGCATGTTGAATAAACAAAGGATATATTCTCTTATAATTTCATTTTTTTTTTTCCAGATTCATCCTCGCCCGCAACAGCAGAAAGCTGTGCAGCTTGACCAGAGAAGAAAGGTAGAGGGCCGGGTGGACCAAGCACATTGTCCCAGCAGCTGCAGGGCGGCTTTCATTCAAACCTTCTTGTTGTGTTCAAGGTTGAAGAGGATCTGCGACATCTACTCCAAGGTGCTGGACTCCGAGGAGGCACTGCATGTGAGTCCGTAACGCCGAGACCGACGCAAGCAAAACCCAGACGCTTCGGGAGTTCAGACCAGTGACGTGTGTTTGTTTCAGCCGGTGCACTACGAGGAGAAGAACTGGTGCGAGGAGGAGTACTCTGGAGGATGCTACACTGCTTATTTCCCCCCGGGGATCCTCACGCAGTTTGGCAGGTAAGAAGTCCTGGAGGATATTTGGCAAACGTTCTGAGTTTTTTTCCAGGTGTCCTTCGGGAACCATTCACACGATGAGTGGAATCGCTTTTAACTACGACCGCGGTGTGAATCGGTTCAGAAAAGTGGCTGTTTTCACCCGTTTCCATGGAGACGGAGTGGAGTGTTTTCAAAAGAGTTTCTTTTTTCATAATTTCCATGAAGATGGAGCTCGAGGTTGTTGTTTTTTGTTGTTGTTTTTCCCCAAAAAGTTGCATTTACCCAATTTCAGAGGAAAAAAGGCATTCTTGACAGTTGCATCATCCACGGAGCCGAGTGATCAGTTTTCCATTGTTTTCCTTGGAGATGAAGCCCAAGTATTTTCAAAAATCTGCTTTTTCTACCATTTCCAAGGAGACGGGAGTTGGAGCACTTTTTTTTTTTTAAAGTTGCGTTTTCCCTCAGTTTCCATGGAGACAGAGTTGGAGTGTTTTCAAAGAGCTACATTTTCCCACCATTTCCAGGGAGACGGAGTTGAAGCATTTTTTTTAAATGTTGCATTTTTCCTCAGTTTCCATGGAGACGGAGCTTGAGTCTTTTCAAAAAGTTGCGTTTTCCACCATTTCCAAGGAGACGGAGATGAAGCCTTTTTTTTAAAATGTTGTGTTTTCCCTCAGTTTCCATGGTTGGAGTGTTTTCAAAAAGTAAAATTTTTCCCGTTTCCATGGCGACAAAGAAAGTGACAAAAGATACCCCTTGGGAGCATTTTTTTTTTTTTTTAAGTTGCGTTTACAGTGGGTCTGAGCACCGTAGCGAAATAAACTGACGCTCAAAACGCTAGTTTTGCGTTTCAACTTGAAAGCCTTACGTATACAAGCTGACGCCCTGAACGTTCTGGCGTTTCGCCATCACTTCCTGTCCGCAGGGTGCTCAGGGAGCCGGTGGGCCGGTTGTACTTCGCCGGCACTGAGACGGCGACGGAGTGGAGCGGCTACATGGAGGGCGCCGTCCAGGCGGGAGAAAGAGCGGCCCGAGAGGTGAGAGACGCAAAACGAGCGCCTTCCTCGAATCGCTCACGAAAGAAGTAACAATAGAAGTATAACCGCTGAGCCTGATTAGAGAAAAGGTCACAACACAACTCTGACAACCGGAACTGACCAGCAGATGGCGACAGCGCTCATCTTTCTCCATCACTATAAAGAGAAACAAAGTTTAGATTTCAGATTCCCAAAATGTGTATTATTTCCCTTTTTTTAATTTTTCTTTTGTTATTCTTTTCTATTCCTTTTCTTTTTTATTTTGTTTTTAACGTGTGTTTTTCTTTGCAGATCATGTGCGCAATGGGTAAAATCCACCAGAGTCAGATCTGGCAAAAGGAGCCTGAATCTCAGGTGAGGAACATTTTTCTAAATACCTGATTGAAGAATGAGCAGCAGCTCTGGATGGTACTTTAGGACTGATTGGAGCTTTGATCTCCATCTTATAGTATAATCTAAAGTTTAAAGTGGTTGATTCTAAAGAAAAGCTCCATAACAGCAAACAAGAATTTCAGTTTAGACATTTGACTCGTGAAACAGGTTGACTTATCAAACCATCCAAAGTGGTATTTTTACTAAATGAAAAAGAAAACCAACCTGTTCTCAATATATATATATATTTTTAATACAAGTGCCAGGAAGACAGGCGAACCCCAAGAGGCTAAAAGATCATCCCCCTCATACATGATTTACTGATTATATTAGAAGATAAAGGATAAAAATAGACCTCGGAGCGAAAGAAATCTTCAATTATAAAAACCTGCTTCCAAGGAGAAAAGATTTTAATTGGTTGAAAGAGGAAGAGACGTCGAAGAAAAGGGACAATGAGGACTTCTGAGATGAAGGTTGACGAGCAAAGGGTTTGCAGATTTCAACGAAGATGAATCATTTAGTGTTCAACGACTTGGAAAAAGAAGAATCTTAGAGACTTGGACAACGATTATTAGAAGACTGAAATTAAAAAACTTGATGGGAGACGAAGATTCAAAGAAAATAAGAATTAAAAACTTACGGGGACAAGAATGATTGAAGATTAGGAAGACTGTTTAAGACTGTGAAATAATAACAACAATGGTAATAATTTATTTGTATAGTGCTTTAAGAGGCACTCAAAGACATGTTCTATCATCATATTAGAAATCAACAAGCATAAAATTGAGTAACATCACAAAAACACATAATGGAAGATATAAAAGCAGAATATAAAAAGCATTGAAATACTTGAAAGAATAAGAATTGGATGAAGATGCTGCATAAAAGTTACACCGATAAAACATTAAAGCCAATAACAAACATTTTCATTTGATTCTGTTCTGTTGGATAGAAGCTCTGTTTACATCATAACGTTTTGAGTGAAAACGTTGAGAAATTGCTCGCGTATACATGGCGATGTTTTGAAAATGATGTCCGTTTCTACGGAAACGCTGAAAACGGTGTAGTTAGCATGCCGGGCCAGGAGATGGCGCTGTAATTTGTTCTAGCGATGAAACCATGAACAACGAGCTCCAAACATTAAGAACGAGAGAACACAGACTTTTTTTCCTGGACAGACTACCAAGTTAGATTATTACGGTGACTGTCAAAATAAAAGTCCCAGGAGAATATGGAGTGAGTCATGACACCACGGAGGAAACATTGTTCTGATTGTCTCTACTGAGCATGTGCAGAACTACTAGTTAGTATGGCTGTGGGGAACTGGACCAGGAGCAGCGTTTCAGAAAAGTTGCATTCTCTCCCGTTTCCATGGAGACAGATTAGTTTTTCCAAAATGTCTTTCTTGTGGGAGCCGTTTTCCAAAAAAGTTCAAAATCCTTCTCCTTCCCCCGTACAGGAAGTCCCGGCTTTGCCGTTCCACACCTCCTTCCTGGAGAGGAATTCCCCTTCGGTCGGCGGTCTGCTGAAGTTCATCGGGTTCTCCACCGTCCTGTCCGTCGCCGCCGCCACCGGCTTCGCGGCGTACAAGAAGGGCCTGATTCCCTGGCGTTAAACCCGCCGCCGCCGCCGCCGCCGGTCGTCCCACTCCTCGCCATCGGACGCATCTCCGCACGCAATCCAGCGCACGTCGTCACGGCCACAACGCGGCGAGCTCCACGGGGGCGCGGCCCCCCCGTTTCGCTCAAACGTCACGTTGTGCGGCAAAATTTAGGAGGCGTCTGAGAGGAGCGGCCATTTTTAATCTACGACAAATGAAGGAGAAAAGATCGCAACGCCAAGAAATCTCTCACTATTACTGCTCCACACTTTGCCAATAACGTTTCTCGATTACCTGTGTGTGTGTGTGTGTGTGTGTGTGTGTGTGTGTGTGTGTGTGTGTGTGTGTGTGTGTGTGTGTGTGTGTGTGTGTGTGTGTGTGTGTGTGTGTGTGTGTGTGTGTGTGTGTGTGTGTGTGTGTGTGTGTGTGTGTGTGTAATTACCTCTACTGATTTTCGGTGCTGATTTATTCCATTTGATGAGAACCGGTGGAGTTCAGAGTCGCTGCCCAGCTTCGCAGACGAGGTTTGTAGACGAGACTGATTTAATATTTTTTTTTTCTTTCTTTTCCAACTCATGAAAAAAAGCGAAACGATTCTCTCAATAGTGTCTCGTTTTTGTCGCGAGCCGTCTTCATGTGTAACCAGGAATTGGAAAAGTTCTACTTCCGACTGGGTTTTTTTTTTTATTTTTTAATTTACATTTATTTGGATTTGTTGTAAATTAAAAGTGAAAATAATCCCGGTCTTAATATCTGAGCCTGTAATTTGGGCGTGACGTCGTCGTATTAATCTAATCTGTGCAGTTATTGTCGGTAACTGTAATGAATGTAACTTCTTCACACAGTTCGCTTAATATAAATATGCTAGTCACTCATTCTGATCTGTATATATTCACCTTTTATCACCGGTGAGTTGCATTACGTGAAAAGAGCTGAACTAAACAATTGATCTGGTGTTAATTTGTCCCTATGACTGTGTTAGTTTGCTGATTTTTTTTTTTTTTTTTTTTTAATTGCAGCACTAATCAGACGCTTTACTGTGTGAGTGATTGATTTAATGGGTGTCGGTCAAGCGCGGGGGGGTGGAGGGGGGGTGGAGCTAACGCTTTGGAATAAATGCTTAGGCGGGAAAAACATGAATCACATAAATATTCCTGGAGAGATCTCGCACACACTAAATCACTTCACGCTGATGAGCTGCACTTTGAGGGGGGGGGGGAGGGAGAGAGAGACACTTGTGGTGCCATGTGCCAGAGCAGAGCTGCCGGATTGTAGGAGGAGTCAAAGGGGAGGAGCCAACCTTGGTTGTTATTGGCTGAACCCCAGATGGGGGGGGGGGGGGAGGAGAGAGAGAGAGAGAGAGAGAGGTTATTCCAGGTATGGGGACGATTATTGGAAAACTATTCAAAAGTGAATTTAGCATAATATGACCTTTAAGTGTGTACAAATCAATACTGCTTTATGTACAAGTAAATAACATACTTACACACACACACACACACACGTATCTTATTGCTTTTCATGTAGGTCATTCTTGTCCCAAAGACCACCGTGTGTTCGTGTAGTTCATCTGTCGTGCCTTAATGGAAGTCGTGGTGTTTTTTTTTTTGTCATTTCTCTCAAGTGCCTGTGTGGATCCGTTGTGCTCTGCTCCCCCCCCCCCCCCCAAAAAAAAAACACCCTCCACACTCTCTTCCTTCTGGTTCATCAATAACTATTAATACACAAATAACGGACGGACAACACCAGTGTGTCTCCGGCTCCATTTACACGACAATGTTTCAATAAAATAATTTTTCACGTTTAGTTTCAGACGATCTGAAAACAATGTAGTTGGCACATTGGGCCACTAGTTGGCACTGCTGGTGGTTTTTTGTAATGAAGCTCTTCACTTGAAAACGTCGTGTGAACGGGGGCCTCACATCTTTTGCTCTCGCGCCTGCTCCGTGCCCCTGGTACTACCAGGTGTGTTTTCATGAGACTGTTAAGGCGATCGCACCAGTGAAGCTGACTACCCGAACCCAGAGATGAGAATCTCTGTGTTATCTCTGCCGGATGAACGAACAAATGAAGAGCCGGCGCTCTCTGTCCCCCTGCAGCGCTCTCCAACCCCCCACCTGGATCGTCTTTATCTGGTCCAGGTTGACTCCGTCCGTCGTGTCCTCCTGTGCACATGAGCCTCCTTAACGTTCTTCAGTGTCTTTGATTCCTCAAACAAAGCTGGTGACATTAGACAAGTGAATTAAAATGTGAAATAAATCTTTTACGCGTCTTAAACTGTCTCGGTGTTTCATTGTGTTCGTGAAGTCTTTCATCAGACACCAAAGGGGCCGAGTGCAATCCAACATGTACAGGATACTTAAGAAGAATAGGTCATTACTACAAATGTGTCTGAATTAACCCCTCGTCTGCTCAGGGTCTGTTTACGTGACATTTCATGTGAAAACTTTTAATTCCTGCATCTTTTCAGAAAAGTTTCACGTTTACATTGAGAACGTTCTAAAGACGAGGTAATTTCCATGGAAACGGCAGAAAAGCTCACAACTTTTAACTGGGAGCCGTTATCAAAACCTTGTGTCTTCACTGATGTCATCTAAAAAAGGTTTCCCAAACTGTCATGGCGACTCAGTTTGGGAAACCTTTGGTCCTGTTTTGTGAACAACTCTGTGGATTTCTTGGGGAATATATTAAAAGAATTGGTTCAAGAAAAACGGTACCATATTACCACAAATATTTTGTTCATTAAAGTTTATTTCACTCGTCTTGCATCAGTGGCTCCAGACGTATTCTGTTTTCACTTAAAGTTACTCAACCAGAAAAAATACTTAAAATCTACTTCCTATATAAAAGAATATTCCTTCCCTTAATAATTGCAGACTGACATTCATCGATCACGTCCTCTAAGCCACTATTTAAACATTCAGAAAATGTGATTCCTGATTGTCATGGCTTCATGCTTCTCATTACACTGCCCCCAACAGGTTTGGCTGCTCATCGCAGCTCTGAACCAGATGTATATGCAGGTCTGTGTCAATGATGATTTATTTATTTTTTTCGTTCAACGAAGAGAGGGAAATATCCACTTTTGTTAAAACCCAAGGTATGTGTAAATGTGGCCTCAGTGTGAGCACTTCCTGTTCAGGTCTGTCTGTTCAATCAGGGTGTGATTACCTGACTCCTCCCTAATGCGCCTCACCTGCGTCTCCACCTTTGCAGCGGATAAAAACCCGCCTCCTTCACATTCCTTCTGCCAAATCGTCCAGCGTTCCTTTTTGTGTTTCTCTCTTTACGCAGCGTTTTCAAGTGAAAATGCTAGAAATTCTTGAAAGGTGATGAAATGAAGTATTGGGGAACAGGGTGAGGAAAGGACCAGTTTAATACTGCAGATTTTAAAAGTAGTTTTTTGAGGCCGTGAATCATTTTTGACGGACGATTCTGTGTCCAGATGAGCTGAGACCAGTTAAACCAGACTCTCCTCCGTTATTTATAAAGCAAGAGGCCAAAAGAGTCCAGAGGGTAAATAAAAAACAATAAACTCCACTCATCCAGGTTTGTTTTTACCCCCGTCCATCGGGTCTTGACGTTTCCGTCCCGAGCGGTCAGTTAGTAAACCGACGCTCTCGTCCCGCGACGCTACGGCCGACGATAAACCACCCCGGGCCCGGGGAAACCGACTGTTTTCCCCAATTTGCTGCACAGTGAACAAAAAGCAGCCGACAGCCCATAAAGTGGGTCAGAACGAGGCGCCTCGGAGCCAGAGCTAATTAAGACAGATGGATAAGCGGTTTACGCCGGACTCGCGTTGGGTGTGATTCCGAGCCCCGCGGCCCTCGCAAAGGGACGCTTTGTGCAGAGTCGGCATGTGTGGATATTTACTGAAACTCATCAGAATCTCAGGCAGAAAGAAAACTGCCCAGAGAGCTGGTGTTCATTTTAAGTGTGTGGGAAAGGAGTTGAAGAAAGAAAGAAAGAAAGAAAGAAAAAAAAAATCTCCCATCGCCGTAGAGAAAAGAGGAAAGCGAGATCAGCAGGGGGGCACCAGAAAATTGGTGCCAGTTTGAGGCTGAACAGTCCCACTTTCACTTGTCAGGAAATCCACCGGGGTAGTCCTCTTTAGTGTGTGTGTGTGTGTGTGTGTGTGTGTGTGTGTGTGTGTGTGTGTGTGTGTGTGTGTGTGTGTGTGTGTGTGTGTGTGTGTGTGTGTGTGTGTGTGTGCGTGCATGAACGCTGCAGGGATGAGATGCCATCCTCTTTTATCTCTTCCATATTTAATCTAATCTCCCCGCTGCAGGGCGTCTCGCATGAATTCAGGAATTAGAAAATAAATATAAATCACGACTCGACGACAATTACGGATAATTTCCTTCTGGTGTTTATCCGTCCGCTCGTCTGCCGGTCCTCCGCTCACACTTCATCTCAGTCGAACGGCGCCCGGAGCGCCGGACTGAACCGGGCTGACAGTGAGTGAGAGGCCATTAGACGGGTCGCCGGGCCATCAGAGGACGAACACGCACGCATGCACGCCTTGTCTTAGGCTACTTTTTTAAAGTGGAAACGGTAAAGATTTGTGTCCATGGGGGTAAAACACGTTTAGAAAACGACTCCCAAGGTGGAACTTTTTTTTGAAAAAGCTTAATCTCGGTGGAAACGTTTGAAAACGCTCCGACGCCGTGTCTGTGTAAACGGGGAAAAAAATGCAATTGCTTAATCGCTGCTGCTCATGTAGCCGTAGTAACTGCTTCTTCTGCACATGCTCAGTAGAGGCAACCAGACCAACGTTTCCCCCGTGGTGTCATGATTCCCAGTCATTCCACTGGTTTTATTTTGACAGTCACAGTAATAACTATCCCACTTGGTCGCCTGTCCACCAGAATGTCTGTGGACCAACATTGTTCATGTTTAGAGCACATTGTCCTCTGCTGCATGTTTGTGTGGTTTCATTACAAAAACCAACAATAGAATGTGTTGTATTTGGTGCGATATAAATAACCGTGAATTATTGATTATTGAATTATCGAATTGAATTGATTTGAATTGAACAGCACCAACTATTGGCCTGGCATTGTTTTTCAGCATTTCTGTCATTTTCATGGAAACGTACATGTTGTTGTTGTTGTTCTTTTGGGTTTAACAGCAGTTTGCATCCATAAAGTTCCATTACCGCCATCTGCTGGTTTCAACTGGTCCCCGAAAAGAAAGAAAGAAAGAAGGAGCCAATTGTGAAACTGATGTGAAAAGTTTGAAAGGCCCATCGTTTTGAAAATGTGACAGTGTAAACATATATTTTGGAAATGGGACATTAACGAAACAGTCAGGCGTTTGTATTGTAATTGAAATAATTTCATAATTTATGTAGTTGGATTGAAACTCAGAGAAAAACCTCACACTTGCACATGGAGAACATTCCACACAGAATCTGGATGGTTCCATATTTATTAAGTCATTTGTTCACTTCTTCGTCGCCCACTATGAGTCTCTACCATCGGCCATCAACTGAATGGTTCTCAATATGTCCTTCATGGCTGCCGTAGCTCAGTGGGTTGGATGGCTCATCCTTCTACAGCCGTTCTCTGGCAGTTTGATCCCCCATCTGCCCCGTCCATATGTCCACGTGTCCTTTTTGGCAAGACACCGAACACCCAAGCTCGCCCCAGTGGTGTGTGGACACCTTGCATGGCAGCTGTCACCACTGACGTGTGTGAGAGTGTGTGAGTTGTGTGAATGTGAAGCTTGAAGTGAAGTCGGTGTGTTAAGAGCAAAACAGTGACAATGTTGGGGGGGATTCAAATAAGAAATCAGAAAACAAACCGTCTGTCTTTAATTGCTACTATTACGCTAACCTTCTGTTTACTGGAGAAAAGGCCTCATGGATCCCACAAGGTGAAAGTCGTCTGCAAGGGCTCAGTGTTCATCAAAAGGGAAGGAAAGCAGGTGAACCGTCAAACGAGGACAGTAAAGACGCGGTGAAGCAGGACAAAAACGGCAATCGGGTGAAGGCTGCGGTTTCAGCTGAGGGTCGTGTCTCAATCCTGAGTTTGGCAGTTCCACCCCCCCCCCCCCCCCCCCCCCCCATCCACCCTGCAAACATGTCCAAGTGCCCTTTGGCAAAACGCCTCGTTCCTCCCGACAGTGTGTGAGATGTGAGAGCGTATAATGAACAGATGAAGCTGGTTCTTGTGCCTGCCTCAGTGGCAAGGCGCAAAGATCACTCTCCTCGGGGGCCGAGGGTCTCATCTTATTATTCTGATCGTTATTATATTTCTACCATTTCTTTGTGGGAGTAACTCGTCCGGCACCATTGAGAACACAGAGACAAAACATAGACACTAAATGTCCTGCTAGTGTTTGTGTGTGTGTGTGTGTGTGTGTGTGTGTGTGTGTTTGGTGTTTTGTGCCATTCTGAGCAAATCCACCAGAGGGCAGGTCACAACCATGGAAGGAAACCCAGTGCAAGACTGCTGTGGAGTATCGCACCAATCACACATTGTTTTTTGTGTGTGTGTGTTTTTTTTTCTCCCCTCTTCACTCACTTGCTTTCACTGGCTGATGTGAGAATTGCTCACATGCACATAAAAGCAGGACTGTGTGTGTGTGTGTGTGTGTGTGTGTGTGTGTGTGTGTGTGTGTGTGTGTGGTGTGTGTGTGTGTGTGTGTGTGTGTGTGTGTGTGTGTGTGTGTGTGTGTGTGTGTGTGTGTGTGTGTGTGTGTCTCCCTGTCACATTAATCTTGAACTCTTGGTGGGGGGGGGGGGGGGTTAGTCATGTTGTCTCCGGGCCGTTTCTGCAGGTTGACATATGGCCACTTATGTTGTTCTCATCACTCCTGTCGGTGCTGCGATCGCCGGCGGCCCGTCCAATCCCAGCCTGACACGGCCGGCTTAGTCACTGTAACCACTTTCCAATCCCACGCTCAAAGGCTCCGACAACATATGCTTCTCCCAGCCTGCACCGAAGGTTGTGTAACTGCTGCGTGCTGCTGCACGGCAGCTGCATGGGAAGTCGCCACACTGATGGTACCAGGGGTGGGGTGGATGTTTTCCTTCACTCTATGTACATGTTGATGCACACACACACACACACACACACACACATACACACACAACCGCTGCCTTCTCACGACTACACACACCTTCAGACACACTGTCCTCTCTTTATTAGACGGCCGCCGTGCCCCCGGCCCCGCCGCAGCTTGCTGTGATATGAATCTGACACTGTCAATTTGCCTCCCAATCCGTCACGCCGTGGATTGGATTCAGACGGCGGTGTTGTGGCGGCCGGGGACTCCGAGCCGTGGCCTTGGCAACCGCCGACCGACCGACCGTCCGTCCGTCCGTTCACCCACAGCCACGCCTCACCGGGTTCCCTCAACGGTGAAATCGTCTGCAATCTCCCGTTAAATGTTCCCACTCCCGCACTCTGTGCAAGATTGTTTTTTTGTTTGTTTTTTTTGGTCTGCGGGTATCGGGGGGTGCTTGGAATCTCTCCCCTGGGTGCCGAGGTGGATTGCAGAAGTGAAGTGAGCCGAAAATCACAGTTTTCTGATGGATTGGATTCAGGTGATTTAAAATGTATTACACATGTGGGGATCATTCGTTCTTTTTTTTTTTTTTATGACCGTCTTGGAGCCAAGATTCTGAGTTTGGTGGCAGCAGAAGTTGCATTCAAAAGTCAGACAACAACAACGAGATCAACAACACATAAATTTGCGCCGTCCTTGGTGGCGCCGTCAGTGAGGACGTGGAGGTGAGGAGTTGAAACGAGGTGAAGAACCGACTTGTGTTTTTGGAGAGCGATGCAAGAACCTCCTGAACATCCCACCACTCAATCGCGATTTGGATTCATCAATTAGCCTAACAAGGATGATATTTTGTTTATTATTTTTAAAGCTCTGGGCAGAATATGTTTCTTTCAGGAGTTTTTATCTCATCAGCTCACTGTGGGGTTCCTCAGGGGTTGGTGCTGGGTAGAACGCAGTTCAAGTACTACAATCATTACGTCGATGACACATTACTATATATTAAAACAGACTCCACCTGCTTTATGGTTTAATCATCGTCCTCATATAAAAACTACAAATGACATTTGTTCTGTTTGGATGAAGGACGACTTCGATCGGTTAAATAGCTAAATAGTAGAAGCTGTTCTCACAGTTTGGTTATTATTATTTTGTTATCACTAAATAATCTCAAAATAAAATCACATAATTATTTTTAAATGAAAATAGAAATAAATAGAGTCAAAAGAACAGTTTGCAGGGGGAGTGGAGGGGTTGGCATTAACTGAAATTTTTTTTCCAAAATTTTGAAAAAACAGACCTTAAATGGTGCATTCTAATGCATCGTGGACTTCTAATTACTACAATGTGACGTGTAATTAATTGCGGGAACAGTTGATTTTGAACGAACAAATCACCAAATATGTTATGGAAGAAACATATTTATATAACTGAACCAATGTAAATATGTATACAATATATATATATATATATACACAAGTATACACATGTATGTAATATATACAAAGATGTATACAAAATAAATAACATTTTACTCCAGGAGCCACATGCAGTCAGTCCGGTTTCATCTTGAGTTGGCTGGACTGGTAAAATATTGCTATAATAACTTTTGAATTTACACTTCAAAGATTTTAATTGTTGTGGCGCACACTGTACATGATGAAACTGCACGGAGTTTTGCAAGATCAAACAGTTAATACTGAAAATTACTAAAATCTCAACAGAAAGACAAGTTTAATGAAACATTCTAGTGCAAAATACGGTTACATAAAAAAAAAACCAAAAAAAAAAAACCTGTGGTTTGTTGGGCCAGATTGGAGCCTTTTGTGGCTGGTTTTGGTCCATGGGCCTTATGTTTGACTAAAATGAAACTTTAGCTTAAGAGGAGATAAAGCTAAAGGGTTAGGGTTAGGGTTAGGGAGATTTAATATAGATCAATGGATTGCCTTGAAAAAGCCTTGACAGGCACTGGGTCACAGCTCACGGTACAGGACTCAACAGACTGCGGTTCAACAAAGGGGGGGGGGGGGGGGGCGACACACAATCCAATTAAATCATAGTTTGCAGCTGTTTCCCCAGAATTAAGTAGTGAATGGTTCAGTCATTCAGAGGGATTTTTCACAGCTTGGTAAAACCACACGCCATTAAAGCTAATGCTTTATGACTGACCTACCAGAGTTTCAGCTTAATGCTCTTCATAGATTTCAAACCGTGGCTCCAATATGAGGCAGTACATTGCAGGTAATAGAGTCATCCTCGCCGCTCATCCCAGCTGCCTGCAACAGCAGGCCCTTTATGAAGCAGCAGGTCTGGATGGAGCCATCCCGGCATGCGCTGCGCCCGAGGTGCCGGGAGCTTCCACCAGCTCGCACCGCTGAAAGGCTTTCTAACTTATTGTTCTGGGCTGCTGGGACTTCTGCTGGATTCACTGCCAGATCCTCAATTGATTGCGGCGCCTCCTCTTGTTAGACATTTCACTCTGGCTGGATGAGGAGCAACGGCCTCTCCAGTCGTCCGCACCCGTGATTTATTGAACATGTTTGCAGGGATTCCGTCACGCTGGAGGAAGAAGTACATATACAGTGTTCAGATCCGGTGTGCGGGGGGATCCGACTGCGTGTTTTAGAATCCCTTCAGGGAAAAGCTTGACGTTTTATGAAATATGCTCTGCTTCTTGTTTTGCTGAGAGGATGAAAATAACATTGAAGATATACCACTATAACTTTTGTATGATTGATGTTGCCGTCAACAACAAAAAAACAGCTCAGCATGAGAATTTTGGGCTTAGGGTGTTATTTGTAAAAATATTTTTGGCGAAATCATATTAAATAGGAAATGTATTTGTGTGTAGAGTGCAGACCTTCGCCAATGGCACATTTGCTTGCGGAACCGAGTTAGCGTCACCGTGAGCACATGTCAATGCGAGCTTGCCCGTGTGAAACGCGACTGGTCCCAATGGAAACGCCTCAACTACTAGGTTACGGAGAGACTGCAAGGTTTTCTGGGAGACGTATTAGTGGGATTATTACGAGAGCTTTTAGAAGAAAATTTAGTGTGATGAGATGAAAGAAGATGAATGGGATATTTTTTCTCAATTTCTCAGTTTTTAGGGATTTATTCGCCGTTGTGTAAACTGAACCTGAGACGGTGCCTTTGAAACGCGGCCATCCATTTATTGGTTTACATATACTGTACAGTATATATATATTTTACCAACTTTTCACAAAAAGTATTCACTCGAATTGCCTGAATTTGCCAGGGATGGTTTGTCCTCCATCCAAGGATGGTTCCATTAACTTTGAGGGCAATAGGGTCCAAGGTCAAGGTCTGGGTCATGTAAAGGTCAAAAACTGTTTTTTTTCATCATAATTTGTCAGTTTTAACACATTTGATGTCAAACCAGCACCAGAATGTTCAGTTTTCACTTCTTTATACTCTGATATTCCACATCACGCAGTGACGTCATTACCCTAGTTAGCAGTTGGGGGTGAAAGGTCGGGGGGGGGGGATGTTCATCATAACACTGTCAGTTTGATTGATGTCAAACCAATGTGACATCATTGACCTGGTTAGCAGTGGAGGGTCAAATGTCAGGGGGTCACATGGAAAACGTAAAATGTGTGTACATCAGAGTCAAACAGTGCTCAACATGAAACAACCGTGACAAATGATGGAAGGAGTGGTGTGGTGGAACAAATGACATCGTGACACGTGTAGGTTGATGAGTTACATGTGTGGTGACCGAACGACCGTAAGAAGTGCTTTGTGGTTGATTTACTGTGTTTTCAATGTCATCAATAATATTAAAGACTTTTCTTTAATGAGTTAAAATCGATGAAAAGCGAAACTCACTAAATGTCAAACCATTTCTTTCCCCTCCAAAAGCCTTTGTGCTCATAATACCCGGCATGGCGGGGAGTGGTTAATGGGTTATTTTTAGGCTGGCGGTTTGGGTGCCGGACCTGGTCCATTAGCCTCAGAATGGCTTTCTTGGTGACATTGACGGAGCGCGGAGGAGATTTTCGTCTGATACGGAGCCATCAGAGCCCCGTAATGATCAGCATCAGTCACCCTGTCGAAACACGTGGATCTCGGGAAAGTGAGGGGAAAATCTGTGAGAGAAGATCTTTGTTAAGGTGAGGGCAGAGGAGGCGGCGGCGGCGGCGGCGCAGACGTGTCGAGAGGCCAGACGAGAGGAAGATGAAGGGGCGAATGAGGCAATTTGGACTGACGAGGGAGCGAGTCCAGGTCCTGATCTGGAGGATTAGAGCATCTCCAGAGGTGGAAAAAAAATCTGCATCCATCCAGGAATTAGACATGTTGCTCTTGAGGCTTTCTAACAATCCACGTTATTCTGTGCTCCAACTAATTGTCTACGACAAGGAGAAATATAACCCAGAAGTATTCATATCTTTATTTAAGATATATGTTCGAAACTGTGTGAATACAAGCAGCCACTTGAAATGTTATATATTAGAACAAATATTTTCTGTTTTGATTTTCCAACAATAATAACACATACACTGAACATATCCACAGATTGTGAGAAAACTATGGTGGCCTGGAAGGGCAAACAGGCCCAACGCACTGGCAAAAACCTGAAATGTGACAGTGAGCGAGAGTCATGACACTCTGGAGGCCAACTTTGTTCTTAATGTCCATCTACTGAGCATGTGCAGAATGAGTATGGTTGGATATATTATATTTTGTTATTATATAATATTATATATTATGATTATTATTATATAATTATTATAGCGGAACTATGGCTGTAGTCGGGCATCACCAGGAGAAGCATTTCTTTTTCTTTTTTCTTTATTTATTAGTTTATTTGGTAGGGACAGTGCATATTAATGAACATCTGTAAACCAGTGTAAATATGAGAGATTATAGCAAAAATGCAGATTTCCAGCTGTTGTCCCGAGGCAGGTGACACAAAATACAGGAAACATAAAATTTTAAAAAATACATTTAAAGAGTACATTTACTATAAAAAACAAAAAAAAATACATTTACAATAAAAAAAATACATTTACAATAAAAAAAAATACATTTACAATAATAAAAAATTTTTTTACAATAAAAACAAAAACAACAAAATGCATTGGGTTTTTTTTGGCCTGTTTCCACGGAGACGCATTTTCAAAAGGTTCCACCCATGGTGCTTTCGGCAGCTCAGAGAGCCACTATCGTGTAAATGAATGAAAGATGCAAGTTTTCACTTGAAAAGGCCAAAATTCCACAGTTTGGTGGGAAATGTGGATCAAAGACCCGGCGTTGACCCGAAAAAACATGATCGGCTAAACACATCAGGAACAGAAGCTCACAAGTCGTGTAGCTCTGAACACATTTTGATGAAACATCCAGTACTTCTACTTTCACCGAGTGGATAACGTGGGAGATTTTATTTATAAAAATTTTTTTCCCCCCACCTTGTTTTCCCACCTACGGTTTAAAAAAGACAGATTCTGACAGACGACACGAGTCAGACGTCAACCTCCGAGCTGAAACACGGGGATCTCTGCATCTGCAGCTGCAGAGACGAAACAGAGCTCCTCTCATGGCAGATGAGAGAGTCGGCAAATCAAATTACACAAGCCTTGGAGTTTTAATTCCAGTCCTGGCCGGCGCGTCTCTCTCTCTCTCTCTCTCTCTCTCTCTCTCTCTCTCTCTCTCTGGCCCTGCAGGCCAGGCCTTACCATCACAGCTCTAACGTGATAAATAACTGGAGTAAATAGTAAATCTACCACAAGCTGCAGCAGGGAAGGATTGAAGGATCGAGGGAGGGAGGGAGGAAGGGAGGGAGGCTTTCTGAGTCCTAATCCCTGGAGTGAAATGACTGCAGCACAAGTCAAGGCCTGGAACCCAAAATAGTCTTTTTCTCTCGCACTCGCTCTCGTTTTCACCCTCCTCTCACAATAAACGTTCGCTCCGCTGTTGTCTCCTGCCTGTGCAGGTAAATGGTCCATTACAGTGAACGCGGAGGAATAAACACTCCGGCGGTTGCGCTCGGGGGGGGAATCGGCTGACGCCGTCATATTCCCATCTGGGGAAGTGTGCTCCATTTAAATGGGCGACGCCTCGGAGGGAGGAAATAAGCTAATCACAACTCGTTCTAAATTAGTCGCCGCAAATGGCAACCTGGCTTAATCATATTGGAAAAGCTAACTGTGTGGAGTGTTATTGGATTATTACGCCTCGCCAAAGGCCCAGCGTGAGAGCGTCGCTTCTGTAGTGGGGGGGGGGGGCGTCCGAGGCGCTAAAGCATGTAAACGCGTCATCATGCAAAAACAACACAAGAAAGTGGTCTAATTCCATCTTCTCACCTGTGGAACCGCCGACACCACGTGGAACACGCGTTGCACAGCGAACGCACCGCGAACGCACCGCGAACGCACCGCGCAACTTGCGCCCCAGAATATGTTCTGCAAAAATTCAATAATGCGGGCGCGTGAAGGAACAAGGGCGCGTGAAGGGTTGCCGTCGCGGATCGAGCTCTTCCTCATCATGAAGGGCATCAAAACAAATCAATTCTGGTCACACTTGCCTTGCCAGGGTGTTGCTCCTAATTTAAACTCACTAAACCATGAGGGGACATGGAGTGCACTCCAAAGAAATGTCCATCTCGCCCGAGTCATTAATGGACCGTTATGAACAAGTTCTGCAGCAAATGAGTTTTGTTCTAAAAACAGCAGCTGTCGTGTTCGGCAGTCAAGACCGCGTCTCCAGAATCTTCACCGTGCTCGGAACAAGACTGGAGAAGAAGATGAATCTGGTCTGATTATCTTCGCCAACAAATGTTGGGAGGGAAGGTTCAGTTTTTGTCTCCGTGTATTTATATATGTGTTTTACTAACTTTTTTGCAAGAACTACTCACCCGAATTGTATAAAATCTTCAGGGATGATTTGTCATCACCCCGGGACTAATCCATTAGCTTTGGGATGTTAACGGCAAACCGTTCCTGAATAAATCCCCCCCCAAAAAAATGAACAAGATTTTCCCATGTTGCTACGTGACCTACCTTGTTAGCACTGACATGAGCTAATAACTATCATAATAGCAAGGCTAACTCGGTTCCGCACTCTACTGAGTTTAGTTCATTTACTGGTTTCTAGGTATGGATTTAACCTACTATTAACATGGTGATGACATCATCATTAGAGTCGGGTATGCTGAAGCAGGCACCCGCGAGGACCGGATTTGGGCGCTCCTGGATTAGATTTTAGGACATTGACAACTAACTGTTTCTGGAGTCTCTTGGAATTTCGGTTTTGGCTCCACGGGTTTTATGTTTAACACTCCCAACTTAGACGTTCATGTCACTGGGTTTTCAGAAACTAATGCGGAACACAGGTTGACCTGTCTGGAATGTTCGTCGCCCCTTGCCCGCCATGCAACCTGATCCTGCCTTTTGTTGTGGGATTAAGTCTCAAAGCTGCCCGAGGCCACAATTAATCCCAACGAATAAGATGAGCCTTGTATATAAGACACATTAAGGGGAAAAAGCTCATGTTTTTGGTGGGTTTTTTTTCTTCTTTTAATCCTTTTAATATTTTAAGATCTGTGCCGTATCTTTTTAAAGTAGGTCCTCTGGGCTCCATAGAAATCCACATGCTGATCTGCTTCTTTTTTTTTTTTTTTTTTTTCACGTGTTTGTCGCTGCACCTGTGGCCTGCACCAGCTCCTCACTATTCAGCAGAGCCCATTAATCTCAATCTGACTGCAGATGACTGCTCAGACCCTGGCCAGCGCATGCTCGTTTGTTCCTTCATTACACTTTTTGTTTTCCTGCCCCCCCCCCCGCTCTTTATATTCCCATAACCAGGGCTCGAGCTCGGCGGGGCCACTCTCTCCGGGTGAGCGTGAACACGCCTCCCCGCGTGTCAATCTCGCAGCGATTACCACCAATTAGCTTTTACCTGGAAACCAAATTACAAGCTTTCATTCACTCCATAATACGAGGAGACATTGTTTATAATCACGCCTCCCTTGAGTGCTGATGCACCACCCAGGACAAGCCCCCATTTCCAGCTCACAATCCAGCTGACAATCTAACTGCGGCTCGGAATAATTAGTCGTCAGACTGAAAGAAAAAAAAAAAAAAAGTCTATTAGTCATATTGAAAAGCCCTTAACGGCGGCACAGGAAGCTCGGAGCACTCTATTTTTGGGCCGGCTCGATGGCGCAGCGTGAATGGGAACTCTCTATTAGAGTGTTTCAAGCTTGAATATCTCGACTTGTCTCATTCTCAGAATGGATTAATTAAAATAAAAGCCCTTGAGGTGGAGCAAGTGAGAATCTACATCAAGAACTGAGCTCTGAGCCAAGTGGAATGATCTGATTTAACGCCACCAGAAAGAGCGAGAGAGAGCGAGAGAGAGAGACGCTGGAAAGTATTAATTTCCAGTCATGTTTAAGTGACTGATGAAATGATCACTGTTAAATTTACTTTAAGTTTCCATGAGATGATTATTCATTACTTTCACATGAAAACTGCTGCAGAGATGCTGTCTTTTCCAAGATCTTGTCTTGTTCTTGTGATTCTCTGGTCTTGGTCTTCTCTTGGTGTTGTGATGCTCTTGGCCTTGGTCCAAGTCCACCACCACTGGTGAAATCAGCGCGTGGTCATTTTGTCTACGGGGGGTTTGGGCGCAAAAGAAAACTCAGGGCAAACCAGTGTTGTCAGGACAACCAGGGACGAAAGCTGACTGAAGTACAGAGTTTGAATCAGTTTGTCTGGAGCGCCGAACCGCCGTCCGTCTTGGAGCATGGAATCCTCGCAACATGTTCATAACCTCTGAACAGCTCAGGTCATCAAGCTGGAAGAGATCGGTCTATCGTCGGGCAGAACGACAGCCAAAGCTCAGGACAGCTGTTGGATGGCCAAGCATTGTTCCGGTCTTCAGTGAGTTCGTCAGTCCTGTACGATATTTACTGTGCAGTAGCTTGTACTTCCCACGCTAAAGCGTTTAAAAGGATTGTAATTAGACTGTAAAGTAACATGCAATAACCTGCAAAAAAAAAAAAAATGTGCAATAACCCCTGTATCTACGCCACTTTATCTAAGTCACTTTATCTACGTCACTTAATTGACCACTTGTTAGGACTGAACCTGCACTGCCAACACTGGTATTATTTTTTACGATAGTATGTTTATTGTACTTTTATTCTACACTTATTTCTCCATTGTGAAACCAATAAAGGCTTATCTTATCTGATCTTATCTTATCTTATGAAAACTGTGAGTCCAACTGGAACAAACCTAGAATATTTTTTGTTTTGGAGCTCGTCACTCCCCTCTTCCTCGTTCTCTTCTTGCGCTGTCGTGGTTCCTGTTGTTTCTGACCTTCATCCACCACTTGACTCCCACACCTGTTCACTTCAGCTGCCCACACATAAACCTGCCCCACCCCCACCCCCACCCCCACCCCCACCCTCACCCCCCCACCAGCTAGCTGCACATACCCGTCTGCCTCCTGTGATCTGCGCGCCAGCTTTACTTCGCCAGCTTCTCGCTGACTGCCTTCTCATGAACCTGAATATGAACCACTGACACAGGAAACGCTCCTTTAAACTGCAGGCATTTCTCTCTTTACAAGCCCTACTGAACCTTCAACCGCCCGAGGAATCCCATCAAATCCGCACATTTAGTCTAATGTTTTGTATAAACATATTCAAATCATCTTGAAATGTGTGTATTCCTGTAACGTTGTCAGACTTGGTTCTGTCACGGACCAGCGGCTCTGCAATTATTCCGTTATCAGCAGGAAAAGCTCTGCCTCCTCTAGCATGCATGAAATGGGCATAGAGATTAATAGTTTGTTCGAACTAATTAAGAATTTGCCTCCAAATCAACATTTATTCCAAATAAAATTCATGATTTGCTTCTGGACATTTTAAGTTGCAAATATTTTGAGAACATTCGAACACATAAATGATACAGAGGTTATTTCTTTCTTAAATGTTCTCTAAAAGAAGCCTGAAATTTCCTGCAAAATGTTGATTTGAAAAAATTTGTTAAGAAAAATTTGCAAAAACTGATTTTTATAACAATAGAAACTCACGATTTTCGATCTAAGAACACTATCTACACACTTTCTCTTTTGACTAGATGTATCTTCTCGTGCTGTTTTCAAAAAAAAGAAATTAATTGATAAACAAAATTCATGTCAAACTTCAAAGAAAACTGGATTTGATGATACAGCGACTGTAAAGGAAAACAATATTGTTCAAAATTAGGCACGATGCCAGAAAATAATCGTCGTTTGAGGTGATAAATATAAACATGGTGTTATTTAATTTGCATGCTATAAACAGGGTTTTTCTCGAAGCGCACACGGTGTATACCCCGGTAATTTGAACAAAATCCCCTCGAGGCCATCAGATTCATTTGCACTTGATTATGAACCTGAATGAAATTTTTAATTCACGACCGTGAGGAGAAGGTGAATGCATCCATTACCCTGTTAATTGAATCCAAGTAGCGGAAAGCAGTTGAATGAATATGTGAATCATTTTCCCTCATCTCTAATCCAATTTATGGTTATTCTCATTTACTTAAGGCATATTGTGTACACCTATGAGCCATAACATGAGGAACATGTTGGGACGGTGGGGGGGGGAGTCCTGTTCAATTCCCCATCTGTCCATTCAGTACGTTGAAGTGTCCTTGAGAAAGACGCTGAACTCCAAATTGCTCCCAATGGATGGACTGGGTGCCGTGCACGGCAGCTGCCGCCACTGGAGTGTGAACGTGTGAATAGGTGACTGTGACTAACACTGCAGAGCACTTTTTTGGGGGCTGTGAATCGGTGGACTGATCCGCGGGACTCCGCAAGATCTCTGTTGTGTGTTGAGGTATCTGGCACCAAGACGTTATTGGATGGGCTTTGGAAGTTGCGAGGTCGAGCCGCCATGGATTGTCCAGCACATCCCACATAATGCTTAATTGGAATGAGAGCTCAAGAAATTTGGAAGCCATGTTAATTATGCATCCACGTTAAAGATCAGGACCCAAGATTTCCTGACAGAATGTTGAATTTTTCTATCATTTTCTATCAGAACCAGCAAGACATTTTGCAGCGGCTTGTCTGTTGGATGGAAGTGAATGGGCCTTAACTTTCACTTCCTACCTGCATCGGTTCACCTCCCTTCCTTGACCACGTTTGATGGATTCTGCCGGCTGCAGCCCGGGAACGACCCACAAGACCTGTAGGCTTCGAGATGCTCTGACCCAGAACATTGTCACTCAAAACCTTGACACTTGTCCATGTTTTTTTTTGCTTCGAACATCAACCTTGATGACAAAATGTTCACTTCATAAACATGAGTGGGGAAAAAAAATAATTAATTCCAACAAACACATTCATTTAATATATTCATCTTTCGCCCACATTTCAGATATTACAGCAAGCCCACTAATCTACATTGCATTGACACTCAATTTATTCAAAACATACACAAACTACTGCCTCCTTTAACACAGCATATATTCTTCAGTATGTATAGATACAGACGGTCTGTGTTCATGTGGAGAAGGAACCAACAGGGCAGAGGCACACCACATTACTGCCCCTCAGAAATTGCTAATGCAGACGACAAAGCCTTGGGAATTGTTATCCTGCTCTTCCCTGTTCACGGATGGCAGCTTCAGCCTCCGTCTCCCATCTCCCAGGCGTGACCCCTTTCACACGCTCCACTGGACACTTGCATTGTGGGCATGGCGGCTGATAGCTGGGCAGCAGGGCTCGGAGAGAGGCCGACCCCGCCTCCACCTCCGATGCTCAGGTGGGGCAACAGAGAAGTGAGGAGGAAGGGCAGCTTTATTGTGGAATAGCATTGAATAAGAAAGTAGCCTGTAGGTGGTGTTGTACTGTAAGAGTCCTTGGCTGTAGCCGCCAATAACTCCAAAATAAAATAAGTAAAGCAGGTAAAGAATCTGGGTAGAAACACAGCCAACAAGCATCTCGCAGTACGTTGGACGACACAGTCGATCTCACTGTTTTAAAAAACCATGGACGTCTCTGTGCATTTTCCTCCTAAACACCCAAGACCACACAGTCTCAGCAGGAGCAGCCGACCTGGTGCACGCCAAAACCAGACCGACACCACTCATTTCCAGTCATTTCCAACCTGCGCTTTCCCAAATTAATCAAACCAAAGTCCAGATATTTATAAACAAACCGGAATTTGTAGCCATCAAACTGTTTCTGTTTCCTGACTGACGCCATCTTGGGAAACCTCAAGGGTTTCTGGGATATCAAAGATGGCATCGCGTCAGCTCAAGCCAAATTATCAACATTTGACCGATTCAGGGTGAAAAAAAAAATCCAGACTTTCTCATAGAAAGAGTCTTTAAGCAACGACAATTGTCTGAAATGTTGTCAAACTGATCGTTGATTATTTATTCCAGTGCCAATTTAAATCTCACAAGATCCAGTGTACAATCGGGATCTTATGACACGATGCTTCGGGAATCTTCAGGATTTTCCGTGACGGCAAGATGTTAACAAACCCAGGGATGTTTCGTGAAATTTAAATGCTGGAAAAAAGTGTTTGAATGAGAGTGATGTTGAAGTTCCTTCAGAAAAGTTTTGACAACATATTAGAGATGAACATCAACAACTAAAACTGGGTGTCAAATTTTTCCTGGGTGGAATCTGGCAGAGGAACTTTAAAGTCTAGGTCTTGCCTTGGACTTGGTCTTGATCTTGACATGATCTCTTAAAGTCTTTGTTTTGTTCCGAGGATGCATCTGGTTTTGGTCTAGATTCAGTTGTACTGGTCTTGCCTTGACCTCTGTCCATTAATGTGTTGGTCTTGACTCGGTTGCCGCTCCTTAAAGCCTTCGTCTAATCTCGTTTGTCTAAACTCTTGCAGGCCTTCTAATCGGCACTCGTGCAACACATTTCATTCGTCAAAGCAATGCATGTTGACAGTTTATTAGCAGGTATGTGCAAGAAGAGCAGCCAGAGTGCCACTACTATTATAAACGTACGTTTTTCTATATTAGTCTCCCTGGGATAATTAATATCACTGCCACACATGTGGGTATATGAAAATACAACAATAGCAGTGATGTGAAACAAAGTGGTAAAAACACAAAAGCGCCAGTGAAACGCTCCCGTAACCTGAGCATTACCCACATCCCCAGCTCCCCCTGGCAGAGCGTCTGCAGCTGTGCTCGCAGCTCGCTCAGGCTTTTCAAAGGGTGTAATGAGCAATAAATGCCTCATGTAAAGTGTCACATCAGCTTGTCTTTCTTCTGCACGTGCGGAGCTTTCCCCTCATGTTTGTGCTATTAGACGGAACCAGCGAATGAGTCGCTATAGATCAAAGGTGGAAACAAAGGCAGTTTTCATTAAAAAAAAAAAAAAAACATTTAAAAAGCCCTCCGATCTCCAAGAGCAGGACAACTTCACAAAATACACTTCACAGCATACAAAAAAACAAAAAAAACAACAACAAGTAGATGATTTAAAACATGTTTTTAAAGAGTACTAGTTAATTAAAATGCATGGTAATTGTAATAGAACTAGTGAATTTATGGCAGGGGAGAATATCCATGATTGTGACAGTCTTGTGTGATTTCTAGCTTCAACCCACCTTTGATTGATTGATTGTAATGAGAAGTTCATGATCAGGTTTTATGCAGATGACACAAATAAGTTCAGATTTATTTGAACAGGAAATATTGAAAACATGGAGGCTGGTTTCCATTCAGAATCAGGACAGACACTTCAACGCCAAAGAAATTCAACAGAAAAGCCAAAAAAACTGATGAAGAGGCGAGGGATAATAGCCGATTCGCAGGAAGGAGATTTGTTGGAAAGTCGTGGGAACTTTGTAGAAAGATTAATTAAAATTAACACTTGTCAGTCGTGTTTGCGGGTTGGAAGCGTCACGATCTGAGCCGCCGCACCGACTCAAGCCTCTTGCAGCAGAAAAGAGCCAGACTGAGGCTTGGTTCCATAACAACACCGGCAAGAACACGACTCCAGCTGCACTCGTAGCCGCGCCGCTTTGATGTTAAGCGCACAGCCCCTCAGCGGCCATCAATCTCCACCTTCGGCTTCTGACAAAGAAGTACTTTCTCATACGGCCTCCGTTGCCTAAAGCTTCACTTTAGTAACAGCGTGAGAGATCCCGCCGCAGCTGGTTTTACCGCTGCGTTTCAGCACTGATGGCAAATGTGGTCGGCTAACAACCTTTCCTCCTCAGACGGACAATGAAAACAATACAGCGATTGTACAAAAAAATAGAAAAAAGATAAATGGGTCGTCGTATCGGAGGACAAAAAGCGCATCAGACCATTGTTTATCGGTTAATGGCATTTAATATGTACTTGTATCAGTACTTGGTATCGACAAGCAGCTAAAGGTTAGTTACTCGGCCTGCGGTGTCGGTGCGTCCCTGCAAACCGGGGAAAGTCTAGCGTCGATATGCATTCCCTGACAGGCAGCAGCTACCAGAGCACCTGGCCACGTTTGTATTCACAATACGTTCCCCAACACTGTCGGCACAACGCTCGGCGTCAGCGCCGCTCGCTCCCCTCACTATTGTCTCTTCCTCTCCCTCGCTCTCTTATCCACCGCCACTCTCTCTCTCCTTTCACTTCCTGTCTTCCTCGCGGTTCCTCTCACCGCCGGTGGAGACTTGACATTTGGTTCCCTGCCTGCAAAGCAGCAGGTCGGAGATTCACACGCTGTGGCGACGTTTCGGTTGGCGAGGACGGGATGAAAGGAAGTGGTGCTTTCGAAACGTCACGAAAAAAAAACAAAAAAAACCCCAGATGATCTTTAAACTAAAGGTGCTAATATAGAGATAACAACGACCCTCATTAATGCAATGTGACGAGAGTTGAGGGAAGCAACTAAAGGAGGGGAAGAGACGGAAAGTTGGAGTGATGTGGAGGAGGGGGAAGAGGGGGAGATAGTTTCCATGGTAACCTGTAGTTGTGCAAGTCTGCGATGAGGTAAGAGGAGAGAAAGGTGGAAGGGGAGACGGAGATAGAGACTCGTGTCATGGTTTAATTGCTGCCCTCCAGTCTAATCTCCTGCAGGCTCAGTGAATCCTTAAAAAACCTCCCCAAACTGCGAAGAGGACAAGACTTCCTCCCCCACCCCCCCCTCGACATGACGTTCACTCCGCGGAGCTGCAGTCTGAGTTTATAAAGCTCATAAGCCTGGAAATTAGAGCGAGAGCTCGCAGAGGGATAGGCTGTAGACTTTACTGATGACAGATAATAGATAGGGGGAGACAAAAGAAACTGCCAATTGTCTACACTCTGCCATTAAAGTCTGAAGTCTTATTGTATCTGTGAAAGATACGGCGAAAAGCTACGAGAGAGTTGCTGTGAAATTACTTAAATTCTATCCCAAAACATGTTGTTTACAAGGAACCCAACAGCAAAGTGTAACAGTCAGTTTTCTGATTAATTGGCCTCCGTCGGTGACACAGAATGTTTGCTTTGCACATTGTTCTCCCGGCAGATTAACGGGGATTAGCTGTACAAAACGCGGGATTTAGGACATGAAATGGCACCAAAGGCACACAAGTGTTCAAACAGTTACTGGCTATAAGTGCACTTTTTTTTAACGTTTTTTGTCTGGTCGAATGACTTATATTGTAAAGTATGTAAAAAAAAAATATATATATATACGAGACCTACCATCTGGTACCACTAGATGTCACTGAATGACAACAGAAAGACGCTACACTAAAATCTCCATTACTACTGGAACTGACTTATATAGAGCAAAGAAAATCTGCACAGAAGAATTTAAAGTAAAAGTAGAAAATGGAAAGAGAGCAGCAGAAAGAGCTCGGAGAAACAAGTGAGGGGGAAGCAGACTGCTACCGAGATAGAGAAAATAAAGACGGTGTCTTATGGTGGAAAGACCATAAGACACCGTTCAAAACGTGTGAGCGCAAAACTTTTCGGAAATAACAACACAAACAAATTTTCACTTGAATTGTTATCGTGGAAAAGACTTTGTGTCTGGAAAATAGGAAAAACAAGTAAATAAATAAATGAATAACTATGTACAGTACTGATAACAGTGCCAGAAGTAGACCTTAGTAGACTGAGAAGAAACCTTTTGAAAACATCTTAAAAGGTGGAACTTAAAAAAAAAAAAAAAAAAAGGTTTGTCTCTGTGAAAACTTGAGATCTGAAAATTTTAAAAACTCACCAAATTTGGTACAAAAATCAGGCATAGTGAAAACTGTATGTATTCTGTTTAGTTTTCAGACATGTGCGGGGCAAGACGGCTCCACAGCGCCACCTACAATCTTGGAAAAATTGAGTAAACTCAATGGTTTCAGACTCTAAACCTCGCCGTGCACCACGTTTCAACGTGCGTGGGTGTGCATGGCGCCATTCATCGCGGCTTGCCGCTTAAATTCTCATGTATTTGCTGTATTTGCAGCATTACAAACGCCACAATCTTCTCACAGCTCTAAACGTTCCAAAAAGAAATGGGGCGAAAATAGAAACACAGAACAGGAAGAACTAACTTTAAACAGGAAAACTGCAGCAGAACCAAACATGGACTTCACCAACATTTGGGAAAAGTCAAAGGAAACAGAAAACGGGTTATTGAAACAACCAATAAAATAGATAACCGTCCGCAAAATCGTCAACATGCTACAACGTGAGGTGGGTTTTGAGTGCAGCCTGCTGTTCTTTGTTTTCCCTCCAGGCCTTGGCGAGACTAAAGCACTCTCACAGATAGTGGTCCAGCCAGCCAGCCAGCGCTCCCAGGTGACACGACTGATCTCCACGGCTTTGTGGGAAGACTTGAGTGAGTCCCTGTAGCACTTCGTACGTCCGGCACAATGCGTTCAGCAGCCACTCTCATCCGGAGTGCCTCGCGTCTGCAGAGGACATACGACGCGAGCAAACATCGAGTTGGAGGATGACGGAGTGTGTTTCGGTCGAGTGTGAATCCGCCGGTCACATGCGAGGGGTCAACAACCCAATTGTTATAAAATGTAATGTAATAAAACTAAAACGTAATAACTGGTCGATATTGTAACAAGACGCTGAGCCCAAAGCTTTTTAAATCATAAAGTGGGTCAAGGATTTATATCTTGAACTCGACCTGCTTCAATTTGAGTAACACTGAAAGAATGAGATCCTTGTGGTCTATTTGGTTTTTAAGTATATTTATATAGAATTCATGGTATTTATATATGATTGCTGTTGTCCAAGTCAGTTATTTTCTTCTGTCCTCTATAATCTGTAAGCTGTTTGTCCAATACAAAGTACATTTACAAGCATAAACTGATCACATTTAAATTCTTGTTAAATCTTTTTTATATTATTGGCCAATTTTTAGAACATTATTTAAAAAAATTTTTTTTTACATTTTCAGGCTCAGCCCTTTTTTCCCCTACATTATCAACCAGTTATTACACTTCGGGCTTTATTTACGTACTTACTTACTTCTTGTGTCCTCCGTTGACTCATGACAGCCCATAGCAGGGCTGTCAAATACATTTTACTTTAACCCAATTTCATATCAAGTGGTGTGGACCAGTAAACTAGTGTCATAAAAACCTACACCTAATCTCTATACCTAGCCCATAATAAACTTTGTCTTTGTTGTACAGTATATGAAAGTCTCACCAAAAAAACAACATTTACTCCAGAAAATCACTCCAATCTCAACATAAAGCCAATTCTAACAAAAACCTGGTACAAGACAGCAGTGAAATGTAAAAAAAAAAAGTGCCTTCTCCGTCACTTCTGCCTGCAGCCTTTGTAGTTGCTCCACCTTCCTGTGCAGAATAAGCGACATACCGCTGGAAATACAAACCCTGTGATCTGCTATTTTCAGTGTGTGCATTCTGGGAGATTTGGCTGATTACGGTTTTTTCTCTCTCTCTCTCTCTCTCTCGCTCTTTCTCTTTCTCTCTCTCTGTACTGTAATCAGCCACATGATGAGAGTAATGACACACTTCTATATTTCTGGCAGCTCTTTCTTCCTGCCTCCACACAGAGGTCCATTTGTCTTGGTTAGAAGTTAATGGCGAGAGGTTTCATATGTGCTGCACTCTCCGCAATTTGGCAGCGGTTACGGGTGGAATGCACGTGTTTGTCTGCGTGCACAAAGTGTGTGTGCCCGTGTGTTGCTGCTGTGTGTGGTTTTTAATAGTCTAATTCCCCCAAGAGGAGGGTAGAGAGGCAGTGGTCCAGGCCGTTGAGGAGATAAAGCCCTCAGAGACACTTCTTGTGCCACACACACACACCAGCAGTACCCAAATCCGCTGCTTATTTCCTGCAGTCGTCCTTTTTGAAGGCTGAATTTGAATATTCCCGTACGGGGAATCTCCTGAGCTGCTCTGTTTTCTCTTGCGACCTGAATCCCCACTTGTTTATGCTTTCAGCTTCGTGAGTGACCGGTATGCAAAATGACAGCCGGTTTTTTTGTGTGGTTTTTTTTGGTGCCTGCGCTTCTGTATGAGGTTTGGGGTTTTTTGGGGGTATTTTTTAATTGCAAATTTGTATGCTTGGGAGTTGTGCAGATATAGCCAGCAGGATGATACAGCAGCTTAACCAAGCAGAAAGCGGGGAAACCAGGAAAACAACAACAACGAGTGAAGCCTCTGTCCAAAGGTAATGGAAGGAAAACTGAATCTGCCAGTCAGAGGAGCTGCTATACGATTAATCTGCACTCCTATATAAGACCCAAAGGAAAGCACTTAGCTTAAGTCAGCCACCGTAAAATGTTTATTAACTCTGTTTTCCTCCTGTCAAATGGTTATCCTCTGAAAATCCACCTGTCTTCTCCTCGATGTGTCAAATATCAGTTCAAATACAAGACGGTGTTTTATGGAAATACGTCTCAGTGTTATGAACACATCGGCGGCTCAGGCCCCGTTTACATGACCTTTCGACTACAAATGCATCTTTTTTACATTTTTATTCAGGAAAAGTTTTGTTTTAGACAACGTTTGGATGAAAATGATGTCCGTTAACACAAAACTGGCAGAAACCTTGAAAAACCGATGTCGTTAGCATGCCAGGTCACAAGCTGGTGCTTTTGTTTGATACATTTCTGTTTAGAAGAAAAAAAACAAATAACCCGAAACGCTTTAATCTAAACCTTGTCGTGCATTCGTATCCAGCTCCCTGCCCAATGGATTCAAGAAGAAACAACTACTGTGAGATTACCTGCCTGTTATATCTCCTGAAGAAATAAATAAAAGATTAATTGCAGACATTTTTGGAGACAAACTGAGTTTTCAAAGTCACTTATTAAGAATGAGCAGACGGCAGAGAGAAGCTGACAAACACGCTCATTGGCAACAAAACAACCGGAGAACAATCATCAGATTCAATAATTGAAGCTTTGTTTGCTGACAGATAAGAGAAGCTCCAGGCAGAAGAAACCTGTCAAGCAGCAGCTTTAAAACGTTTTCCTGGAGGGGAAATAAAGACGGCGACAGCGGCACAGGAGTTTCGCTGCAGTTAAACCGTGATGGAAGGTTCCTGGCTTGTTTGCATGTTCTGCCTGGGATAAGGTGTACTTGTTAGTCTGGTTATCAAAGAACTACACCACAACAAAGTGTGTTTATGGGTCGATAAACAGTCTGATACGTCAGTGGTGTGACACGCGAACCAACAGTCTGACAATATCAACAGTCTGACAAGCCAACAAAACCAATCAACAGTCTGACACATTGACAGGCTGACACACCAACACTATGACACAACAACCAATAGTTGGACACACCTACAGTCCAACAAAACCAAAAGTCTGACACACCAACACCAACCAACAGTCTGACACATCAACACCAAGTCGAACACACCACCAGTTGGACACAACAACAGTCTAACACACCAACAACACCAATCAACAGCCTGATTCTCCGATAGTCTGACGCATTACCAGTCTGACACACTCACAGTCCAACAACACTGACAGTTTGACACAACAACAGTCCAACAACACCAAAAGTCTGACACACAAACACCAAGTCAAACACACCAACAGTCGGACACAACAACAGTCTAACACACCAACAACACCAATCAACAGCCTGATTCTCCTGTAGTCTGATGCACTACCAGTCTGACACACCAACAGTCCAACAACACTGACAGTTTGACACAACAACAGTCCAACAACACCAAAGGTCTGACACACAAACACCAAGTCAAACACACCAACAGTCGGACACACCAGCAGTACAACACTGACAGTCTGACAAGCCAACAGTCTAACACACCAACAACACGAATCAACAGCCTGATTCTCCGATAGTCTGACGCACTACCAGTCTGACACATCAACCAACAGTCCAACATAACACGAGTTCTACACACCAACAGTATGATACACCAGCCAACAGTCTGACACACAAACAACAGCCTGACGTGCCAACAGCACCCAAAAAACAGTCTGACACACCACCGAATAGAGGACAAGATAGATTGGATGAGGAGATTAGGAGAATGGAGGAAAGGTTGTCTGCTCATGCTGATCTGGGGCGACTTGGTTTCCAGCGGTGCAGGAGGAGATTCACTGTGGGGGGTTCAGCAGATCGCTGAGCCCAACCCCTGATGGTGTCTGGAGGAAAGGGAAGAAATCAGAAGGAACAGGATTAGTGGATGAAAATATTCAGTGTGAGGATTGGAAGAGGGGGAAATGAGGACACAGAACCACAAATAAGGAAAAGAGGGAGATAAATGGATCAAACAAATAACGTGGGGGGGGGGGTGATGATGATGATGACGATGATGATTAATAGATGAAACAAAGGGGATGAGGCGAGAGTGAGAACGAAGAGAAGAAGCGAGGAACAGTCGGGGAGGATGATTGGATATAACAAGGGCGGGATGAAGGATGAGGATAAATTGATGAGACATGGGTCCACAGGGGAGTAAGAAGAACTCCTGGACAGAGGGAGCGGATGAGAAGAAGAGGATATAAACAGGTACAAGAAAAGAGGTGTGGGATATTTTTTTTCTGAATCTTGAGGCCTCATTTACACGCCATTGTTTCAACTCATTGCTTTCGCCTTTAAAAATGATGTCAATTTATATGGCAGCGGCAGACACGCTGAAAATTATGTCGTTTTCATGTTGGGTCTTGAAAAATAGATCAAATGCAAACATATGAATGGGGCTTTTCTGATCTCCAGTAACACAAGGATATTTTTCTCACAGATTTTGAATTGATTATTGTCTTGAATGAGTTTAAGATACACTCCTACATTTTGTTCATGTAGTAGTTAGAGTAAAAGTGCCACACAATCAAACAGAAAACACATAAATAGCAGCAGAAAACGAGAGCTGTCAGCTGCTAAGTGTGGCTATAAACTACATCATGGTCTAAATTTGAACCTGCACGAGGAAGGAGAATGCGCTTAAACACATAATTTAGAGCAGCGGGAGAATACATAATGCAACGCTGAGTCTGAACATAACTTTTGTTTGTTTACACGGACGAGCTGCGGGGCACCTTTAATCTGTCCGCCTCTGAGTTGTGCTCTCGTGGAAGAAAAATGAGTTTTTAAAAAGCCTGAAAAAAAACAAAAAAAACCCAGCCTGATCTCTACCTGGAGCATGAAGCTTCATGTGGGGGGGTTTGAATATAGCATATTTAACTATCAATACATTCGTCAAGCATTTGTGTCTTTGTCTCATCAATGCTTGCTTGAAAAGCAGCTCTTTTTTTTGTTTGACGGGGGAGACCTCCATTCTTCAGACGACAGGGAAACGGAGGAATGAAGTCATGGCGGAACAAAGGGGGAGCCAGGAGCTGCAGGAGGTGCAGGAGTTACATCCTCGTGGCCCTCAGGCTGAGATCATGGGGGGGGGGGGGGGGGGGGGGAAGACATGAGCTCATTTCAAGACGCCTCCTTCGCTCGGGGGAAAAAACTGAGCTGACGTCTCCTCTGGCTGCTTGCAGCTTTGTCAAAGACGTCGCCGGTCATGGAGCTGCAAGAGGTAATTATACAGCGTGGCTGCGATCGATGGGACTGATCAACGTGTGGGCAGATCGTGGTGAAAAGAAGAAGCTGAAGACATTAACCACTTAATGATCACTCAATATTCAGCTCCTGGGCAAAAACCCAACCAGAGGTTCAATATAGGGCGTGTTCACATTCCCCTGTTTGATCCAGACCAGAGTCTCTTCGTTTTCCAGCAAACGATCTTTCTAGCAGGTGAGAGGACGTGACGTAGTGCGCAATGCATTATGGGTAGTAAACAAGCAAAGCTAACCACGCAAATCAGAAGTTGTGAGGACGACTCATTGGTATCTGATCTGAAGACTATACATCTTGGTTGTTTGTGGCTACCGATGGCCCACGGGCTAATTAGCTTAGCGAGCTGAAGCGGTGAACACCACCTTAATCAAATAAAGGTATGAAAACTCTCCTCTTAGGCTCACAGGAAAACTTTGCAACGAGAAGATATTCCCTTTAATATGCTTTAATGAAGGTTACAATGTCATTAGCACCAATCCGTGCTGAAAAAAACATCAATCCTGAAGGCCGCAGATAGAAATCATTCACCCTGAATAGTGACAGACTGCAACCTCACCCCAAAGAGGAAAACTGTTCCAGATAGCCTTTCAACACATTTTCTAAATGTTTGGATGCGACAGACTTCATGAAGAAAAAAGAAGAGAATAGAAGACATACTCTTTGAAAATGTACCTGTAATTCAAACCAGCAGGCCTCATAAGATACAGAATATTGTTGTAATTGCATTGATTTCACCTTTAAATGTTTTACTAATTGAAGCTTTTTAAAAAAAAAAATCTAATTGTATTTATATTAAAGAAAAATAGATGATCGCTTTACATCAAACATATTAAATATAGCAGTATAAGTCAAATTCAGGATACACATCATAGACAAACGGTTAAAAGATAGAGCGGAGTGTCATCCACATAGCAGTGGACTTGAATTTTATATTGAAGGGATTGGGCCTAGGAGAGAGCCCTGGGGGCCACCGGAGGAGAAGGGAGTTGGGTGTGATCTAAAACATTTATTAAAAAAAATAAAATAAAATTTATGGTAGGTTATTTTGTTATTGGCTACTATTTTTTATGTGACTTTAATATGCACGTCTAAAAATGTGTATTTCAGTTAAAAAAAAAACAAACAATACTTTCGCCTCCACTTTTATCATAATTTCTTGACGACTGCTTGGTTTGACTGTCCAACAGCATAACAGACAAAATAATTCTAATTAGTTGTTGGTGCAGGATCAGTGTATTTCCCCTGATATTTTCCAGATGAAAGCAGGACTCACAATGACAGATGCACAAACATTTTGTGTGATTAAGAAAACTTCAAAGGCTCATTTATTGTCATATATTTGACGAATTCAACTGATTTCACACAAGCCTCTCAGTGTGACTATCTCATCGTGTATTCTGTGATTATCATTGGATTCATGTAAATTGTCTGATAATAAAAAGGTTTCATTACATTTAAAGCTTCTATTTTCTTTTATGTTTTACTTTTCTTACACAATCAGATCTGAAACGCAATTACATCTGAATATTGGAGAAAATGTGTTCATGCACTAATTGCATGAGCCCCTGAACAATCTGACAACTGCAGAAATTGGGAAATAATCAGAATTTGAGTATGCATGAAAACGTGTTCATTAGAAGATTTAGGCTGTGACGCTGTAGCGTCGTCTCCATGACACACAGGTTTATTTAGCCATTATCAAATTTTAACAACAGAACTACAAGAAAAGACATAAAATGCCAATAGTTAGTATGTATGTATATATGTATGTATGTATGTATGTATGTATGTATGTATGTATGTATGTATGTATGTATGTATGTATGTATGTATGTATGTATGTATGTATGTAATAACCCAAATTGCATGAAACCTTCAGGGATGATTTGTCATCATCCAAGGACCAATCCATTAGATTTTGGGATGCTAACAACTAACCATTTTTGAAAGAATTCCAAAAAACTGTGAAAAAATATCCCATAAAAATTGGATGGGAAAGGCACCCAAGGAGATCAGCGTCTGTTTCCATGGAGACGCTCTCTGTGTTTCACACAGTGAAGGTGCAACCTGACCTACCTGGTTAGCATCAATATGAGCTAGCGGCTAACAGGCTCGTGATGCTAACTCGGGCCTGCAGACAACTGTGGCGTTGGCGAAGGTCGGCGCTCTACCGAGTGTGGTTCGAGTTAATCATTTGTATTCTCAGACTTTCCACGGGTTTCAAGCATTATAAATTATTCAGTCTTTATTTTCCCCAAACAAAAGAACTTCGATCGAACGCAACCTGGAACGACCCGCGGTTCTGTTCTGCCACTTGTAACACTCAGTCTGCACTCCTTCCAAATGAATCGAGTACAAAGCAAAAAAAACAAAAAAACTCGCTATAATCACAGGCTTTTGCAAGTCACTCCAAATGCCTGGTTGGCTTCCATGTGACGGGTGCCGTCGCAGAGGCACATTAGCATTTCACAGGCTGAGAAACAAAGATGTAACAAGGACACATCTCAGTCTGTCGCTCTCCTCCGCTCGTCTCAGACTCTCACGCCATACGCCGTCACCTACACCATGAAAGCAATGTCACGCCGTCTTCCGTCGGCATCGCCCGCTTGGAAAATGTCCTCCCGGTCCGTTTCAATCTGTTTGTCTCTTTTAAGTGAGGCTGTCATTAACTTCTCTCTGCACGGACTATTACACATCTCTGCGTGGAGAAATAACGGCACTGGAGCGTCAATGTAGAGCTCCCAGGACTCCACACGTCATGATTGGTACAAATTACAAGGTGTGTGTATGTCTGCGTTCGGTTGAAGGTGCTGCGTGATATCCTGAGAGTCTCGTCTTTTTTTTTTTTTTTTTTTTTTTACATTTTGAGGGTCAGATTACACAACAAGGGCACTCGGAGCCACCGAAAACGTAACTTTTTGAAAACGCTTTTACTTTGTCTCCATGGAAACGGGGGCAAACACAACTCTTCTGAAACGCCGCTACCATAGCTACTATGCTCAATATTGCTCCTGCACATGCTCAGTGTGTACACAAGGTTACGTCAGCTAGTGGGAAGAACATGCTCTATAATCTGATGTCAGAGGAGGAAGATGCTCTATAATCTGGATGTTAGAGGAGGAAGATGCTCTATAATCTGATATCAGAGGAGGAAGACACTCTATAATATGATGTCAGAGGAGGAAGACGATCTATAATCTGATTTCAGAGGAGGAAGATGCTCAATAATCTGAATGATAGAGGAGGAAGATGCTGCATGATCTGTATATTAGTGGGAGGAAGATGCTCTATAATCTACATATTAGTTGGACGAAGATGCTCTATAATATGGATGTTAGTGGAGGAAGATGCTCTATAATCTGAAGTCATGGGAGAAACAAACTTTATAATGTGGATGCTGGGAGAGACAGCGGCTCTGCAATGTTTTCATGTACCAAAAAAGTAATGTACCAATGCGTTAATCTGGCTGTCATTACGTCCTGTGCAGTACATCAACGTCATGCTACAGCGATGAAAGCAAAACAAAACATAATTTCACAGACTGACGGGAGATGAATGGTGTGATTGACTCTTTGCAGCCCCGCTGCTCCTCCGCGACTCCTCAAGGTCGACTCCGGCGACAGCGGGGAGCCTCTCGGCTCCAAACTGTTGCACTGCATGAGCAATTAGTCAGTCACGTGTCGACTGGCTTCCTCACTCTGCCTTTGGCATTGTCTTGAAAACAACAGCCTGCGGGCAAAGCTTTCCATCTCGCAGCACAGAAATCTCCAATGAGGTGCATGAGAAGAGCAGACTGTTTGTTTGTTTTTGTTTTTCTTGGTTCTAAAGCCATATTAAGGTGCTGAAGGAGCGTGTTCGGCGTCTTAAATGGGCATAAATTGACCGAAATCAACTTCACCTCAAACGTAGAGGAGATTAAAAAAAAAAAGAAAAAAGAAGAAGAAGAAGAAGAAAAGTTGAAGCAGAGGAGTGAAGGTGAAACATGAAATAGTGCCTTTTACCTTTGATGGTGCATCTTTACACACTTTTAAAGGTCTTCGCCAGTTCTGTAAAGTTGCATCAGGGTGGAAATGAAACATCTCACTCGAATATAAATCGTCCGGATGACATTTTGTCAATATGTAAACAGGAAAGAGAAAAACAATTTGCACACGAAAGACTTGAAATTATTATAGACCTTGTTGGAATTTTCACAAACTGACCGAGGCCAAACGTTTGGTTTCGGGTGTCGATTGGAACCGTCTCCAAAAGATTTTTGAAAGTCCTCTCACTCCGTCTCCGTGGAAACGGCGTAAAACGCAACTTTTACCGAAACGTTGCTCCACGTGTGGAAAACACTCAAAGGAAACAAACGCTTGCAAGAATATGCATTCGCATAACTGAATATGTGAGGGAATTTGTGTTTGATTGATTAAAAATGCAACAGTTGCAACAGACGTAGCGTTCTCAGGCCTCGTTCATGCAGTTTCAAGTCAAAACGTGTTTTTTGCGGGGTTTTTTTCTGTTTTAGAGACGTTGCTTCGTCTCGAACATGCATTTGTGGGATGAGCAGCAGAGCTGAGAAACGTTTTCCTAAACCTTCAGAAATATATGAGTGAAAGAGATGTAACGCGAACGCATCAACAGGTTGTTCGAGGGAACAATGCACCGCAGGATTCTGGGAATCTTGTTACTAAAACACACCACATGGTGAAAAAAACCCCAGAAGAAATACAACGGTTTTTTTTGTTTTTTTTCCTAATCCCATAAAACCTTCTGCGCGTGGTGCGGCGAAACGTAATAAGAGGCCTGCATTAGGAAAACCTTTCAGCACAAAGTACAAAGTGCAGCATTCTCAGCATTACCGAGGAGGAACAAGAAAATAGGGGATTATCTGAACCTGCAAAACCTCACATGCCTCCATCGGTTGGGGGTCGTGGTGGCACAGCTGACATGTGGGTGCCTGAGCGTGACCTTTGACCCCCCCCCCCCCCTCCAGCAGCCCCCTGCTGCACATTAAAGGTCTAATCTTCAGGCTATAAATAACTAAGTAAAGTTAAAACAGCTAAAACTGCCAGAATCGCTGGAACTGCCACAACAACGGATAAAATATATGCATAATACAGAAAGAATGGTGAAACTGAAATGATTGAATTGGGGTCTTGAATGAAATATGACAATGGGTCAGGGGGAGGGAAGATAAAGAAAGGAAAGGGGGTAAAAAAAGGAAAAAAAAGGAAATTTAAAGCAGCTATCAACAGTTAAAGCAGCTGAACTAGCCAAGATGAATAAAATAGCTAAAACAGGAAAATCCATGAAAATAAACAGGATAAATCTCAATAAATTGGTCTCAAAATGCAAAATATATGTGAGACACTTTATGAGTGCAACCTAAATTTTTCTTTATTTTGCAATTTTGTATACAACTTCTTCTTCTCCTTCTTAATTTCCGAGAATTTGCATCTTTTTTTGGCTCCACTTAATTTTTGTCCGATGCAAAGTCGCAGAAAGGTCTGTTTTGGTCACAAAGGCTGCAGACCTCTGCTCCATACCAGATACAAACATAGATAATGTTCTTCATTTTCTATTGATCGTCTTCTCGTGTTTCTCTTTCGGACTCAACACAGCAGATCATCTTTTTAATTATCCCTATATTGCCACCTGAGCTTTGAAACCACCCGACATTAACCTGCGTTTGAATCGGGCTGTAATATGTATATATATTTATATATTTGTGGAGGTGGTGCGGCTTCCTGCAGGAGCAGACAGAGTGAATGATTGTGTTTTCCCCTCCTTCCTCTCTGCCGTGGAGCAACAAGCCATTAGAATATGTCCATTACGTTCCCTCAGTGTGTCTTTCAGCTCACCTGTCGGGGGAAATGTACCGCGGGGCAGACCAAATTGAGCAAACAGCCAAGGAGCCATTTTTCATGGCAGCGTATTCATTCGGAGGCGGAGGCGTCGCGCGGCACACCGACACAGACGCCGCTGCAGAGGAATCTCTCATTTCCCTAATAACATTTTTTTTTTTTTGGAGGAACATGAGCATTCACAGCTGAGTTAGTGCGAGCATTCGCACAATTTCATGCTCAGACAAAAGAAATAAACAGTGGAATGTAATGTCTTGGTTTTTTTTTTGTTGTTGTTTTTTTTTTCATTTTTGCTTCCTAAGGTTGTTTTAATGACCTTTTTTTTATCAGGTCGAAATACTGAAGTCAGATTTAGCCTGGTTTCTTCAAGGAAATGTCAGTGGAGGAAGATGCTCTATAATGTGGATGTTAAAAGAGGAAGATGTTCTATAATCTGAATCTTAGCGGAGGAAGATGCTCTATAATGTGGATGTTAAAAGAGGAAGATGCTCTATAATCTGGATGTTAGAGGAGAAAGATGCTCTATAATCTGGATGTTAAAAGAAGAAGATGCTCTATAATCTGGATGTTAGAGGAGGAAGATGCTCTATAATCTGGATGTTAGTGGAGGAAGATGCTCTATAATGTGGATGTTAGAGGATGAAGATGCTCTATAATGTGGATGTTAAAAGCGGAAGATGCTCTATTATCTGAATCTTAGAGGAGGAAGATGCGCTATAATCCGTATGTTAGTGGAGGAAGATGCTCTATAATGTGGATGTTAGTGGAGGAAGATGCTCTATAATCTGGATGTTAGTGGAGGAAGATGCTCTATATTCCGTATGTTAGTGGAGGAAGATGCTCTATAATGTGGATGTTAATGGAAGAAGATGCTCTATAATCTGGATGTTAGTGGAGGAAGATGCTCTATAATCTGGATGTGAATGGAGGAAGATGCTCTATAATCTGGATGTTAGTGGAGGAAGATGCTCTATAATCTGGATGTGAATGGAGGGCGATGCTCTATAATGTGGATGTTAAAAGCGGAAGATGCTCTATTATCTGAATCTTAGAGGAGGAAGATGCGCTATAATCCGTATGTTAGTGGAGGAAGATGCTCTATAATGTGGATGTTAGTGGAGGAAGATGCTCTATAATCTGGATGTTAGTGGAGGAAGATGCTCTATAATCCGTATGTTAGTGGAGGAAGATGCTCTATAATGTGGATGTTAATGGAAGAAGATGCTCTATAATCTGGATGTTAGTGGAGGAAGATGCTCTATAATCTGGATGTGAATGGAGGAAGATGCTCTATAATCTGGATGTTAGTGGAGGAAGATGCTCTATAATCTGGATGTGAATGGAGGGCGATGCTCTATAATGTGGATGTTAAAAGCGGAAGATGGTCTATTATCTGAATCTTAGAGGAGGAAGACGCGCTATAATGTGGATGTTAGTGGAGGAAGATGCTCTATAATCTGGATGTGAATGGAGGAAGATGCTCTATAATGTGGATGTTAAAAGAGGAAGATGGTCTATAATCTGAATCTTTGAGGAGGAGGATGCTCTATAATCAAACTAACATAATATTAATACCAACATCAGCAACATGGAAAGTTATTTCACTCGTATTATTCGGTGTTCAATAAAAGGCCATAGATTCAATCTCTTTGCTCATTAATCACAGTTATATTGCATTAATGCTCATTATTTCTTGCAAAACTACATTAAAATCTAATCAAACTGTTTTTTTCTATTTTCTCCACTCACAACCTGAATCTCGCATGTTTTGTTTTGTTTTTCGTCACTGAGACTCCGTCCCTTCATCCTCTGGCTGTGAGCTCCATTGATCCTGCGCACGTTAACCAGCATCGACTCCTGCTTCATTAATAAAACTGGAAAGGACACCAGTCGAAGGAACGGGAGGCCTCGGCGTTAGAACCATCACCTGTGAATTTCTGTTTGCCCCCGGAGAGAAAACATGGTCGTCTCAGAACCATCGGCAGGTCATCGAGTCACTTGTTGACAGGTCATCATCTCACCCGCCGACTTTCAGACGTTCGTCCACGGAGCGGAAAAGGTTGGTCGGAGTCCAGGCAGTCGGTGCTTGAACGAGATTGGTTCGTTTGTGGGCGGGGCTTGGCCCACGCTCACCAGCTTGTATATGTGCGCGGTACGTCCGTGAGATCAGAGGAACACTGGAGAGTAGTACAGCCTGTGATCGTCCTCCGCCAACATCAAACGTATCCTTGTAATCAAACAAAGAGCACACGCTGTCTTGTCTTCTCCAGGCACATCATCGCTCACTCCCCCGTCATGGCAGGTCATCAGCCGCCGCTTTCACAGGGAACCTATTCTTTAAATCGATTGCACTTTTATAAGTCGTCTAAAAAATCCTACTCGGAGCACGTCACAGGGGGTGAACATGTGTGTTGTGGTAGCAAAAGGTGAAGTGACATGTTTCCTGCAGAGCTGCGAGGACCGCAGACCTCTGAGGCGATTCCTCCTTTGATCGTCCGTGCCAGAACGTTCACGAGCATTTTAGCGGTGCATCATAATAAGGAACGGTTCCCCGCGGCAAACTCTGCAGCTTCTGTGTTTTTCCGCCCCGGGTGAAGAAATTAGACGTTGAACCGCAATGGCCTCCCCTGTGTTCAGTAATGCGCCGGACTGCATCTTCATCAGTACATGTTCAATGCAGAGTGAATGTCTGTTTACAAGTCAACTGTGGTCAGAGTCACTTTTTGAAAATGGTTCCCCCATGCAAGTTTTTGAAAATGCTCAGACTCCGTCTCTGCTCAAAGTTCCTCAACCAGAATCCACACAGCAACAATGAAAATATCACGGACCCAGTCTTAGTTGTATTAGATCTCTAATACGTTGTCAATACCTTTATGGTGGAAATTTGTTCTGCCTTCAATAATAAATGTTCAATAATTTATGCCATTTATTGTTCTGGTTTGCCTTAACGCTTTTATTTTGACACAGGAAGAGATTCACCGGAAGTAACAGCTGAAGTTCAGTGACAGTCGTATGAGTCCTTCCCATGTCCAATCCACCAGAAGGCAATAAGTGTGAGTTTTGTGTTGGCCTAGTATGGCAATGACTCATGGGAATTACCTATGAATTAGCATAAGCGCTAATTAGCATGTGCAGTGATTAGCATTTGAGCTCATTAACATATGTACTGAGGAAGGCAGTTTATGTCGTGACAGTTTTATGTGCTCGTTGTTGTTATGTGCTAGTTCAGTCATGTTCATCTCCATGTTTTCAGTTTTATATCTTTGTATCAGAGATTTTGTGTCTTTTCTTTTTTTGTTTTGTCTCACTCTGTTTGACTGTCAGTGACTAACCAGGACTGCTCACTTCCCTGGCTCTCAAAAGAGTTGGGCTGACTGTTTCATCTATGTCAACACCGCAGCAGAATAACACAGAGAGAACTGTACACGTCATTACCGCCTCACAAACGCGTATAAAGTTCGCAGAACATCCCCGGGTTGTTGACGTCTTGCGGGTCGCAAAGATTCCTGAAGCGAGGTCCCGTTTCCACACTGGGTCTCGACTTGAAAAACGATCAACAATCAGTTTCACTTCATTTGAGACCATTATTGTATTCCTGTGGTCTGGATTTTTTCTTTTTTTTTTACCCTGAATTGGTCACATGTTGGTTGATATTCTGGCTGGAGCTGCCCGACGCCATCTTTGATTTCCCAGAAACCCTTGCGGCAGGTTTCACACCTTTCATGGGAAGTATGTTTTAAAGATTATTTTTCTCTTAGAGGCACTTTAAACCAAGGAAGTAGAACTAATAATCCTGTGTGATTTATTCTCAGCGATCTGTTCCCACACATGGAAAATGTCCAAGCCGTTGGTTTTAATTGTTTTCATGGTTTATGTTTTACGAGAAAAAGGACCAAAACACTCGCCCACAGTCTACGTCTTGTAGTGCATATCACAAATATGACCGCACTCCTCTTTAAATAAAAACGCCTCTGGAATTGTCACTCAGGGCGCCTCCATTAAAGGTCTATCAAAGCACGGCAAAGTCACATAAAATCATTATCTGATCACTAAAGCGGCGAATAAAAGGCTTCAGGGCCATTCAGAGCTACGCCTGTAAAAACCAGTTTACCAGCGAAGTTATTAGTGTACATGTAGGTGCATATAAATGATGACGGAACCATTTAGCTCTAAATAAACACCATTCATTCTGATTTGGATGCAAAAAAAAAAAAAGAAAATTAAAATCGGATTACAGCAACGTTTGTGTTTTATTCATGCAAAACTGTATTTAAATCAACATAATTTCATGGTACAGAGGTTCGGTGGCGGGAGTGGTGCTGCTCACCAGTGACTCAGGCTGCCTTTCACTCCACAATGAACCTCGATTAAAGGATTGCAAAGTCCCAGAAAAATCATTATCTGATAACGAAGCGGTGAATGAAAGGCTTCAGGGCCATTCAGAGCAGCTCTTGTATGGACGAGTTTACCGATGGAGATACAAGGGTACAAGTGTGAAGAGCTTAAAAAAAATGATGGTGGGACCGCAAAGCTTCGGATGAAAAATCCCGCGTGAACGTTCGTGGCCCTGAGGAGCTGGAAAATAAGAAAAATCATGCGGCACCGACTCGACGTGTCATCATTGGCGCCTCCATAACTCCCGATAATGAGTCGACCTTCACAGTGAGAAGAGTTAGTCATGTGGCGGCTCGACACTCAAGGTCCTGTTTACGTGGTGCAATGTTTCGAAAACGATGTAGTGAGCATGCTGGGCCACTCGTGGGTGCTGTTGTGTGCCACCTTCGCCAACGGAAGTGGATTTTGTCTTTGTGTATGCAATGTACCTATTTTTCGTAAACAATTCTAACCCCGAATTTAATGAAATTTTTTGAGGGGATGATTTCTTATCATCCAAGGACCAATCGATTAGATTTCGGGACGTTAACGGCTAATCGTTTAAAAATGAATCCCCCCCAAAAAAACTGCAAAAAAATGTCCCATATAGAGAGGATGAGCAAGGCACCTCCGTGGAGATGCTCCCTGCTCAGTGTTTCACAGGCGAGCTAGCATCAATATGAGCTAATGGCTAACATGCTAACAAATGTGGCACTGGGAGGTCTGCGCCCTATCCGAGTGTCGCTCAAATTTGTTTTTGTTTTCATTTCTGGAAGATTTTTTTTTTTTTTTCAATGCTGCACATTGACGGGTAGATTCTCCACACGACGCCGGACGTGTGTGGGAGGGTGCGCGTCAGGAAAACATCCTCCGGCTGCTCTCCTGCAGGCCACTCGCTGCACCGGCCTCCCTCCTCCTGACTCCTCTGACTGCAAAAGAAGAGAGCTGAGAACTGCAGGTGAGCACAACACACACACACACACACACACACACACACACACACACACACACACACACACACACACACACACACACACACAGAGGACGGCCCCACCGGCTGAGTCTAGAAGGCTGTGTTGGCCAGAGATAAGATTTACTCTGATGTCCTGATTTCACTTATTCCTAAGCCAAATTGCCTCCCGCTCATCACCTCACACCGTCCGCACTCCTTCACAGGATCAGCAAGGCCACACGTTCCCCTCTTTTTCTTTTTTCTTTTTTGCAGACGTCTCAAATGACCCAAATAACAGAATTTTTCATGCTCCGTAGACATTTCAGCGTCGAAGGAGACTAGCTCCTAGCGACGGTGATTTGCTATCGGACTCGTTTAATCACATCGAATCATTTTGTTGTTGTTGTTGTCATTGTTGAAAAGACATAAATAAAATAGCAAGCTCATCGTCTTGGGTTTAGGAACTCTGCTCAATGATTCACATGGCATTAATTAGGCAATCAACTGGCAATGTATTTAGCCCACCAGAGCCCATAAAATATGGAAACCCAGCACGTGTCGGTATGTCGTGATTACATGTCTCAACCAGCTGCGTTTTAGATTTGGGATTTTAAGTAGCTGAGGCATATTTTTTTTTTTGGGGGGGGGGGATGTGACATTATATCCACATTTTTAATTTTTTTTTAAATTGATCATATTATCCAGCTTTTCAAAAACGTTATATTCAAAGTTTATTGCTTTTCCTTGATTTTCCTCCATTTGAATGTTGGATCATAAGAGCTGCATTCAGAATCTGCTGTGTCTGTGTGAGCTCGACTGGCTCCGCCCACACATCTTGTGAAGAGGAGGAAGTCCTTGATTGGGGTGAGCTAAACCCCCAATGACACTCTGTGAAAGTAATAATGTTTCGTTAATCATGAAAATGTCAAAGTAATGAGCTGTAAATGTGAAGTCTCACATACTAACAAGTGTTAGCACATATTAGCACCTAGAGGGATTATTATGTTTGGTGAGGACAATTGTCAATATTGAATTGATGTAATAAAAAAAAAAGGCTAAAAATATAAACTTAAAAGCGCTCATCCTTTTGCAGGAGCCAGTCTGATGATCTAGAGCTGGATTTTTTTTATACAGCAAATATATTAAAAACATTTTCAAGTGAAAACAGAAAAATCTTTCTCTGAAAATATGGCACGTCAACAACAGGAAATTAACACCAAATCAAATAATATATATGACATTTCATACATAGTTTTAGATATCGCATTGCATTTATGTAGTTACATTTTTTTGTAACTTTTTCTCTGGCCATTTTATAAATTTTTTTCCATTTCTTGTAGTTTTAGCTATTTTCACAATTCATGCCATTTTCAAAAGCACATATTATCCCAGAGTTAAAAATCTTTTTGAAAATGATTCTGGTGTGTAAGATAAGAAAAAAAAAAAAAAAGATATAATGTTTATTTAGGTTGAATTTGTTATCTGTGTTTGATGTGATTTTTATAGTTTTGGAAAGTCATAAACAAAACTTTTTTCCAACTCAAAAAGTTTTTGTTTTTTAAAATTTTCTTTATCACTCCTGGCCTTTCATTCATTCATTCATTCATCCTGCTTTCTGCTGGGAACTCCTCTCCTTCATCCCGACTCATTGAAGAAGTCCCGGACTGAAACTGCGCTGCGGGAGCGAACCCGATGTCCGCCATGTTGGCTCAAAACCTGCACGTGTGGACGGGACACTCTGGGCGACTGCCGTGCGCCAAAATGGAGGGCAGCGGAGCAGTTTCGTAACTCCGGCGGCAGGAGGAGGAGGAAGGAGAAGGAGTAGGAGGAGGAGGAGGAGGAGAAGGAGGAGGAGCTTTCTGGAAGCTCCGCGGAGCTGAACCTCCGGGCAAACGGGCGACACGCAGAGAAAAAGGTGAAAGCCAGCGGTTGAAAAGTGAGAGAGAGAGCGAGAGCGCGCGCGCGCGAGAGAGGACGCGAGTGAGTGAGCGAGAGCGAGAGCGAGAGCGAGAGAGAGAGAGAGAGAGAGCGAGTGAGTGAGCGAGCGAGAGCGCGCGAGAGAGAGAGAGAGAGAGCGCGCGAGAGAGAGAGAGCGAGCGGTGACGCCTCTCCGCCGCTGCGCTCCTCCACCGGACCGTCAGTCTTCACGCGAAGCGGAGCTCTGCGCGTCTCTGCAGCCGGAGGGAGCCCTCGGAAGCCCCCGGTGGTTCGCAACGTAAGTCACCGCCCCACCTGGGTCCGATCTGTAACCGGATCCCGGTGCGAGCCAGGCGGCCCGGTGATTTCATCCTCCGCGGAGCGGCCGCAGCAGCAGGAGGAGGAAGAAGAAGAGGAGCAGCAGCAGGAGGAGGAAGAAGAGGTGGAGGAGGAGGAGGAGGAGTTCACGCTGAGTGTTTGACAACCGGGAGTACGACACCGGGAAGGACCGACCCGACTGACTCCCAAACTGGATTACTGAGGCGCTCCGGCCACCGCGACGCGGCGCAGCTTCTCGGGGGGTGGTGGGAGGGTGGGGGTCCCGGGAGGGAGGTGGTGGTTTTGGGGGGGGGGTGTGTGGGGGGGGGGACCTACTGGGATCTGGAAAATCTTTCTTTAAAGTCTTGCGCTGACTGCTGTTCTCAGGGATCTGCTCGTCCACAGTCAGCTGCACGGTGGAACCTTCTGCCTCAGTTTTTTGGAATTTTTGAATTCTTCCTAATTTTTGGGGAGACGCGTAATTTTCTCACTTGGAGGGTAGAGGTGGGGGGGTGATTTCTCCCCAGCCGGGGTCGGACTATGGCGGACGACGACATTCTCTTTGAAGATGTGTACGAGCTCTGCGAGGTCATCGGCAAGTAAGTGTTGCACATCTACTGGTGTTTTTTGTTTATTTGTTTATTATTTTTATTTGCGCTCCTTATAATAAACCTCGGGGGTTTTTTTTGGCACGCGCGCGTGCGCACTCACACACACACACACGCACAATAAAGCGTGCAGCTACCTGTGCGCGAGCGTGTCCTCAGATGTCACAGCTGACCTCGATCAGACTGTTTCCACCTGATACCAAAGGTTGTAGTGGGGGAAAACAAACTATATTACGGTTTATTACGGGCGTGTGGGGCACATTTCAAGTTTTATGGTGTGTTTATCGTGTCATCCTCCGCGCGCGCGCGTGCGTGTGTTACAGTAGAGACCAGGCTCGCGGGTACTTTGGTGCTTTGACCTGGTGGCAGTTGCTTTCATGGTGCAGAGATTAAAGGGCACAAAGACACTGGAGGGACTTGTTCACATCTGGTCCCTGTTGGGAGGGTTGAGACATCTGCCCCGCATCTGCAGAACATCTGCCCCACATGCACCCAGCATCTACCCCTCATCTGCCCCTGCCCCTGCTCCTCATCTATTCACACATTCCAGTGCTGAAACGGGAATTACTGAACAGTGTCGTGTGTGTCAGACAAATTGAATACATTTGAATAATAATTGTGAAAACAAAAGGAATATAGAAGACGGTCTCGCACGAGAAGATCAAGCCAGAAACAACAGTGATATTCAAGTTTGCATTAAAATAAACCAGTGACTTTTCAGATTGTGAATATTTAATTAACACGTGTGTATTGAATTGTAGGTAGTGGCAGTATAAAGTTATTTCTGTGAACTCTGTAGTTTTTTTTCTCCACGTGGAGTGCAGTGAAGTAGTTTGTTTATCCAACGTGGTCGGAAAGAAACCAGCTTCGTATGACGGTTTCAGGACGAACACAATCTCGCCTCCCAACATTGAAAATGTGACGCTCGTTTCCCGCAGTTTTTTTGCGTTTTTGTTTCAGAAAAAGTTTCACTTTTACGCGGCAACATTTTGAAAATGGAAATCTGAATGCTAAAAACAACGTAGTTTTTCCATGTCGGGCCACTAGTGGGTGCTGTTGTTTGTGTTTGTAATTGACCCACACACGTGCAGCAGAGAAACGCTGAGCAGGGACCGTTTCCATGGCAACTGACGCTTATCTCCTTCACCCCTCATCAGTTGTATGGGACATTTTTTTTCACTTAGCAGTTTACGGTTGGCCGTTAACGTCTTCAAAATCTAAACGATTGGTCCTTAGATGATGACAAAACATGATATATGAATATTTCACACAATTTGGATGAGCAGATTTTGTGAAAAGGTGGTAAAATGAATACATAAATGCATAAAAACCAATAAATATATACAGACACAGACAAATACATTACCGTCTGGAAGGTAATTTCAGCAACACTGAGGGTTTTTTTTTCTCTGCTGATCAAGTATTTTATAGGTTATTTGCTGACTGTGATCTCTGAGGAGGACGACTGGTCAGAGCGCAGACGGTTGGAGTTACGTGATGCACCTGAACGCACCACCCAGGAATTTAGTGCAAGGGGTGTCCAAAGTCGGTCCTGGAAGGGCCGGTGTCCTGCACGTTTCAGCTCCCCTCCCTGCTGCAGCATGCCTCAATCTAATGATGATGTCATCACCGAGGTTGTGAAAAAGCCCCATAAGGAGCCCTTCATTGCCATCAGGTGTGCTGCAACTGGGAGAGCGCTCAACCCTGCAGGACTCCGGCCCTTCCGGGACCGCGCCTTCGATTTACCAATGATTCAACCGAACCAATGAAAACCGTTTCATTGATCCACCGTGACCTGTTCGGCAATTTCATTGGTCTGCTGTGACCAGGCTGAATGTATCGGCGGCATGAAGCCCCGTTAACCCGCCAAAATAATTTTAAGTCATCAATTAGTCGTGGTTTAAACAAAGGTTCAAAGAATGTTAAAAGAAAAGCGGCTTATTGTCCGTCGTCTTGTAAACCCCCCCCCCCCAAAAAAATGCATTTTTTTCAGTTTTCACTTGAAAACGTGGCGTAAACAAGCTGCCAGTTTCCCAAACCTGCTGCTGAATCTGCAGCCTCTGAACTCAGCGAGACAAAAGAACGAGCGGTAACATCCTGAGAAATGAACCGAGGTGGATCGGTCGGTCGGAGCGGGCCGACTGGTTGCGGGACTTCTGATGGCTGGCTGCCCGACGGGGGCGATGAGACCTGCGACGGCGCGCCGCATGTTCAGGCAAGCCTGAAAACGGCTCGCGCCTCCTCTCTTCCCCACGACGGTCACAAGCGATTCCCGTCAGCCTCGCTCAGTCGAGAGCGACTTGTCCCCGTGTTGCCGTTTCTCTGCCTCGCGACTTAAATGTAAATACTGATCATTATCTCCGTCGCTGGAGTCACAACTGCACGCGCTCCCTTTTGCATAATCCGCCTCAGCCTTTTCCCAACGCAGCTCCTCAGAGCTGCTTTACTTCATCCAGTGTGTCGGGCTCTTTAAGTACTAATTGATTGAGCGAAGTTAATTTACCAGTTAATCTTGTCACCACTGGAATGAAGTTGAAGTGTTTACGGCGATCTGGGCGACTGGGAATCTTCTCACTCATTTAGCGAAACACGTCGACACGTTCCCTCCACCCGGAAAAAAATGGGAAGCTTTTGTGGCGTTTACAGCAAAAATGGGAAACTTTTCGTTGCATTTCCAGTAAAAATGGGACACTATTGCATTTGTAGCAAAAATGGGAAACTTTCATTGCGTTTCCAGAAAAAATGGGAAACTTTTCGTTGCATTTCCAGTAAAAATGGGACACTATTGCATTTGTAGCAAAAATGGGAAACTTTCATTGCGTTTCCAGAAAAAATGGGAAACTTTCGTTGTGTTTCCAGCAAAAATGGGAAACTTTCGTTGCGTTTCCAGCAAAAATGGAAAACTTTCATTGTGTTTGGGTGAAAATGGGAAACTTTCACTTTGATTCAAGAAAAAAATGGGAAACTTTAATTGTTTTTTTCATTAAAAATTGGAAACTTTTGTTGCGTTTCTCATGAAAAGAAGTCATTTTCATTGTGCTTCCAGTGCAAAGCAGACACTTTTGTCACGCTCTTGTGAAAATGTGAAACTTCTGGTGCATTTCTAATGAATATTAAAAGCCATCATTGCATTTCCAGTGAAAAAATTGGAAACTTTCATTGTTTCCAGTGAATACAGGCAACATTTGTTGCCGTTCCAGTTAAAATAAATAACTTCTGTTCTGTTTTGGCGACTTATTTACATAACGATATCTGGAGTCTTGTAAAATGGCATTGGAGTGTTTTATAATAGCCACTAGATACACAAGTGTCGGTGTGTTCTGTGTGTTTTCCGCAGGTTTAGATCTATGTAGTTGTATTTACAGGAGTAAATGTAGGTCATTTTCTGTTGTGGCCGCCTCTGTCTGTGTCGGCGTGAGGCCATTATGGAAAACCCAATTCTCTCCATGCATGCGGGGACGACTTTGTCCCGCGATTGTGTTTTCGGACAAAAGCCTGTCTGTCACCCACATGCGAGAGCGTCGTGCACATCTGTTAGATTGATCCCACCCGACTGCTGCTGCTGCGTCCTGAGGCACACAAACGGAGAGGAAGTGGAGGGAGAAAGTGAAGACAAATGTTTGCAGCGTGAATCCAGGATAGAGGATGAGGAGGAGGAGGAGGAGGAGAAGGAGGAGGAGGAGAGGTCAGGGGTACATGTGGAAGGAGGCAGTCCATTAGTTTGACTCACACATTAAGAGACATCCCGTACCCCGCGGCCGTCCTCTTTTCTAGTTCATCCTCGGGGGGGCGAGGGGGGGGGGGGTTTGTGTTCCTCTCAGTGTGAGACGGAGCTCGGGACTGTGCATAAAGACTCGGGCTGTTGTTGGCTTTTGTTTTTCCCCAACGCTCCCAGCTTGTAGACTCTTTCAGTGCGTCACATCAAAACTGCTCAGCCGAGCCACTTTGGGCCGAAGCTCCGACGTTATTGCAGCGGTAACAATACAGTCACCGGCATTGTGAGGAACATTACAATTTTCTTCTGCATCACTGCGGTGTTTCGATGCGCTGCAATTTGTCAAAAAGCTCCAAGGCAGAAACAACAAGTTGAAGTAACTGCGATGTTACGATTGGAACACACAGTGTAGGTGTTTGAGCCTCCGTCGTCCTTCCTCCCCCCCCCCCTCCAGGTAGAGTAGTGGGTTTGCTTTTGCCAAGGTGCTTCTCGTCAGTCAAGGTAGTTATGTTTTGTTAAGACTCCGTTTAGGTCGTGCGGATTTGTGCGTGTTTGTGCGTTTCTTCATTCGCAGGAGTTCGAAAAAGATCCTTTCCAGTCAAGTCATCACCAGAAGACATGGAGTAATTATGTGTGGGTTGTTTTTTTTAGGACAATGTGAAGTTCACACATTCTGATGAAGGGAACGATAAATACGATACTGCCAATCTTTGTATACAACACCTCACGCACTTCTTTCGTCAGAGTATCTCTTCTCCCACGAACGACGTGATTTTTGTCTGTCTGAGACGAACGATCGGCGAATCGTAGGTAAAATCCGAGGTCGGGCTTCGCGCTCAGTTCTCGGACGTATTCCTCGTAAACCCACGGCCGCTATCGGACTGGGTCTGATATTTGGGGAGTCGTAGTGGCAGCCGCGATCCCGTCAGATTAAACAAACCAATAGAAATGCAGTACGACATGACGTAGTTATCTGCGCTACACCGGAACGCTAACTTACAATGCTAGTACCTGCTAAGAAGGACTGACTTCAAGGTCTCTTCTGCAAAACTGGCAACTCCAGTTCACCTCTTTGAGGTCCATGTTTAGCGCCTTTACTTTTCCTGAATGAATGGCACACGCTTATGACGCTTTATTCTTGTCGGCACAGATTCGTCTCGTATCGTCGCGAACAGTGTGAAGGCTGAATATCGCAGTTAGTGGGAGCTTCAAGTATGCTCTCTAAAACTTTGACAGATTCCCGTTCGCTGGTATTCCGTTCCAATGTCTATTTCTTTCGGCATAACGACTCACCACAACAGTTTTTAGAACACGGAACCGATATCTCCAGCACAGATATAGAAGACGGATCGATTGTTTGCTCCAGCAGAGTCAGATTGCAGCATTTAAAAAGATCACGGACTTTGTGTTTGTCGTCCTCGGGCCGCTCTGAAATCCGCTGATGATCCACCCGGCGTCCTCGGCGAGGATTCTGCGGCGACGCAGCCTTGAAACGGCGAAGCACAAAGCGATGCGCGGAGAGCTGTACGCCTCCTTTTGTGAGCCGATTTCTTCGCCGTGACCTGTTCTTTCGAACCCGGGGCGTCGCGGCGCCGCGGAAGCCGCCACACAGTTTTTGCACACGTTTCTCCCTGGAATGAATGTGTGAAACACTGACCTACATTAGCAGAGCCTCGGGGGCGGGGGGGGGGGGGGGGGGGGGAGGTACTAGTCGTGGCCGGCTTGTTTCTAAAAGATGATGCCGAGTGTGACTCGTGGGCAGACTGGGCGCAGGGTGATGAATCGGCCTGGAAGTCGTCCTCCTAATGACCCGGCCGCCGCGGCACCAGCAGACCCGCCGGCTCTGGGTCACTGGGTTAAAGCGCCGCTTTTGTTTACATTGTCGGACATAAGTGCGTTTTAAATGGCAGCGTGCCCGGCTGGGAGCATCGTGCCGGCCGAGACGCTCAAGCCTCGAAATAGAAAACGGGTTTGAGAGCTGCACTGTGGTGCAGTGGGAAGCACTTCAGCCTCACGGTTAGAGGAACCTCGGCGGAGGCTTCCATGTGGAGGATGTATATATGTATATATATATATATATATTTAAATGTGGCGAGACGGCGTGCATATATGATTGTGTAAATAAAAAATAAAAAAATCACATCTGAAATGAATTAATATCAAAAAAACATGAAATCATGATTTTCTTTCTTCTTGCACGGTCATTATTGAGTATTTTTACCGTTAAGCCGCTGGTTTCATTCGGGTCTGTAGTTTCCTGTACTGAGTTTGCATGTTCTCCCTGTGCATACGTGGAGTTTCTCCAGGTTGTCCCTCTTCTTTCCACAAACTAAACACACGTTTGCCGAGCGTCACGTGTGGCTGTGTTTCTTAGCCGTGCGACAGCCGAGCCTGTCGAGGGTTTCCCCGGCTCGCCCGTGAAAGCGGTTTGACGTACGCCGGTTTGAATAGAGACGTCCGCCGAGTCGATGTATTTTCTGTGGCAACGGGGGGGGGGGGGGGGAGGAGCTTCTCTTCTCTAATTAGCTTCTGTTTAATTCAGTTATAATGATTCGGGTTTAATTGGTGCATACAGTGCTTAGTGAACACCATCCAATTAAAAAAAAAAAAAAAAAAAAAATATTTTTTTCCGCCCCTTCATGCCTCAACAATGTGTTAATGGCTGAGATGGAATTGGGACCGTAGCCTCATGAGAATACATACATGGTGTTGTCTCCAAGGCTTTTCTGTGTGTGTGTGTGTGTGTGTGTGTGTGTGTGTGTGTGTGTGTGTGTGTGTTTGCACAAGCAGCTTATAATATACGGTCTTAGCCCCTCGGTCGGCGCTCGGAGAGAAAGAAAATGTGCTGAACGGCTGCTTTCCGCACGCACAATTACACATAGATGATGTAGCAGAGAGATCTTGCACTGAAGCACTAAAATATTTATCCATCCTCATCAAGCTGGAGAGAAAACACCCCGAGCAGATCTGAGCGGCCCTCTCTCTCTCTCTCTCTGTCTCTCTCTCTCTCTCTCTCTCTCTCTGGGCAGCCAGAAGTAAATAACACTACATTTGGAGTCTGGTCGCTGCCCCTCTGTGTCGAGCAGCAGCTACCTGCTCAAGTACCCTCGCAGTTTGTTCAAGTTTTTTTTTTCCGCGTCCGGCTCTCCAGCTGAGGTATTCTTGCTGAAAAAGTGATATTTCCTCTGAGGAGGCGCTCCTCCCTGCTCTGTCTGGACTTGAATTCAGGGCTTCTTTGGTCGGAAAAATACTTGATTGCGAGACGATTATTGTTATATACACTCAAACGGGCCATAATATGAAGTATGATGCATGTCAGGTGGAGCAATAACACTGCAATATGAGTGTCGTTAGACTCGATGAATTAAGCCTCCCTATGCGAGATACTATTTAAAAAGACAGGTCAAGATCATCCACCTCTATAGTAATATAGCCATTCTGTATGTGTAGCTTATATACAGGTTGTGATTCATCATGAAATCATGATGGAGAATGTTTTCTACTGTGATAAATAATGTTTCAATGCAGTCTACGTACGTGCTATACAAATTCACAATGAAGCGTGTTTAAAACACTTTCGCCAATGAAAGAATTATGTTTTCGCCGGCATTTATTTATTTAGTATGTATGAATGTATGGCTTTTACCTACTTTTCACAAAAACTACTCACTGGAATTGTATGAAATCTTCATGGATGATTTGTCACCGTCCAAGACTATTAGATTTTAGGACGGTAAACGAATAAATTGAACAATAACACTGCAATATGAGTATCATTAGACTCGATGAATTAAGCCTTCCCATGCAAGATACTATTTAAAAAGACAGGTCAAGATCATCCACCTCTATAATAATATAGCCATTCTGTATGTGTAGCTTATATACAGGTTGTGATTCATCATGAAATTATTATAGGGAATGTTTTCTACTGTGATAAATAATGTTTCAATGCACTCTACGTACGTGCAAGAGGACGTTAACCGAATAAATCCCCCCAAAAATGCGGAAAAAAAAAAACTTCCCATACAAAGCGGATGATAGTGGCATCACATGGAGATCAGCACCCGTTGCCATGGAGACGCTGCCTGCTTAGTGTTTCACACAGTGACTTAGCTACCTGACCGACCGAGTTCGGCTCAACATAAGCTAATGGCTAACATGCCAGCGATGCTAACCGGGTTCAGCGAACAAATGTGGCGTTGGCGAACGGTCGGCGCTCGGCCGAGTGCAGTTCAAGTATAAACAGTTTCCAAAGCGTTGGCAGAATGTGACGAGGGTTCGAGGGTCTGAGCGAACGGCGGCGATAACCGAAAAGCAGCAGCGCGCATCACTCGGCCTCGCCACCCCCGTCTTCTGCAGGACGTGACTGATTACTCCGTGGAGTCGAAAGGTCAGCCGCTGTGTGTTTCCCCCGCTCGCTGTGCAAACATGAAGTGGAAATGAAAGTTAGAAGAGCTCCCCGGATGACGGCTGTGTTTACGCAGCCAGCTTGAATGGCTGCTGTGCATACACAACCCAACCTGAGGAGGCGGGGGGGATTAAATAAAACTTGAAACTGTGGCCGGTGGGGACCGTGGACGTTTGCCGGGCCGAAGCTTCCCGGACAATCTGTAGTGAAAGGGGGGGGGGGAATTGAATGATTTGGCCTAAAGAAGTGTGGATGTGGCCACTGAAGATGTTAAGAGATGCTAGTTCTGTTTTCTAAAAACTGTTGCGGTGAACCGTCGCGCAAAAAGAGAAAGACGCTGCAATGGAATACCAGCTGAGAGGAATCTGTCGAAGTTAGTGAGAGCAGCCGTTGCACTGTTCACGACTGTACGAGACGAATTTAAATCATTTTTGCAGACTGTACAAGCTGCGCCGACTTACACCAGAATATGACATCATTAGTGTGCGCCATCCATTCAGGAAAAATCAAGGCGCTAAACATGGACGGAATTCTTGACCTGGGTGCGTGGCTCAGAGAGAGAGAGAGAGAGAGAGAGGTGAACTGGGGAGGCCAGTTTTGCAAAGAGAGCTTTGAACTAAGTACTTGTAAGCACTTGGTTCGTTTTGTGGCTACCCATTAGCCACGAGCTAACTAGCCTAGCCACCACGGGCTAAAGCGGCGGGACTTCCTCTTTCGGTCCGGACCAATCAATGAGCCGTGTTTCTTTTTTTTTTTTTTTTTAACTTCCTCTCTGGTCAGTGTTTGTTTCGGGCGACAGCGGCACCAAACCAGCAACTGTTGTAAATGGATTTTCCAGGCGTTGTGAATGCGTCCGATTTGATTCTTTAGCCTATTTTGTGCAGCTCCATCAAATAAAGTTCAAATAAAAAAAAAATCAATTAAACTCGAGGTTGTAATGTAAAAAAAATTTATAAAAAAAAAACAAAAAACCTCAAGCGGGGCGAATACTTTAGCGTTTATACCCCGTTCACACGGAAATTAGAACATTTCTGTTCAATACAAACAAAGAACTGCTTCTCGAAACTCGTCTCCCCGTAGATCTAGAACCGTTCCTCTACAGTGGTCTGGTGTCGTATTTATAAGCTACACGCTCCTCCGCGGATGGCAGTTTGAGGTCCCAGCAGGTTTCTGTGAGCTAACAAGGACTCAGCACCTCGGTTGATGCATTATTGATGATATTAATCTTCCAGCTGACCCGCGTGTCCGACGGCTCCCCTGCAGAGATGTCATGCGAGCGTGATTAGTCTTAGCAGTGGGTCGGAGGCCTGGCGTGGATCCACTTTTAGCACAACGTGACAAGTTCCCAGGATTTCTAAATAAATGGATAAAAGAAAAGTGCTGAATAGTGAATGAATAGGAGATTTTGCACCTTAGTGTGTCTCTGGTGTTTTGTTGTCGTTGATTAATAAATTAGCGGGATGTTCTGCTGAAGAATTTCCTCTTTTTCTTGACCATGCGTGTCGTATGGCAGGTCCGCTGTGGACGCCTGCCCTGCTGCAGACTGAACCTGGAGTCTTTTTTGCTTTTTTTTTTAAAAACGCGCCCGGTGGTTTTTTTTCCGGGGGGTTGTTCAAGTCGGTGGTTTGAGTTGCTGATGCAGCCAAGGATATTTTCGGTTTATTTCCTCCAGATTATTTTCTTTGCCTCGCCGTCGTTCAATTGGAGGTTGTTTTTTTTGTTTTGTTTTGTTTTTCCGGACCGAGCCGCTTTCCGCTCTGCGGGCCAAAGCACACACTGTCACCCAGGTTACAGTGGGGAAACAACTCCTGCCACGGAGCGCGCGGGGAAAAGCCATTTCCTGTCTCCAAACCCCCAAAATGCACTGTTTTAGACACAAATTGTCAGTGACTTCAGATGCTTTTTTTAAAAAAAGTGCTTCAGTCGGTCAGCCTGCTTTCAGTCGCAGCCTGAACACAGTTCGTGGACAATGGAGGTTAAGAGCTGCGAGCCTCTCTGTGCTAAAGATGGTTTGCAGATGTCGATGGGTTTTATTGCTTTTGTGTGCTGCGTGTGAAAGGTCCTGGTTTCAACCGGGTGTGTAATGCAGGCCAAGCTGGAGTTCATTTAAAGTACATTTTCACACTGAGCGATGAGTTACACTCGGCTGTCAGGTCGGGGGTGTGAACCCGGGGAAGGCCACACGCCGTAGGGCGTCATTACAAGGCGAGCTTGGAGTCTTTTCTACGCAGAATAGCGAGAGGATTTGAGAGGAAGCACAATAATGCATCGGTATCCAGCGTGTGGAGGATTTTCGCACCGTTCCTGTAATTATACGCAAGACGAAGACGATGTAATCATTCATGTCAGACGTGACGTCTCGGAACATTTTATGCAAATACATACCTAACCGATAAGGTGTGCTCACGGTTAACTCCGTGCAGAGTCATTAGTACAGGGTATCGGCTCGGGATAGTTATCTGTAGTATAGCTTAGCACTGGCGAGTACCCAACCCAGTCGGGGAGGACTCTGCTGTGAAGGTGGAGGTGGGATAATTATCTAAAAAAAAAAAAATTTAAATTGAAGGAGCGCAGGCTCGGCTTTAGGAATGGTAGCAGCCCGGCACTCCTGAATAAATGTAGAGGAAACTCTAATATGTTTTTCTACTTAACAGCTGACTCCTTTAAACCCAATCTGATCAGCTTGATGACATCATCAACATGCGACATCGCGGTAGGCCGGAATGGTCAGAATCTCTACCGATCTCTAACCCAAACTCCTATCGTTCAAACTACCCACCCCAAAGTATCGCAAATTCAAAAGACTGAAGGAACCGTGGTCGATGTTTCCATGCGTCGTCATAGCGACATATTTGGCCAATCAGGTCGAACCTCATTGAGTCACCTGACTCGGCGAGGTTGCAGCTTATGGGGTCTCCGGTCCATCACATCTTATAGCAAGTAGCCGTGTTTAGCCCTCAGTGATCCTGCAATGCAATCGTTCCACACAGCAAAATTCCCTTATTTACAAGCCATTTAGCCTTTTGACATTAGCGGCTTTTATCTGCGCTAATTTATCGCAGCACTCTGCAACCAGGATCAATGAGTCCTTCATTAGCCCGATAATTCACAAACAACTCTAAAGACCGAGGATAAAGAGAGAGAAACTTTTACTCATTAGGTGAAACACGTTCTGGGTCTTTTATAATTAACACAGAAAAATGTAGGGGCAAGTCTATTTTAGGAGGCGCCGGTAATGAATCACAGTGAGTGTGAGGCGGCGTGCTCATTTTTAAAATAGACTTAAAAACACCAGAGAAGCTGGAAAGAGCTACACAAAGCACCCCGACTCCATCGTCCCCGGTGGTGTTGATGCAGGTTTCAAGCCGGCTGCCGGTGACAAAGGGCCAACCTCATGTCGGAAACATGGCTGCAATAAACTCTTCATAGGAGCTACATTCAAAATCTGCTGTGTCTGTGCGAGCTGGACTGGCTCCGCCCCCCACACGCCCATCTTGGGAAGAGGAGGAAGTACTGCAGAGAACACAGACATTCGAGTGGACAAGTTGTTATTACGGTGACTGTCAAAATAAAACTACCAGGAGAATGTGGACTGCGAGTCACGACACCACAGAGGAAAACATTGTTCTGATTGTCTCTACTGAGCATGTGCAGAACTATTAGTTACGACGGGCGCGGCTAGCTCGACCAGGAGCAGCGTTTCAGAGAAGTTGTGTTTGTCCGTAATTTTTTTGGAGATGGAGTCGGAGCATTTTTCAAGAATTTGACATTTCAGCGGCTCTGAACACTTGTCGTTGACACCCAAAACATTTTCGCATTTTAACACTGTTTTGTAAACTGGGATGAAGCTTGAGCGGAAAAAAATCAAAATAACCCTCGGGCCAAATTTAGTTCTAAAGGCTCCACAGCTTTGGCGCAACCTGCTCGTTGAGGTAAATCTGGCCGAATTGGAACCTTCCTTTTCTAATCTTTCACCCTCAAAGCACTTTCTAACATGTCCTTTATAAAGAACGTTGATGTTGACGGGTTCATTACAATGACGCTCCCTGATAGAGTTCAGATAATCTGGTTTAGACGGATCATTTAAACATGCCTCTCTACCTGTTAGTGATGCGACTCACATCTAAATGTTCAATAAAACATCCCATATCTGCAGCATGTTTCCTGTTGAACACATAGAAAGTGGCGTTGGTGTTCAGATTCTGCTGCGACTGCGGTTGTTTACTAACCCGCTCTAACAAGGTGGCAGTCCATTAAAACGTATTGCTTGTTAATTGGAGGGCAGCACTCCTCCACCTTGCTGCGCTCCTCCTGGGGGAGAATCGAGAGCGAAATCCAAAGCTTATGGATGAAATGTTAATGCTTGTTTTTGTTTATTTGTTTTTTTTTTTGTTTTTGCCTCCGTCGGTATGACAGCCTCTCGTCACGCCGAGCCGCCCCGAGGCGCTTCGTTTAGTCGTTCCAACATCTGTCTGAAATAAACGCTTCGTTTTATTTGCACCGGAGCTGATTCAGAGTGTGTTGAGGCGCACACACACACACACACACACACACACACACAAACAGCTACAGGCCGTCTTGCATGTGCAGAATATCTCCACATGCCTGTGTGTGCATCCAGATGAGTCTAATGGACTCTGATGGCGGCCTCCAGTGTAAACGAGAATAGATGAGTTTCGTTTGTTTCATTCAATTCGTCATTATTGTCTCGTGTTTCACATGTTGTTCCCTGGATGACTGTAATGGGCCTGATCATTATAACCACCCTTCTATAATGGACCCGATCATGTTCCTTCCAGCCAGCGGTGGTTGATATTGATTACAGGGGAGAAGTGCTAAACAGCCGCTGGGCTTTTCTCGGAACGTGAACACACACAAACACGTTTTGGCGTTAAATGCCTCATAGAGACATTAGTCAGACTTGCCTTCAGTTCCCGATTTACTCCAGACTGAAGTGTAACTACTACTTTGCTATCCCTAACCTCAGCCCGGGAGTTTACCCACATGCCAAAACCAAATCTTTACTCACAGGCTGCAGATGTTCTTACACCCCTGGATTTGATATCACGTTTTATAAACGTGTAATAATCTTGAGCTGTGTGATAGTAATGATTTCCAGTCGATATCAGCATTTATGCAGACGATGTGATTGTCTTTGTGCTTTGAGAGTCCTTCCTCTACCAGTCCTCTTTCTCTTGACGCAAAATTACACCAGATTTGTTTTTTTTTGTTTTTTTTTTAAAGATGTTTCTCCCACCTAGGTTGCATTTGCATTTCTTTCCAGCAGCATTTCAGGCCTTTTTTTTACGCGACTAAGGTTTTTAACTGAAAATAAGAAACTTGGAGCCACTGAAATAGTTTCCTTTGTGAAAACGCTTGAGCTCTGTTGCCAAGTGAACAGCAAAAATGCAACTTTTTGAAAACGCTGCTGCCGCGTGTGTCGTAGTAAGTGGTTAGTTCTTCCACGCACGTGCGAGAATGAATGCAGTGCGAGTCGACCAAAACGACAGTTTTAAGGAGCTTCAACGTAAATAGCGAACTCTTTTCTGTCTTCGAACGTCAATTACCTAAAAACAGCTCCCACTAGAGGCCTGGATCCTTACTGCATTCATCAGTTTCTGCTTTTTTTCCCCCCTGTTTCCGTGGAAACGCATTGTTTACACCTGAAGCGTTGTCACGTAAAGGGGGCCTCGGAAGACTTTCAGTTTGTTGGTCTTGGGTCACTTTTCCTTGAGTTTTTATGCTTTTGTGCTTCTGACTCCTGAACTTTGACCACCGAGTATGAGATAATTATGGATCATGCATTTCTTTCATATTTAAAACTCTGAGATTTTAAACTTGCATGAATGCGCACGTCATGGAAATATATTTGCACGATATGTATATTGCGCAGGTTGGTTTAAACCTTAGCAATACACTGCCCGGCTTTATTTTGAAGCAGAATTTTAGATTATATTTCAGTCCACTATGCTTGCTAAATTAAAAAAAAAAAAATCAATGCTAAAAATGTGTTTTGTGATGAAGATGTTGATAGTTTTACCATCCACTTCCAAAAAAATCCTTCCTCGAACACGAGAATTAAGGTTAAATTATACTCCACACAAACATAAAAAGCAGCTTCAAACTGTGCCAACATGATTGATTTTTATTTTTTTCCACTTTCTGAAACAATTCCATTGATTTACATTCATTTCCTGCAGACGAAGCCATCAGTTTTGAAAATAGCGATTAAAAACAGTCATGCAGACGGTGAAAAATGGAGCTTTTCTGCCACACGAGATGCTCAACAAATCGGCTGAATATCCAAAATAATCCCAAAAGTGTTTTTTTCTCTTCTTTTTTCTTCTCTGTAATCCTCCACTCGTGCTTTTAAATGACTTGTGATGTGTGATGAGTGACTCACTGAACATGATGTGATGGAAACGGGACATTTCTGTCTCTTCCGTGCAGCTGTTTTCTCGCAGATAGCTCGTATTATACGTCATGCAATCACCGAGGAAAAAACACGACAACAATTACCTGAAATAACGCGATGACGACGCGTTCGCGTTGACGGACGTCAACGGGTTCCGCGTGCACACCTGCTCCTTGGCGTGCCCGTCCGGCTGTGACGACCACCACGCACGCACGCACGCATCATTTACATGTTTAAATCCCGCGACTGGTAATTCCTGACTCATTCTCCACGGCTCGTCGTGCAGACTGACTCGCATCCACGCACTCGTGCGTCGACGTTTTCTTTCATCCTGTCCTTGATGTGTGTTCATCTCCTGGTGATTCATACATGCTAAAGTACAGCCGGCTGAACAGAGTACACACTCACACACTCACACACACACACACACACACACACACACACACTCACACACACACACACACTGACAGTGGACCTCAGCCTGTGTCGGCCTGTTTCTTGCAGGTCTGTTGCAGCGCCGGCGCTCACACCTGGCTTTAAATCATTTATAGAGGCTGCGGAGGCGCGGCGACGTGCGTAGCGCTCGGTTTTGTTCGCGCATGCGAGAGCGGCAACTGAACGTCTCCCCGCAATCAAATCAATCTTTATTTGTATAGCACTTTTTTAGACAGTGAAGTAACACAAAAGTGCTTTAACAAGAATTTAAAAACGGTGCAAAGATAAAAATGGATGAATAAAAAGCAAATGAACACACGCAGACACACACCATATAGTGAAGACGTGGCAGGGCACCGAGGACTAAGGGGAGGAAAGGGACGCATTTTGGGCCTCCCACACAACTTTTAACCACAGGGGGCAATTTACTCTATTTTAGAGGATTTTTCTTTTTACTGGATTGTTTTCTTTTTTCTTTTTCTTTTTACATGTTCTATTTTTTGTGCTCTTTTTTTGCTCTTGTTTAGATATTTACATATGTTGACACATTTTAGTTCCTTAATTTTATAAGTTCTGCACCTTTTACCTTAAGCTGTTGTAAGTTTGTGTTTCCCCCTGGGGAGGAGTAAACTATACACTATATGAACAATATAAAGTCATTCTCATCAAAGTTTTATCAACAGGAATCAAATAAATACAGAAAAAAAGTATTTCCCAATTTCTTTTTTTTTTAATTTTTACTCCCTCAGTGTGAAACCTGGACCTGATGGATGAAGAGCTGAGATCCTGGTTCACATTCTTCCTTTTCAAAAACGTCTCCATCACTGTCACTGACACAGTACTTTGATACAAGATGGTAGCAGGCGGTGGAGATTAACCAGACTGACGTCTGTCAGTTTCGATTTCACCGGCAAATTTAGAGGAACCACTGGAGCTAAAAATTCAGTTAATAACCTAATAAAATTAGATAATTATCTAAAATAGATAAAAGTAGATAAATACATTGATAAAATACATAAACATATGTACATAAATATATAAAAACACACACATATAAAATCAGTTAAAAGCCTGATTTAAAAAGGTGAGTTTTTAACCCTGTGCTTTTAACAATGTGCAGTTCTGGATTGAATCTTTTAGCTGTTTTGTTTTCGAGATGTGTCATTGTGGTTTTGCCCGGAGGAAACGAATGATGTGAAAGCTCCTAACCCTGATGGGTGTGAATGGCCGTAAAAGTCACGGCGTGGACGGACGAGGCGAGGAAGCGGCGGCGTGGAGGGCCGTGACGGACCGCGGCCGCATTTAGCAGCGCTGCTATGGCTGTGTTTGACATATCGCCTGACAGATGGGTGACACATGCTCCGCGTCCCAGCCCCCATTGTAAAGCACTACAGGGGTCTGGTGACGGAGGCGCCGCGCGGCGCGGCGCTCGCCATGCTGAGCTGGGAGGGAAAAAAAAAAAAGAAGAAAGAAAGAAAGAAACCCACTTTGTTTTGTCACAATCTTAAAGCACCTCCGCCTTACTCGCCGCTCAATCTCTTTCCTCACATTCACTCTGGAAAATTACTTTCTTTTTCACCGACGGCAATAAAATGCTAGTTTTGTGGTATTTTCTCAGCAACGTTTGATCAACTTTTACTTTCAGCACTCGAGTCAATCCCAGCTAACGGCGTTTCGTCATATAAATAAGTCGACTCCACCTTGAATTTGCAATATTTGATATGGGATTAAAGTATACGGTCCTGCTCACTATTACTGGAATCCCTGAACTTGACAAAGGTAAAAAAAATAAAATAAATCATTGCTGACGAGAACACACAAAACTAGAGCTACATTCGGTAGAGCGCTCCGCTCCGCTTACGCCATGTTCGTTTGCGGAACCAAGTCAACATTGCTAGCATGATAGCAGTTAGCTGACTCGGCAGGTCAAGTGGCGACATCGCTGTGTGACACACAGCAGTGAGCGTCTCCATGGCAACAGGCGCTGATCTCCGGTGATTTCCATTATGTGCCTCTCTCATCAAGTTTTTGGGGATTTCTTCGGAAACGGTTTGCCATTAATGTCCCGAAATCTAATCGGTTGGTCCGTGGATGATGACAAGCCGTCCCAGAAAATGTCATCCCATTCGGGGAATGGTTTTTTTGCGAAAAGTCAAATACATACAAACCAATGTATAAATACACGCAGGCTTCTGTGCCAACTTTACTTGGCGAAAGCAATGAACGACTGATCTTTGTCAAAGAAGAATCTGGGAAAATGTTCTGTGGGCATTTGAGACAAAAATAGAGCCTTTCGTTATTGGACAACAACAATTTGTTTACAGACGGTGCAATGACACCTCCTGCTTCACTGCCTCTGGTACTGGAGGATATGGCCGTATCAAAGGAATAATGAAGAGATTTTACGAGTGAAATTTACCGACTTGGCTGGAGTTGACGATCATGAGTCGTCCTGCAAGACAAAGACCCAAAGCAGACTTCAGCAGAATTCTCCCAAAACATGCACCGGGGGTGTGGCTGCTACTGAGGCGTTGATTTGGGAAGTGCTATAGTGTACAGTAGTATACAGTGCTATAAATAAGAAAATTTAAAAAAATTAAAAAGAACCAGGAATCAATGAAAAAAATGGCAATTTTAAAATGGTCATCTTTTTCCTTTTCAACCATCCCAAGGTTTTTTTGGAATTCTGATCTCAATCCAATTGAAAACCTTTGCTCTGAACTGAAATCTGCCTTTGGGGACAAATCCTGCAAAATGCTAAAATAACTGCAAAGGAAACTTTACCAGCTGAGAAGCGCAAGAAGCTTCTAGATGATTCCAAGAAATTTGGAGTGACATTATTAATGCTCATGTTTTGTTTTGTTTTTTTCCAGTTTCTATTATGCAATTGCAATATGCAAGTTTAAAAAAAAAGATATATTTGTTGAATTTTTCTCGACAATTAAAAGTCTCTGATTATATAAATGTGGTACATTTCCATTTATTTACAAAGCTATTATTCAGGTCATGCAAAAAAAATAAATAAATAATGGTGAGCAACATTGCATAGTATTAAAGATGTTAAATTATTCTGATTCAACTCTTAAGGCTTTGTTCATGAAGTTCTCATTTCGTGTGGTAACTTCCACCAACCGATCCACGCAGACGTGCACACACTCCACACACTACACACTCCACACACTACACACACTCCACACACTGGACACACATACTCCACACTCCACACCGTGGGCTCTCCCACTGCTGCCCTTGTTGCAGCTCCTCTGCTCCTGCTTGTTCCCTCCCCCTCTCTCTCTCTCTCTCTCTCGCTCTCTCTCTCTCTCTCTCTCTCAGCATGTCTGTAGTTGTAATGGAGCTGTCATTGCGCGTCTCTCCTGCGCTCTGCTCACGCTGTAAAGTCGAGACGCAAAGTGCCGTCGTCCTCACGACTCCGGCGTGGACGCGGGAGGAAAAGTGACCGAACTGCACGGCGCCGCTCTGGTGTGAGTTACAGCAGCTCTGGTTAACATTAGAGATCTGTTCTGCATAAGCATTCTCCAGATAATTTGGTGCACTGTGATGATATTTTGAATTACCCTGCATGCCTCACTTGCGCCTTGTAAATGCACTTAAAGAAGTCATATTTAACTGGTTGATGACGGCACGCCGGGATTTATTTGGTTTTAACGACTGGAGAATTGTTCGAAATGTGTAATGAGGGAGAGTTTCTTTCCCTCGTTCAAAATGAAATTCAGCTTTTATTGTCGGGCTGTTCTCCAGTTTATTACTGTTTCTGGTGGTGCCGTTACAAATGTGACAGTAATGGATCTTGCAACAAAGAAATTCATTCTAAATTGGTTGAAATGGCTCCAAACTTTCATAAAGTGCTGCAGTTCATGAATGAGTCCAGAGTTTTTGGGGTTTTTTTTTAACATTGATTTAATCCTGAAAACCTCCGCTAACATTGTTGAAATGCTATTGTTCACAGTAATAAGTATAGATCAATATTGCTATTATATCAAGCTCCCACTTGCACCGCAATGCGTCATTTTTGCATTTTCATTCCAGAAGTTTCCCGTTTACACAGCGTCGGCTTGTTGTCATCATGATTATTTCATCAAATATTGTGGAATTAGTAAAAAAAACAAAACAATGCACACAAAAAACATGAAAAGCGACCCCCAAAAAACACGACACCAAAACAACAAAGTTGTCTTCTGGTGGAAACTGAACGCGTTATGGAAAACATATTAAGAAAATAAAGTAGCACATGATTAAGTAGCAGCGTTTCACAAAAGTCTTCCCCTGTTTTCCGCGAAGACGGAATCGGAGCGTGTTCATTGTGTTTTCAGTGCAGCGTGGTCATGTACAGTAAATAGGCCGGGACTCCCCGCGGCGAGCAGGGACGAGTGTCTGTGTCTGCAGGCTTGTAAGCGGACAGGTGGCGGGCCGGTGGACGGTGTCACACGTGGACATCGGACAGTGGAAGAGCGCCGCCGCCGCCGCTTTGACTTATTTGGCCTCGTCTGCTCGGCCATCTGGAGCGCTGTGGGGAAACTGACGGCCTCCGAACTGCATATGCTGCCTGCATTGGGTGTGGCGCGGAAAAAACATGCTTAAAATATCCCCCCCCCCCCCCCCCCCCCGCGTCCAAATCTGTTAACTAAACACACGGTGGAACACGGCGGCGCGACTCTCCGTGACCAACGGCCCCGCTCCGCCTCTCTGCCGCTCCTCCCAGGCTCCGAATCTCTGCGTGTTTGTTCATTTTGTACGTGGTGGATGCGCTCGTGCTTACCGGCTGTGTTGACTCGCACACTAAATGCGCCCTCGCTCTGACAAATATTTGCCCTTCCTCTCCTCGGTTGTGTGTGTGTGTGTGTGTGTGCGTACACCAGCTGGCTGTTTGCTGCCGGGGGCCGAGGTGGGATCAGGTGAACTCTTGAAAGACTTGAGTCAGAGATGGAAGGAGGAGGCGAGGGTGGGTGACCACTGAGGCGTGAGCCTGTGGTTGGAAGTCTTGCGGCTGCCTGTTGGATCGCCTGACAGAGTGAGAGGGGAGTAAATACAACGGCAAGGAGCCTCAGCTGGGATCCTAATCAACTCGTCTTTGACGTGCCGCAAACACATCTTCACCTCTGAATTTATTGATTTCCTCAGTTCAAAAACTGAAATCCCTGTAGGTTTGTCTGTGCAATTTGGTTCCTCACCCATCCAGAACAACAATTTCATTTCCTCCGCCGACATTGTCCAGAGCCACATTCACCGCCTGCACCCCTTCAGTATAAAAGCATTAGGCCACACACGTCTCATGTTTTCATGCAGTCAAGTTAAATTACACTGACGCGCATACTTACTCTAAACGTGGCCATAATTACTACTTGCTTGACTCTATTTGGAACGTAAAAATAACTCTGCATATTCAAGTCTTTGCCTGAGCTGCCCGACTTCCTTTTTTGGGAGTTTTTGTTGAATTTCTGTTTTATTTCTCTGAAGTCAACCATAAGTTCTTCTTGCCAAATCTTATAACAAACGTGAGTTCAACCTTAAATGAAATATCCTCATTTTTAGATTTCTCCTTTGGGAGCCTCACAATTTTCCAGCAATTTTTTGAGCAATCTAGGGTTCAGAGTCTTGCTCAAGGACACGTCAACGTGTGGGAATAGGACCTGCAACCTTCAAATTGACAGATGACCACTCAGCCACACAGCTGCCACCAAACTGCTTCTATTTCTATTGAGATTTAATGTGCAAGCACATTGAAGTTCCCTTCAGTCTGCAGACACTTTTATTGACTTGCCCTAATTTCCACCAGAATTCCTCAAAACTCTGCCATAACCGCTACTAACTACAACCTTTGCTTTTAGGCTAAACCTCACATTTCTTCATGTGCTCCCTTAAAATGTGGATATTCTTTCCTTATGAAGACCTTTTTTTTTGCCTTCTCAATGACTCGCGTCCCCCGTGGTCCAGTCTTGCAATTAGGATGCGGTCCCCATAAGTGCAGATAAACAGGAACACAGACACACACAGACGTTATGCTCGTTTCCTGCAGAGTGACTTTTAATTCAACTGCCACCAGCCTCAGCCTCACCCTAACCTTTACCCTAACACACACACACGCACACACACGCACGCACACACGCACACACACACACACACACACACACACACACACACACACACACACACACACACACGCACGCACACACCCTAGAGATAACAGCGCCACTCAGCAGTTTTCCCGTGTCTTTTTTATGAAAGCCGTTCGCTCGCCTCAGCCAAGGCACATGACCAAGCCGAGCTCCGGGCTCGGAATACATCTGTGACACGCGCTCGCTCATATCGTCACATTTACACCTCCCTGTCGCCTCCCGCCCGCTCCCTGCTGGGTTCAGGTAAACAAACTGAGAAGAGCACAGGCTGCAGAATCACATCCCTACTCACACATCAACATGTTCCCGAGACACACAAACAAGCCACATATGATGAACCGAACCGGCTGCGCTGCCATTTCTCTCCGTGTGTGTTTGTGGAAGGAGAATTGTGCATTTTTTTTTTTTTTTTCTTTTGTTGGTTTATATCTGGGGCTCGGGATTGTCCTCAGTCATGCTCTCGACGAGAGCCTGTTTGCACATAATGAGCCCTACATAAGTAATTGTATCTAAAGAGCATCCAGTGAAATTCTCATTTCCGGATTAAACTGTTTACGCCTCCGGCCTTAAACTTACGGAACGGCCCACGCTTTTGTGTAAACTGTGACGTCGGAGGCTTTTGTCGCAGTTGTGCACGTTGAGGCACATTTACAGCTTAACTCCATGTCGTCCTGCAGGGGCATGCACAATGTGTCCTTTTCTTTTTTTTTTTCCCTCAACACCATGAAAGACCAGATCGTGAGTGATGTAACACTGAAGTCTGCACTGAAATGAAAGTGGAAGTCTTCCCCCGGCTGTCGAGCGAACCAGAGGAGATAAACGCGGAGTGGTGCGGGCAGCTGCATATCAAAGTAGGGTTATCAGTCCCTGCTGCAGAAAGCCGGAGACTACGGGAAGAGATCGGGACGGAGTCCTACTGGAGGCATTTCTGTGGAAGACGTTGAGTCCCGGGAGAATACGGACTGAAGAGTCATGACACCCTGGAAGAAACATTGGTCTCATTGTCAAACTACTGAGCATGTGCAGAACAACTGATGACTACGGCCGTGGTGACCAGGAGCAGAGTTTAAGATAAGATAAGATCAGATAAGATAAGCCTTTATTGATCTCACAAAGGACAAATTTACTTGTTACATTCTGCTCTTAAGGACTCATGAGTAGGAAAGACAAGAAATGTGCAAACAGTTAGATAAGAATAGAGGTGTCTTATACACAATGACTATCAAGAACTCTAACTCTTGTAACATGCATGTTGCTCATGCGTTAATAAAGACCCACGTTCATTGTTGCACGGTGCGGGTCTTGACGATTACAAACCGCGATTCTTTTCAACGCTTGTACCTATTCTTATTAAATTCTACCGGTCCGAGTGGAGACGTTGAGCAGAATTGGCCGAAGCGAACACTGAGAAGCGGCCGTGGTTCAGATTGACAGCAGACGCGAGGAACGCTCCGCTGCATGCGGCGGCTCAGCTCCTCACCGACGTCGCCGCGGATCAGAGAGGGAAGTGTTGGTGTTTGTGTCCGTGTGTAATCGTGTGTGTAAGTCATCCTGTTTATGCCAGGCGTGTGTGATCTCTAAGAGTGTGTGACCTTTGGGTGTGTGTGTGTGTGTGTGTATATATGTGGGCTAATCTTAGCTTTAGTTTGGGATTAGGCGACATAAGCACATGGCGGGCGCTACTGGACGGAGCTCAGCCGCAACAACAAGCAGCACACCCAAGAAGTCAGATTATTCAGTGAAAGTAGTGAAAGCGTCACTTAAACTGTGACACGCATTCAAAACGAGTATTATCTTACTGTAACACGAGTAGTAGTGTCAGTACTGTGCTATGTAACCGATGCCGATTATGAAATTAGTGGTGCAGTTACAGTAAATATGTCGAGCTGCTCTCACTTTGCTGCTTCTACACTCAATGCTGGTTTTACCTTTAGTTTAAGATTATTTCTTTAAGCTTTTATTCAAACGGGGATGAACATTAGTTGATGTAAGATCAGTTATCATCCAGATTATAGAGCATATTCTTCATCTATCGTCCAGATTGTAGAGCATCTTCCACCCACTAACACCTAGATTATAGAGCATCTTCCCCCCCACTAACATCCAGATTATAGAGCATCTCCCCCCCCCACTAACATCCAGATTATAGAGCGTCTTCACACAAGTAAAACGCCACATTATGCCAGACTCTGAATCGAACAGGTTCTTCTCGCTCCTCCATTCGGCCCTATGAGCACAAGTGAAATCATAAATGCCCACAGTTTGAGATATATGCTTATCATCCCTTTAAAACTGCCTTGTAATTGTCACAGAGTCTGGAATTAGTCCTGCTTGTAGCGGTTTGGCCTCGGCGGGGTAATTTTCGCAGCGCCCTCGCTGCTGTCGCTAAATTATTCCGAAAGCCTGAGAGCACTCGGTGCGCCTCGCCGCTGTCACGCAGCAGCGTTTTTGATTAATGACGAGCCCGAAAAACAAAAGAGCTCTCCACAAAAACTAAATTGGGGCCCGCAGTAGGAGGAATCCATGCTAATGTCCGGCCGTACGTCTGCAGTGAAAAGCAGGAGGAAGGACGCTGATTATTCACTTCAAATGGGTGGTGAGCGACGTCCAGGAAATAGGGAAAGACAGATGGTTCAAGCTCTTAGCCAACAGAGAAAATACAACTTCCTGCGATAGCGAAGAGAATGCAAATTGGACAGTCCAAGGTAGGAAGTATTGAAATGATGTCACTTCTATTGGACACACTGGCAGAGGGAAGAGACTCTCATCTCCGACTATCAACAAAGGCTTCGAGGAAATAGATTTTCCAGAGAAGGATTTATTAATCAATCAAACTGGAAGTTTTCTTAGTTTATTGAATATCTCTTTGTATAAAGAGTTGTGGACCTGACTGTTTCAAAGCACAACGAGACAGTATGGAGACTGTGTGCAAATACTATATAGGATTGTAGCAAATAAAACGAGACTGTTGTCACGATGCGGCCTGAAAGCAGAGGTCTCTTTTTATAATAGCAATATTAAAGACACTAACATGTTTGGCGTCACAAGACGGCAGAAAGTGACGTGTCGGCTGTTTGCCGATGACATTCAAGTTCCTACAGACATGAACCAGTAACAGTTCAAAGGTTAATGGGAAGCAGATTGGAACCCGATTAAAGTATGGCACCTGTCTTGTGACCGACTCTCAAAAAGAGTTGATTCCTCCCAGAGCGTTGTGCTGTGGTGAGGTCGTGGTTTGAACCAGTGTGTCTCTTTATGTTTGCCCTGTGAAGGCTGGGAACGATTCAGCGAGTCTGGCCAAGCTCCTATACAAGTCGTGTGGATTCACTTTGACAAACTGCTTGAGAAAATGAAAACATTTGCTCTCACTTCCTTTATTTATTTCTTGAAATGAACATAGATCGTCCTTGGTTTTTTTTTTTGGTTGGCAGCAGGATGTTTCATGTCTCTGAGAACTGAGGGTCTCCTGCGGTTTCCGGTCGTCTCGTCTGTCACCTGTAGTCAGACTGTCTCTGTGATGTTGAGTTCCGCCGCAGGGCTTCTTGTTCTACTTCTGAATGAAGACGCTCTTTATGTTTGAAGAGATTGTCAGTTCTTGTGGCGGCAGCAGTAGTGGTGGTGGAGTGATTGATAAAATCATCTCAAGTGGCTGAAATGTTTGCACAGTGCTTCCCCGTCCCCCGTCTTGTTATTGATGTATTAGTCAGCAGCTCATTCCAGTGGACCGACTGTAAAACCCAGTTAAGCCGCCATAAGCTCAATATTATAGTTTGCGAAGGAGATCAACTGAGACAGATTGATCACTGAGAAACCCCATCTTGTGGTTTCATCCTCTCCCAGCCCATCTCCTTGTCATTATCTTGCTGGGCCTCTTTCCCGCTCCGGCTCTCCAACGGAGGAGTGGAGCTTTACATCCCACTGCCATGGAAATAAGAGAGGCAGCCGATGAGGGAAAGGTCAGGGCTTTTCTTTCCACTCAGGAGTCCCGCTGAGGTGGTCGGAGGCTCGGGCGCCTCGGTGTGTTTTTAGTAAAAGAGGCCTGGTCATGCATATGGGGGCTGTAACCGCAGTGCACTTAAGATCAGAGATGGCCTTTACAAGCTGAAAAGAGCTTATTGTGGACTGCAGAGAGGCTCCACTTGGAGATCTCCTCTTAGGTCATTGATTTGTGGGCCTCAAAGAGACAATGCTTTCAAATGTATCTCTACTCACTGTATCAATTAAATTCAGACGGATGTAAGGGAAAGAGGATAAACCGAATTGGTCAGAGGCAACACAGCGGTGTAGTGATTAGTACTTTCAGGTCAAAGGGGTTCAGTTTCTGGTTTTCCCCTCACATTCCTGATAGATTGACGAGTGAAAATCTATATGCTGTATCCTCTTTTCTGTCGGTATGTATGTACTGTATCCAGTGCCATTCTCCACCTGCAGGCTTTTTGCAAGGTAGGGATCGCTAAAGGGAGGAGATGAAAGACAAATCCTGCAGAAGATGCATATGTATCTGCACAAGCCATAATACTGAAGAGATGTTATGGTGTACATATCCATGTGCAGCCCAATTGAGAAAACCACTTCATGGTAGAGATAGCGAGAGCTCTCCCTCTGCGGTTAGCCTTCACAATTACAAGAATGATAAGATCCGTTTTGTCCAATATATTGGAGGCCTGCGGCTCTGCTGAGTGTTGTGTTCCCCCCCCCCCTCTGACGCACGCAGATTCTCTCGGGCTGCGCTCGCAGACAATTGACAGTGTAGCATGGATTTTGTGTATTCTGTGCGGTGTGCTGATTGAGGCTCGGGCTCTGGAGAAGCATCGCTGGCATGTAGATCAATGTGGCCTCGCACGAGAAATCAGATACAGGCCTGTGCTGTGTGGCTTTGGCTTTGACTGTGGGAAGCAGATCAGGAGTTCCAAGTGAACATGTCAAGGTTAAAAACTGCCAGATTGTCTGTTACCCTTCTTGAGATTTCCAATTTGTCCCTATTTTGTTCCCCATTACATTTACAAAATAAAATCAGTGTGTCGTAATAAGATAATTAATTGTCTGCATGTCAGATTCTTGTTAACTGAATTCATCTCAAAAACTAAAAATGGAAATTATTCCCCTCAACGCTGAGATTATCCCTGCTGCTTCTGTGAAGCTCTCCGCCCCTCCCCCGCAGGGGAGGCCCGTCTCGTAATTTGAAAATAAGGAAAATACTTTCAGTTGAACAAATCATCTTTGATCTTTGGAAGAAAGCTCAATAGCCAGAGATTTCAAGAAACATGACTCGCATTACCAAACGAAGAGAGCTGGTGGAAGTTTAGATTATGAAGACTTGCATTTGTAACATTTGTATTTGCATAAAAATGATACGTACCATAATTTCCGCTACTTTTTTCACACACTTTAAACCCTGTGCTTAAACAATGACGATGCTAATTTATGGATTTTTACTTGTTAACGAGCTTCATACCATCGATGCATGCGCGATGCGTTCAAGTGCATAACGTAACTCCGACCTTTCTTTTTTTTCCCTTTTTTTTCCTTTTTAAATTTGGTGGGTATGGCTTATATTCATATAGTCTGGAAATTACGGTAATTGTCCAAATTTCATTTTCAGTTTCATGAGCCTAAGACCCCATTTTCATGTTTTAAAGTAAAAAAAAAAACACAACTTCCATTGTTTGTTGGGGTCTGTTTACACGACAACGGGGCTCAGAGCCACTGAAAATGTAAGTTGCAATAAATTCCTTTGACGACCTTGCTTCCTAATTATGTGGCCACTTGCCAACGTTAAGTACAAGGAAAATATAAATGGGTCAAGGACAGTGCCTTGTGGGACACCATGACAGAGGCACTTACAGTCAACTAGATGAATTTGAATTTTCTTTCTCGGGAAGCCTTCGTGCAGATGTGAAGATGGAAAACAAGGCCTGTCAGTGTGTCTTAGCTTCTTCACTGCGAGTGTGTGTGGACAAGCAGGTGACTGGGAGAAGCTGCGGGAAGCCAGCATAAGCAGACCGAAAAAAAAAAAAGCTTGTTTACCCATCATGCATTTTTCCCCCCTCACTCAAGGTTGACCTGGATTTTCTTTTAAGTTCACTTTCAACCTGTCCTCCTTTCCCGATTTGTGCTCGTTTATTGCTTCTTTTTTTCCATCTGTTGTTCCGCCTAAAGGCCACTAAACTTCCTCTGTCGGAAAAGAACAATAGCGGTGGCTCGGTCTCTTTCAGGTCTGTTTAAGGACTTGGCAGAAAGTGGCAGCCTGGCTCCTCGCTCCCTGGCAGCGCCGCCGAGTCCTGGAGAACTTAGTAAAACTGGCAGAAAGCGACACTCGGGGAAACGCTGACAGTGTCGGGAGCAGAGTGAAAACAGGGACGACTCAAGTCGGTGCTTAAAATGGAGCCAAAGCTTTCATTTTGCTCATCCGCCGAAACCATTATTTAGATCACGTAGTCTTTCATTAAGGTGCAAGGCGGCCAGGCGTAACGGTACAAACGTATACACGCAGGTCAGACGTTTGGGTGTAGTTGGACCGAGCATGACGCTAACGGGATGTGAAATATGTAACTTTGTTGAAAATGTTATTATATACCTGATTGTTTAATGGGAATAGATAAGCGGAAATCATATGATGGCGCCGGGTTTTGTTTACATTTTGCGGAAATGTAAACAAAAACATGTGCAATGAGCGGGTGTTTCTGCTCTTGAACGTTATTGTGTGTTTTTTTCAATGGTACCGAGAAACTCAGTGACACAACTGAGGATCTTCTCTGTGTGCGGATGATCGTTTAGCAGAATTTATGTGGGTCACTATAGTCATTTTATATTGACACAAAGCTGCTGTTGTGTATTCATTTAACACTCAAGGTATCATATAAAGCCTTGGAGTTATGGCTTTGAGAAGTATGCACGCTGAATCCTTTCAGCAACAATACATAGGAGTAAAACTGAAAAGCACAGGACCTTAGCCTGGGTGTTTGAGAGCTGTAGTGTTTATTTACTATCATATAGCCTGGATTGTACAAATAACCATTTAGACGCACCTATTCTGTCCACGAATCGATCCTTCCATCGTAGTTTTTCTTCCTCTTTCTACTGGACATGAGGAAAAATTGTCACAAGAAATGGGTAAATCAATACGTGGATGATGTCTGATTGTTTTTAACCGTGTGTAAGGCGCTATTTACACAACGTTTTCAAGTGAAATCGGAAAACTTTCGTTGCGTTTTGGGTGTCTGGTGTTCGGAAAACTACACTGGTTTTTAGCATTTCTGCTACTTCTGTGTAAATGGACATCATTACAAAACACTGAGGAATATATATATATATATATATATATATCTATAATGTGCATGTGATTTCTTTCATTCACACTTGATTATCATGCAAGTATTAATCTATTATTTAGTTCAGATTTCAAGGTTGCTCTCAGCCTGCAGGTGTACAGCAAATCTGTATAAGTAAAGAGGAAATTCTAACATTCAGAGACATTCGAGAGAACGGAAGTCACTCAATGATCCGTCCGTCACTTAAAGACGAACAGGCTAACGTCGACACGTCATGCAATGATTCACTTTATTATTATTCACGACTGCCAGACGGATTAAATCAAATTCTTTGACTTCTATGTTGAATCTCGCTCAAAGTGTTTGTCCGTCTTCACTAGAGATGTACCGATACCGATGCCAGTATCGGGTCCAATACTGTCTGCACGGAGGACTGATAGTCGAAAAAGATCCCGAGACAACACGGGAACTATAAATGAGGCTGTATGGAATTTAGTTAGTACTCGGTATCTGCAAGTAGCTAAGGTTAGAATTAATATTGGTATACAGCATCTGCAAGTAGCCAACGTTAGTATTCGAATCGGTACTCATATCGGCAAGTAGTTAAAGAGTAGTACTAGTATTGGCACTTGGTGGAGTTACCTAATTCCTTTCATCAGAATAAAACAGCGACTGGTTACAGTAGAAATACAGGCAATACATGGAAGTTGATGACTGAAAATGACCCCTTTTCTCTCCAAGTCGCCCATAAAATGAAGGATTTATAAGTATTTGAAGTCTCTGGGGCTGCAGAGCTGCCCTCGTCTGCGAGGGTTTCTTCGCGGCCATCATTCACTCCCACTCGTTCTCATTCTGCCCTTTCTTGTCTCCTCGCTTTGTGTCTCGGGCAGATTTAGGTTCAGGACAGCGGCGATTGCTTAGAACAGTGATTACTGACCAGTGGAACGATCCTCGTGGGCCGATGAATCACACACACACACACGCACACACACACACACACACACACACACACACACACACACACACACACACACACACACACACACACACACACACACACACACACACACACACACACACACACACACACACACACACACACACTGACTCTCACAAAATATCCCCCGGCAGCTCGGTGGAGGTTTGGGAGCCGCGTTACATAACGGGGGCTTACGACTGAAGTCAGTGTGAAATTTGAGGAGACAGACAGGAAGTCCTTACCCCCCACCTCCCCTACTCCCCCCCCTCCCTCCCATACCCTGTGAAAAGCATCGTATGGACTCTTTGCTTCCATGTGGAAGGGCGGTGGGATGATGTTAATTTATACGCGTTGGTCTGAACGCGCATACTTGCGCGCCGCCGCCGCCCTCGGCGCATCGAGGTCATTAACTTTTATAGACTGCCGGCGGAGTTCGGAGGAAATGGCCGAGCCAATATGCTGACTTCACTTCACAGAGCACACAAACACACAATCTGCTATTTTCGATACCACCCCCCACCCCCACTCCCCCGCCATCCTCTCTATCATCAGCCCCGCCCTCCCGCCGTCCGTCTCGCTCGTCGACGTGAGTAATTGCTCGGAGAAATCACGGCGGACTCTCCGTCAGAGATAAGACAAATTCATGGTTGTTTTTCTGGTTTAAAAAAAAAAGAAAAAATGTGTTTCTGTTGCACTTACCTCTCCCTTTCATCATTTAAATGCGCCGCAGTGTTAATCAAAAGTTCGATTGATCCCATCGATTCCTTCCTCCCAGCCGAAGCTCTGCGGCCCGAGCCGCGGTTCTGGGGTTTTGGGGCTGGAAGGAACGGCAGAGATTCGGCGTGGAGAGTTTCTTTCCCGGCGCCGCGGGAATCTGGATGGCTGGTGGATTCGGGGCTGATGGATGAGGTCGGATTCCCAGTGGAGAGGCTGCGGGATTCATGGAGGTGGAGTTCAGTGTAGTAACGCCTTAGAAACGCGTAGAGTCTGCCCAAGCGAGTCGTGGCGCTGTTTGATTATTTATCATGGTGAGACTTGTCGCACTTCAGGCTGCGGGAACTTTCGGAAAACACGGAAAGTTGTTCATGTTGTCGAGTGTCGGGACGGTACAACTTGTAATGAATAAACCAGAGTTTTTTATAATGTCTTTCTGTGATTTCCATCCGTACATCCATCCATCCATCAACGTGAAACAGTACAATGTTGAGTATTGTGATAATGCTACCATTTATTTATCAATGCAAGAACTCAAATAAATGTTAATATTTGTGCTTTAGAATTCACGCCACTCCCTGACAGGGTCGTGTCTTTTTTTCACCATCATTACTTTGGTGTTTTTTTGGTAATTTCCAAGACGACAGTCACTGTAATAACAATCCAACTCGTCTGCCGACTAGAATGTAGAACTAGAGTGTTCTACCCTTGTTAAGGTTTATATTTAGATATTCTCTCCCACGTGTGCGTGTGGCTTCATTGTACAAAGAAACAAATAGCACCCACTAGTGGCCCAACATGAAAACTACATAATTTTCACTGTCGTTTGTCGTGACATGATTTTTCAAAGGGGGGGTCATGAATCCCTCCCATCAGCGGCCAGGAGGGCCCGTAGGATTTTACGTTCATGGCCGGAGGATTGCGATTCGACTGCAGCGACGCCTTCCGAGGACTCTTGAGCTGTTTATCTGTGGCATAATTTATCACTTCCCCTCCTCTCCGCTTTTGATGCAAAACTGGTTGTGCACTGGGAATCGAGTCTGAGAGCTTCCAAATTAGATCAAATAAAAAGGGGGGGGGTAAAAAATGCACGGCAGATAATCAGGCCTTCTGTTTGTAATTTCACAGCACTTTATTATTAATGAGAAAATCCAGCATTACATCAGCACAGTTGATTAAAAAATAATTACATCTTTTCAGTTCTTTGCTCTTGGTTATTATACAGTATTACTAATATATCTAATTGTTTTTAATTCGTGTCACCATTGAACAAGTGAACAGGGCACTTTACTGGATTATCACATGTGGTTGTGGTTTATTTATGTTTCTATTGTTAGGATTAATTCACCATCAAGTCTTTTGTTTCCTGTAGCTATGATGGATTTACTGAAGTTATTTCCATTGTTATTCTCTCCCTGCTACGAAGAGTGAGCTGAGCTGAGAGGTTAGGCATCTCAACGTTCAATGGTGTAGTTTTCATGCTGGGCCACCAGTGGGTGCTGTTGCCACTTTCGTCCAAGAAAGTTGGATGATCAACAAAGTGGACGAGATTGTTTTGTTTTCGTTTGCATGTATTTATTTATTGGTATATATATATGAATCTATGCATGTATTTTAGCAACATTTCGCAAAAGCTACTCGCACAAATTGCATGAAATTTTCAGGGATGATTTGTCATCATCCACTGACCAGTCGATTACATTTTAGGATGTTAACACCTAACTGTTTCCCAATAAATCCCCAAAAACTGCAACAACAAAAAAATACAGTCCCATACAAATGACTGAAAATTACTACAATTTCATCATAAAGCCAAATTTAATGAAAGCATCTGTTGCCAGATACAGTGAAATGTCCTAAACAAACACAATCCAAAAACATAAAATCAATGTTTTCTTTTACTTTTCGCTGGTTTTGGTCCCTGTTGTTTGACACCCCATGTTGTCGGAGCTCCTAAACGGCAGCGTCGGACAAAAGTGCAGCCGAACTAACAAGTTTTTCTCCAAGTCGCTTCCACGTCACCGCCCGTGTATATAATCCGCCCCCGCAGAAACCCATCTTCAAGCGAGTGTGACTGGATTTCACCGGCTCAGTTAATCTTACGGCTCCCCAGCGCTGCCCGCCTATGAACTGAAAGAGAGAATAACGCTTTTGAAGAGTTCGAGGTGCGATCGTAACGGGATTAAATAGAAAAGAGAAGAAGGAACCGTCAACCGGCGCCGCCACCTGAGCCACATCCGCCTTCCTCATGAATAATGAAAAGCTGCATTAGCTGAAGCCGTGAGTGAAAATTCCGTCCACCTTTAAACCATCAAAATAAACAGAACTACCTCCCTGACTTTTGACTCGTCACTTTGGGCCAATCCCAATTCTACCCCTTAGCCCTACCCCTTGCCCCTTCCCCTTTGAATTGCGCGTTCACGAGAGTCTAAGGGGTGTCCCGTTTCACTAGTGCGGAAGGGGTATGGGGAAGGGCTAAGGGGTAGGGGTAGTGGTACAAAATGGAATTGGGATTGGGCCTTGATTTCCCCGCTGCGTCTCTCCGCGGGGCGGCTCGCTGGCTCCGTGATGGATTTCGATCCTTCGCCGGGGGGTTACGTCACGTGACGCTGTCCTGTAAATACCTGCGCCGGAGTCCTCTGCCGGAGCCGTAATCCATCCATCACTGCACCGGGAGGGAAACCAAACACCCGGAGGCAGAGAGTCGCTGTCGGTTTGTGTTGGCGTGGAAGAACGCGGCGGGGCTGCAGATGGATGCTGCTACATGTTTCCGCGTGTTTTGGGATCCCGGCTGCATGTGGCCACGAAAAACGCTTGCGCCGGCGGTTATGGCGCTCTCTCCCCTGGCGGAGCCGACCCTCGAGTGCTTTCCTAATGGGGCCCCCGCCGATCTGGCTTATCAATGATTTATCAGTGGCATGATGGCGTGGAGGTAATGGTCCATCCGCTCGCTTAATAATGCAGCAGGTACACACATGGACAGCGGCATCATGACATCAGGTGGGAGGTGGGAATTGTTCTTTATGTAGGGGGGAGGGGTGTCATTGACATGTTTTCAATAAGCGTATGTTCATGAGAAAATGAGAAAATTCTGACCTTCAAGATGGGAAAGTGGAAATCAAACTGGGAAAGTTTCCACAAGGGGGACTGCAGATGGAAACTCGCCACGGCTAAATCTGCTACAAAGCATCTTTTCTCTAAGATTAATGTTTCTTGTACACGGTCCCTGCAAAAATAAAATAAAGTAAATATTTGGACAGCAATGATAAGAATATTACAATTAAATCAGCACGGATGCTTTTGTGCGGGAGGATTATTCAGATAATTTGAGGTTATTCCACTTTCCTAATAGGAATTTCCCAGTTTGGCTGCCTTCAATGGGAATTTTAGGAGGGAAAATTACAAACAAATGCAGTAAAATTGGAAATTCCTCATCAAGAAAGTCCAATATTCACAAGAGTGATCACAAAATGTTAGTTTATTTTTCTTGGGAAAATTAAAATGAGAGGTTGGTAAATGAGAGGAGTAAAGTTAACTGTCAACCTCAGTAACTCAGGCGAAAACCTTTCATATGGTGAAATTACAGATAAAAGTGATCAAACTGGGATATTCCTATTAAGAACGTGGGAAATTCTGAGTTCATTCATTAAAAAGGAAGGCAGTCAACCTGGGAAATTCCCATTAGGAAAAATGGTTTCATGAGCTGCAATAAGCAAATTTGGGAAATTCCCATTTGGAAAGTTGCATATTCTCAGCAGTAATAAACAAATATGAAATAAATCATCCAAAAATATTTTGTGTGGGGAAATTACAAATAAAAGCCTTCATTAAAGTGACAAATTCCCATTTGGAAAGTGGGGTATTTCAATGAGAAGCAATAAGCAAATTTGATTCAGTTGTGTGCGAAAATTATAAATGACGGCAGTCAAACTTGGAAACTTCCATTAAGAAAGTTGCATATTTTCAAGATCAGTAATACATTAGTATGACGTAATTCATCCTAAACAGTAATCAAACTGGGAAATTCCGATTATACTTTTAAAGGACTTGAGCTAATTCTGCACAAAATCATTTATGTGGGGAAACTACAAATGCAACCGGTCAAATTGGGAAACTTCCATTAAGAAAATGGAGACACTTTTGAAGAAATTGAGGCAATTTCACCACAAAAGCGTTTGTCGTACCTCCTGCTAACTCTTAACCGAGCGTCAGAACATTCTGGAGCATGACATGTTCTTGATAAACACCCAGGTTGTTTCAATTTGCCGATGTGTTTTTCTTTCCATCGCATTTGAAGAAAAGCCAAAGTTTGGAGCAAAGGGGGGGGGTCCGGCCCGAGTGTCCTGAAAAGTTCCCCCTCTCGCACTTTCTACTTCGATTTGTGGGAATCCAGAATTAATTGCCTCCAGTGTCCTGTAAAGAATGGCCATTTCTCTCTGAACTGATTGGGTACTTACTCAACGTTAGGCAACAAATCAGCCGGTTAATCCACAGAGTGCCTCCCCTGTGTCTGCGGGCGGCCTCCAAACAGCAACCGGCAGCAAATCTCACACTTGGCTCACGACCCAAAGCTCTCAGCGGATCGGAAAACAGCCTCATCCCCCTTCGGCCTTTATTGTTAGTGTTCGAGCTTTGCTCCACTTTCAGCCCGTCACGTCTTCACCGCTCGGGTTTTTTCTAGTTTGCCGCTCGTTCGTCCTTCGCCCTGTTATCTTGAAGTCGTATCTGTGATTTCAATAATGCCTTGTGGTGGTAATTTAAAAGTGAGCGTTTACGTTCTCCCTCTGATGTGAGTCATAAAGTAGCACGAGCCCGCAGGCTGTACTTAAACTTTCCGTCTTCATACCACGGTGGTCGTTTTAATGCGTCGTAATGACGCAGATTAACACCTTTATGTCAGTTGGCACAGGTTAAAACCTCACTAATGGAGCATTTCAGTACACTAATTGAAGGTTTTATTAGGGTCCAACTGATATTAGCGATAAAAAAAAAATAAAAATCCTTAAAAACTAATATGTAGGCCAATAAAAGAAGTACTAATATCCTGCTTTGCAAAACTTTCACATGGTCTCGTTTCTCGTCGGTCCAAAACCCTTTCATTTACAATTGTTATCCTAACTCCAACTTTTCCTTTCCTTTTGATGTGAGCTGCATTCAGAATCTGCTGTGTCTGTGTGAGCTGGACTGGCTCCGCCCACACATCTTGGGAAGAGGAGGAAGTACTTCCTCTCGTGGTGCCATGTGCCAGAGCAGAGCTGCCGAATTGTGGGTGGAGTCAAAGGGAGGAGCCTACCGTGATTGTGATTGGCTAAACCCCAGATGACACTATATAGGGTTTGATTTCTGATTGGCTGGTTGGAGCAACACACTTTTTTAAAACTGAAACTAGCCAGAGAGAGAGAGAGGACACACTTTCTTCTCTTCTGAGGCGTCGTTCCAGGTATGGGGACGATTTTCACTGTTGGAAGACCATTAGAAAGTCAGCATGGCATAATATGACCCCTTTGAATTATTTAGTGGCCATTTCGGTGCTCGGGTGACATGTCGACATAGAAATGTCAATTGGTAATGGAGTTTGCTGACCGGTCACAGCGGCATATATGTCCGTCAAACGTGAACGATGTAAAGATGGAGGTGCGAGAGAAAACGTACCAAGTTCACATCAAACCTCTTCATTGGGAGGAGGAAGCTGCTGCCAAAACTCCAATAGCGTAACTGAGAGCTTTAAAGGGGTTTGGAGAAATTAAGCTGAATAGATGGACGAAGAGAAGGCATCGACTCACTGAAAGCAGGTAAAAGGGAGCAGAGATGGAGACACGGGGTGTTCGGAGTGTGACGCTCCTTCATTCATCCAGAGCCGCGGAGGCGGGAAAAGCCCTGGACTGCAGGAGAGCAGGGACTCAGAGCCGTCGCTTCACATGTGGTTCCTCCTCATCAACTGTCCTGAACACACAAACACACACACACGGTCCTCGCCAGGACAGGAAAGATCAATTTCCTCTTGTTCCTGCCGAGAGTTTGCTGCGTTGTGATGTCAGACGGTTGAAGAGACTGAAGGACGTTGTGTTTGGATGTTGAGACTGAGATCCATGTCGAGGCCGATCATAAAAACAGTCCTGTGCTTCATTATAGGCTATAAAAACAATGAGAAATAATATAAATCGCTGACTGTATCAGGCTTTTGATCATCAGGTTCAGTTTTTATTGGCATTGGAACAATGCATAGTGTTCTTTGGTAACCCATTAATTTCGCAGTATGCTGTCTATGATCGTGTTGCTGAATACCCATCAATCTGGCATCCTGCAATTTATTTGACAGTCGATTGACCGATCTAATTATGTAACTTTAGCAATCACTAACTATTAATTTACCTGTCATGTCGCCATTTATCTGGTGGTGTCTTTCGCTATATACCCTTCTCCTTGGCTGTCTATTTATCTTGAACTATTGTTACCATAGCGTCTATCTGGCTACTTTTCTGCCAGTCTGCTTCTAACTGTAAGTACTGCTCAAAGCCTTTTGCTATATTTAGGAATGTCTACCTATCTTTAGATACCTCCAGTTATCTGTCTGAGTATCTACCAGGCTATATCTATCCCCAACTATCTGTCAATCTGGCATCCTGCTGTTTATCTGGCTATCTTTAGCCACTTCTACCTGAAGGTACCTATAGCTGTCTTTAGCCAAATCTCGCTATCTTTAGATAGCTCTTAACTCTGTCTGGCTATCAATTAGCCATCCTGCTATTTATTTAGCTGCCTATCTACCCATCTGACCTGAGTCACTACTAACTTGCCTGGCATGCAGCTTTATATACCTACTCTATAGATATATTTAGCCATCTAGAAGTCTACCTCGCTATCTAAGCTATATATCGCCAGGTCTAGGCGAGATCTCGTCATCTCCTGAGCTCTGGATGTAGATGGGTAGCTGTCGAGAAAGATTACATCCCAATCTTTGTGAAAATCAACGTCTCGTAAAACTCATTCATTATGCCTTTTAATTTACTCTCCAAATAGACATTCTGGTCTTAAACTAAGACTTCTCAGCCCCCACTGGAAGTCCTGTCTCCATTCTTGCTTTAAAATCTACACTCGAGCCCATAACCCCCCCCCCCCCCCTCCAATCTGAGCTCGTCATATTTCGATGTGTAATCACCCATAGCTGCTTCGCCCCATATGTGGCTTTAGTGTCCCCTCTTAATATCATGAGCTCATGTCACATTACGACTTCCTTGACGGTGGCCTCATTGCTTCACCCTCACATGAGCCTGACTGGGGGAGCGGGGGGGGGGGGGCTCGGAGTGCTTGAAAGGGAGGCTAAAGAGGAATCTGTGCTCGGCGACCGCAGTGGGACTTTCTGTCACAACGAATCCTTCTCATCTTCTGACCCCCCCCCCCACCCCCCCACCCATCCACCCCCGCCCGCCCGCCTCTCTCTCATCCTCTCTTCCCATAACGTTGTTCTCTTTTCGTCCATCCTCACTGGTCTGTTCTCTCCGGGTCAGGGAGCAGGTAACGTGTGCTCGATTGACTTTGCGTTCCGAGGTGGAACTTTTCGAAAATGCTCCGACTCTGTCTGTCCATGGAAAAGGCGGAAAAACGCTTCAGCTACATTTCTGGATGGATGGATGGATTTTGAGAATGTGGACTTTTCATTTTCTCTTCTCATTAAATTACTATCAAGCAGTTTTCAGACCTCTTCCGGTGTCTTTCCTCGCTATCTCCTCTGCACAGTTTTGTTAGATTAGAAAAAAGAAAAAAAAAAACCTCTATTGAATCTCTGAATTCTTCATGGAAATGGTTGAAAAATGCCACTCAGATGCAAAAACAGGCAAGCCGCCCCGTTTCCTCAGAGCTCGGTGCCCCGTGTGAGGCTCGGGGTGAATTTTATCACATGTTTTCATGCCCTTCTCCCCTTCTCCCTTTCAGCCCCCCCCCCATTTTATCTGCCATTCTCTGTGATTCCACATGAACACATCAGAACCCGGAGGTTTCACACACTCCATCTCATTCCACCGGAGGATTAATGAGGATGAACGCCACTGGTTTAACACAGTTTGTCAACGTACCTTGATTAAGCATCTGCAGAACGGTTCTGTAATACTCCCCTTTAACTCTGGCTTCATAATGCTTAAAAGTCACTTGGAATATCAGTGATTGTCGCATTTTCTTCTCTGCATGCATGTCTGTGTGGTTTCTACAACTGAAACAACAAATCGAGAAACGAGAAAATTCCAGAGGAAATTTTATGCGCCTGCCTCTCGCTGCAGACTATTTCTAGCATTGCCAACTGTATATCGTGCTAGCTCGTGGTGCTAAGTAGTGTTGCTAACTCCCATTAGCATGTTAACTGTCTAGCACGTGAGCTCACGATGCTAACTAGCGATGTTAACTGGCGTAAGGATGCTGAACTGGGGGCAAATTCCATCCATCCATCTTCTTGTCTTCTTTCCCGCTTATCCTGTTCAGGGTGGCAACTGTGGGGTAAAAATCAATCAATTAAAATAGATAATCAAAATAGTTGGTCAGTAAAATAACTTACCTGATTAAACAAGGGCTAAACAAAAATGTTTGTTTTAAAAAAAAAGATTAATCGAATAATCATAAAACACGTTAACCGATTAACAAAACAATTGTTAGTTGCAGCCCTAGTTTCATTACAAATGCAATAGCATCCGCCACTGGCCCAACAAGAAAACAACAATAATCTGCATTTCTACCATTTCCGTGGAAGCAGTCATCGTTTTCAAATGCTCACACAGGAAACACAAAATTAAACGCAAAGCATGCCTTAAATGAAAACGCAGCGTCATGTAATCGGGTCCTAGTGGAGTCCGTCTGGCACATTTACCCATCAGCACAATGAAGAAAAAATGTTTTATCCTAACTTCCTAAAATACCTCACTTTTTTTCTTCTTTTTTGCTTTTCAAGCATTTTCTACCCGGTGAAACGATGCTTTCTGGGTTCATTTTGTGTCGAGGCTGTCAGTTCTGTTTATTCCCTGCCGCTCAAGTCCGTGTGTTCGCTTGAGATTAAAGAAGAACCTGACTGGCGCTGATCCTGCAGAACTGCAGCGCCGCTAACGCGGCTAATTAGCAGGAGTGGAGCGAAAGCTTAATGAATTGGGCGGGCCGGCGCGGCGCTGCAAGTTGAAAAGGAATTGATAAACGATCTTTTTTAAGTGGATATAGAAAAGCCGGGGGAGTCAGTCGAGGAGAAGCGGCCCGTCTGCGCTTGATGATTTTCTGCCGTTTTGTGTCGCTGGTGTTTATTTCTTACTTAATGGTGGCTTTGTTTCCTTCGCTGTCTCCTGAGCCCGGCTCGGAAGCGCTGCGTTTAATTCAGCTGATCTTCCCAGTAATCTCCCACTTCCCCTAATCGCTTCATGCTTCCCCTCGCTCCTGGTTTTTTTTTTTTTGTTGTTTGTTTGGTATCGCGGTCTTAGTGGAAACAAGAGAGCAAACAAACAGGAGGAGTTTGAAATAAACTGTTATTCAGAGGCTGCTTTGTTTGTGTTTATGCAACCAACATTGTGTTTTAAAAAAAGATGGAAATCCAATTCCGTTGCTGGTGAGACAAAAAATACAAATGTTTCTCAAGAGCAAATTTTGGGCATTAAGGATGTTACAATAACATGAAAAAAAAGACAAGAGAAAAGAAAAACACAATGTAAGAAAAAGGGGGAAAAGAAAAAAAATTATACATATCTTGAGTAGGTACGTACTTCTTAAATCTACCAGTGTTTTAAGGGGGAAAACTAGTTTATTTCATTTTTGATTTTCTGACACAAAAGTTGAAGCATTCATCTGTATCGATGCTTTTTTTGAGATTGAGACGACATTTTTTTTTTACAATCACAATAGAACGAGTCCTGACCTTTCCGTGTTCACAGTATATGAATTATTAAACTTTTTGCTTCCTGTTTTTCATTTAATGCTGTGATGAAAAAAAAAAAAATTGACCAATCTACTTGGACACTCATATCGTGGTATCGTCAGCGTACGAACTAAACCGCTTTCAACGGCCTTTCAGAAATTACCGTCGCACGGAGACGAAATGTGGAAGTACGTGATTTGGCCCCTTCGTCTCGGTTTCCGTCTAAGCCCGGCGGCCCGCGACTGCTGCATCGAAGCATATCGGGATGTAGCTTCCCTGCGAGTAGTGGGTGGGGGTGGGGGTGGGGGAAGCCTGTCGGCTGTATCTGTGCTGCAGTGCCGTCTGTGTGTGTATTTGTGGACTGTCAGTGAGCGTTGCAGGTGCTGGCATGTCCAGGCTTCTGCCTAATCCTCATGGGAGCGTAAATAAGCTGCCTAGCTCTGCGTCCTTACATAACCACCCCGCCTGGGAGGCGAGGAGAGGAGGGAGCGCTGACAGCGTGCATGGAGAGGCAGCGGGGGTAGTGTGTGGGGGGGGGTGGGTTCCATCCTGGACGTATCTGTGCAGCTCCTTCCATTTCGATCCAGTGGCTGCCGTCGCTGATTGAAAACATTCAATTATGCGTCACACGCCGTCTGGCCACACTAACTAGCCTCTCACTCGTCCTCCACCACTCTTCCCAGTTTTCCAATTTGCTGCCTCCTGTCCGTCGGCACAGCGACGCTCCGGGGCGCACTCTGGGAAATGTCAGGCTTTTAATTGAATTCGGGGCAATGTTGAATTCGCTGAAAGTGATCAGCCGGGGAACGCACACACATCTCGCACGTCGAGATGGCGGAAGGTAGGCCGGCGCCGTGCAAAAATCGACAATGGGCACGTCGTGAAATAGCGGCCGAGCTGAGCATTCACGCCCTGTAAACTGAAGACGACGGAACTTCAAAAGTGGATTGGGGTTTTCAAGTGACAGTCGCCGTAGTAACCGTAATGACAGTCCAGCTCGGTCGTCTGTCCATATGAATGGATGTCGCTGGGGTTCTGTGCAGAACGGATTCATTTCACTTCTCAAGATTTTGTTTTCTAGAATAGTTCTTTAAAGCGACAGGAGTCATCAGAGATCTCTCGGTGGCCCCGAACCTGCCGCTTGTGTCGTTTTCTCACTTAGCCAGCGTGAGGACACACCAAGCAGGTCAGCAGTGACTCGTTTTCACAAGGCGGGTTATCTCTGTCGCTTTAACGTAAAGTGCTTAAACGCCTGAACTGCAGGTATCTAAAGAGGACTTAACAGCACATCACAGCTCCCACCCCTCTCTCTCTCTCTCTCTCTCTCTCTCTCTCATATCACACCATATCTTACTGTGTCATACTGTATCTCAGTGCGTCATACTGTGATTTACCATATTTTACCATATCAGACGGTTTCATACCACATCGCACCGTATCGTACGATATTTTACAGATCTTCCCATATTGTATCGTGACTTCCCCGATGATGCCCTTCTCTAATAGATGGTAATCGACGCTAAAGTTTCGTACTTGGAAAAAAATTAAAGTATGAAACTTCCAGGATGTTTAAATTTGCAGTGTCTCATATATTTTTAAACAAGGTATTTTAGTAGGTGAGAACAATTCCAGCCTAATAAGGCCCACAAGTCTCGCCTGTGTTGCTTTTAAAAACAGCTTTAATGATTAAAAAGTGGGTTGTTTGAGGCTGTGCCGATAAAATCACACGTTTTCCGACTTTTTCTTCAGCTGGGGTTCCTTTTAATTTGCACCTTCGTCTCGCTGGAATTCGTACGTGTGGCACAGCAACGGTTTTCGGATCCGATCGCCGTAAAAATCAAAGTTCCAGACTCTTCAAACGCTCTCTGAGTATTTAAGAGAGTCTTGTTCCAAGCTACTTACGCTGCATCGTTTTCATTTCATTGCTCAGTTGGCCGACATTAAACAGTCTATTGTTGTGTCGGCCCCCGGGTCATTGCTGCATATTTGTTTTGTCTGCATTGTCTTCCCTCCGTATCGCTGAGGGAGAGGTGGAGTTCTGTCCTTTTTATTCCGTTCTAACGTTTGCTTTGCTTTGTTCGCCTCGTAAACTGCCGACTCATGGGTTTCCACTGTGTTCCCTCTGATGATCCTGTCTGTGTGGGATGCGCTGCGTCTCTCTCGCTCTCTCTTTCTCTCTCGCTTCTTTCTTCTTTCCCCCGCTCCACTTTTCGCCACTTTACCACCACGTCCTTTTTTATTAGCGAGACAAAAGCGCAGACGGCGGCTGAGTGAAGGCTGATGGAAGCATCTCTGTCAGCAGCCGAATCGACGCGTGTCGCTCCACATTAGCCGGGAAACAAAGAGCGCGGCTCTTAGCCCGTCGGAGATGTCGGAAAACCTGTCAATTTTGTCCTGTTTAGTCATTCCTCCTGCATCGGAAGCTCTGAACTCTCACATCTCCGGCGTGCCGGATGGCGGCATTCGCTCGGCCACGTCAGTCAATCTCAAATCACACACACACACACTTCTCTGAAACTAAATGTTGGTGTCTGATACGCAAACTGCCATGAAATGCAGCTGGAATGCAAAAGGAAGTCGTTAGCCCTGGACTCTTTATGTGAAACGGACTGTTTCTGTTTCTGTGTTATCTTCTAATCACTGCAGGTCCTGCTTCTTCTCTCCACGGCTCATTTTTACCCTTTGAGCGATCTCCGTGCACTGAGCGTGATCGGTCACATTCACCCAATTACCTCACACGATCAATCAATTGCTTTGATCTTATTTCTGACTTTTAATTCAGGTTGGGTTTGCAAAGTGAAAATATTTCCTGCATCCATGTGCACAACTACGAGTTACTACAAATGTGGAGTGCATGCGCAGGAGCAGAGCTTCAGAAAAGTTGAGTCGTTTTCAAAAAGTTGTGCTTTCATGGGCTCATTGTGGTTGACGTGAAAGTTTTCCGTTTCTGCCTGAAAATGTTTTTTGTGTAAAAGCGACCTTTGCGCTATTCATGCCACAGCACAGAAAGTACCTTTAAATGTGTTCGTAACAGAAAATGACAGTTCCGATGTGATTTTATTGATTTTACCTTTGTGTCCTGTTGTAGATACGGTCACTGAAGCTAGCATGCTAACCCGCAAGCTCCAGCATGTTTTAACCCTGTAAATGTAGCATCTTGTCCATCCTGCAATGTGAAAACAGGAGGAACGTCTCAAGGCTTCTGTGATATTCGGACGTCGCAGATGAAAGATTGCGGTTGCGGGAGAGTCTTTGGTGAAATCTTTGCTAGTGGGTCTAAATCGATGGCTGTAACGTCGCACCGTGAGCTCGGTTCATGGACAGCCGGAGTGGTGGACGCAAATCTGCGATCAATATCAGACAGTGTCAGATACGTGGGGCAATCATATAGCTGCTGCTGTTTGTTTTGTTTCCATGGAGTGTGTTTAGTTGGATAATGAAAAATGTTGTTAGAAATGGGGGGTGGGAGCGTCAGAGACACGGTGTTGACATTTCCTCTGTGGGAATCGAACCTGCGACCCTCCGATCTGAAGATAACTCGGATGGATAATTAGTGAATCTAATTCCTGTCCATTCAAACGTCACTCAGCCTCTTAACCTGCAGTCGGGTCAATTTTTATAGAACTCCCGGTTTTTAAGAGGCAAGATCTGTAATCATCTACTGCTTTTGGTGTTTGTGCTCATTCCTCTGGCTGGAGTTTCAACATAAACTGACAGACTGGAACTGTAATCTAATAACTAACAGAATGTAAGTCATTTTCTGTGTGTGTGTGTGTGTGTGTGTGTGTGTGTGTGTGTGTGTGTGTGTGTGTGTGTGTGTGTGTGTGTGTGTGTGTGTGTGTGTGTGTGTGTGTGTGTGTGTGTGTGTGTGTGTGTGTGTGCGTCGGTGTGTGTTTACTGTTAAAGCCGGTGACATTTACGAAATGAGACGCGGCATGATTGATCGGCACTGAAGTCGAGGAGGGAGCACAGCCCGCAAATCACCTTTTACAACGACAACACACACACACACACACACACACACACACACACACACACACACACACACACACACACACACACACACACACACACACACACACAGAAACATGCAGATTGATGGCGCTAGTGCAGGGCGGCATGTTTTTTGAAGCTGCGGTGGCTCCGTTGTGGTTACGTCCCAAACATGGCTGCAGCTTGTCTCGCCTGTGAGGTCGGCTGGTGTTCAGGGGTCGGGGGGGTCAGGAGGGGTCGGGGGGGTCAGGGGGGGTCAGGGCGGCCGGTGAGTTGCAGTGTGGTCATTACGTGGCCCATTTGCTTGACCTGCAGGACTGAAGGTCACGTAAGTTTCCTCGTCTTAACAGGCTGCAGGTCCGACGTGCTGAAACACGCCAACTGTGATTCGACACGGTGGGGAAAAACCTGTACGTGTGTTTTCGTGTCTGTGGGATGGATTTCTGGAGCCGTTTGTAGTTGGAGACATAAGGCAACATAAATCAGTTTGAATTGAAGTTTTAGAATAAACATCATTCACTGTCATCCCGTTGCGGCTTACTGGAGGCTCCTTTCAGCCAAACCACTAAGAAAATCTTAAAATTTAAAAGAAAACAATGATTCCTGCAACAAATTTGTTGTGGACACAACCTCTAAATTTAAACTTCAGTTATTTACGGTACTACTTCACCTCTCCGGCCCACTCAAGATGACATTGGGCTGTTTGTGTCCCCGGAACTAAAATGTGTTTGACACCTCTGCGCTTGTGTAGAAAATTCCAAATGTAATAAAAAGCAGAGCGTTTGAGCCTTTTCATCCATATATCAAGACTTCAGCAGCAACTAATGTGAACTTTTCAGACACATTAGTAGTAAAGAACTTCCAGAAGTTTGTCTTGGAAAAAGAAAAGAGCTAAAAAAAGCAGCTTTTTCTTGTTTCTGTGTCTGAAGCCGGCGGCTCTCACTGGAGATTTTCACTCAGAATTAAATATTAAGCCAAAAGCAGAGCTTTCTCATGACTCTTCTTGAAACTTCACCAGCCTGTCAGTGTATGTTTATTATTCATTATTTAATTACGTTAACATCGATAACTGCATATACATGTATAGTTTGAAACTAATCGTCTGCTGTTGTTTCTTCTAATGGCTCGTATTTATTTATTTTATTAGGAGGTCACATGTGGTTGAATAGTTAATGTTAAAACTTTAATGACGATTCGCACTCGATTAATGTGGAAATTACATCTGATGAGCCAAATGTGACCTTGAAAACCTCTTTTTCTACATTTAGTAGACCATGATGAGATAATAAATCTGTAATACGAGGGAGGGAACGCACATTAAATTGATCGTAATTGTAAATCCCACTTTGTAAGTTGTTGTCCCTTCATGCAGCAGCTGTTTGATATTGTTCTGGTAAATGTCTTCTGACTTTTTGTGTACCACGTCTGATTATGTAATCCATCATAGGCCCCGTTCTGTGTTCTGTGACATTGTGTATCCAGAAATGGCTGTCAGACTCTGCAGAGGTGATTCAAGGCGTACCGAGCCTTTACGGATGCTGTTCACATTTAACACACCATCATCTGCATACGTGGACAACGATTCTATCATACGGATACTGAGTGGTCCTGTATGATGAATAGAGAAAGTTTAAAGACACCTGAATGTTTGCATGGTACGGTTCTCTGTGTCAATGCTTGATTGGTTGTGTCACAAAAATAGCACTAACTAGTGGCCTGAAAACTACTGCAATATTATGTAGTGTGTATGTCTGCCGAAACGAAAATACAGATTTCTGCGTTTATTTATTTATTAGTATGTATATATGTTCAGGGATGATTTGTCATGAGCCAATGACCAATCCATTAGATTTTGGGGTGTTAACTTCCAAATAAATCCCCCAAAATGTCCCTTATAATATCCTATGATATGGAGGCGATAAAAGGAGATCAGCATCGGTTGCCATGGGGGCATATTAGAGTGCTGCGGCTGCCATTAGCTGTCTGCTAGCACACTACTAACTATGCTCCCCGCCCCCCTCTCCCCCCCCCCCCTTCTACACTCTCAGCCAATCACATGCCAACTCGCTGTAACGGCACATTCAAGTAATAAGAATGGGAATCAACAGAACATCGCTTGACCTTGGCGAAGGTGTGTTCTCCACCGAATAGCCATTCTAGTGCATAAACATAAATAATGTTTTTTGGGGGTATAATTATAAATAAATTCAAGCATCAAGGGGTTAAACAAGCCAAAATAAACACGTTTTATCTGGAATAACTGGGAGTGACTGATTACTCTTTTAAGGCACTGGGCTCCAGCAAAGGCTGGTTCACAATGGAATAAATCAGGCACAATCACCCTCTCATGTTTTCCCCTCCATATTCCTCTTTTTCAACCCCCCCCCCCTCCTCCACTCTTTCTTTCACCCTCTTCCTGTTATTTGAGCGAGAGTGGCGAAAGTGCAGGGATCATCAGAACCGCCGGTGTGCAGCTGACTTCTTTTCAGAGCCATAATGACCGACGCTGTGCGCAGCTGAGCCCTCATTCAAAAGCCAGAAAGCCCCCCCCCCCCCCCCCCCCCGCGTGCAGGCCACATCTCCGAAGACACCCAGTTCCGCCACTTTAACTGTCTGCAGTCATTTACTCCCTCCAGCCCCCCCCCCCCACCATTACTCCCTTTCTTCTGATGGGTTCCTATTGTATTCATTAGTCTATTACGTCGACGCTTTCTTTCCTGTGTAGCTTCCTTCTTAAAAGTCTGTAAATAACCTGCTCATTACTGGTACGGAAAAAAAAAAAAAAAAAACAACAGTTGATGTCGAAGAAAACAATCGTAAACCAATTCAAGTCTCAATATAAAGCCTTTGGAAAGTGAATGTCTCGGGGATATATTCTGGCAGTGGCGGTAATGAGAGCTGGAGTGGCGCCGCAGCCAGATGTTGTGGACACTGGTCGGCGAAGAGGCATATGGAGAAACAGGACTTGAAAAGTGAAGCTGTCGTCATCGCTGTTGCTCCTCGATATTTTGATTTAAAAAAAAAACCATTTGGTGACAGAGCTGTTGGTTCGGAGTGCTGCCAGAAACAGTGATGACCTACAGTCAGAGCTGCGCCTGAACGCATCGTCTGTACAGACGGAGAACAGAAGCTGCTTTTTGTTCTGCTGGTGAGTTACTGATACCCAATCATACAGAAACATCACGCTCATATTGATAAGTAAATAACCAGAAGACCACTTGCATATATCTGTGTAAAATTCCTTCCTGGACCGACGACTTTTATTAAAACTGGCAGGCTAAGAGAGAACAGGAAATAGAAGAAGAGAATAAATCGGGATCGTATTCTTGATCCAGAAAAAAAAACATTTTATCTTTAAAGTCTCGGGGCGTCGTTAATGGATGGAAATGTGTTCGGCTTTCAATTTATTTTATTTTCGGCTATTCTTTAAAGAACGTCGACACGTGGCCACATCTACGCATCTGGCCAACATGTCAAAAAACATTGTTAATGCTGGAGGACCCGGACTCGCGATGCTAATATTTCAGAGATGAGCGAACGTTGCTGCTTTACCAGTGGACTGATTCAGAAATAACGACTTTCACAAACCCTCCCAGCCTCGGTTCTCCACTCGGTCTTCTTAAATGAGCTCTCTGTCGGTCCACTTATCACTTCCCGGTTTTATCTCTCTCTTCTTCCTCTCCTGCTCTTCGTACCTTTGTAACAAGTTTTCTTGTTATTTCTCACGTTGCTTTTCCACCTGAACCCCCTCCTGCGGGGCCTTTTGTCCGTCGCTGTTCACGTCGCCGCCCGGAGCGAGGCCTGACATTTGCAGCTCTGTGAAGGGGGTGGGGGGGGGACTGCCGGGGTGAAGTAACTGGACTGTGATAACGCAGCAGAGGAGAAGTCGGCTGAATTACTAATGAGAGGCCTCGTCGACCCGGGGTACCTGCGGCTGCAAAGTTTATCTTGAAATGTGTATTTCGGCTGGAGTTTGACCGAAATAATCCTCGACTGTCGCCGCTGACAGGAACCATCCTCCTCCTCCTCCTTCTCCTCCTTCTGCTCATTGTCACTCCAATACTGTTGTGCAAAATTCAACAAAAAAGACCTCAGCCTTTTGTGTTATATACTTTATTTTGCAAGCCGGTAATGCAATAACGATAAATATTCAATATATTAAGCAGCCTTGCCAGTAATGTGTGCTTTACTGTAATTGAGTGAATCTGGACTTTTAAAATCCATCTCTCCCTTGATTTCATGATTTCTTTCAAAGAACTGCGACTTGCAGGGAAAAGACCCCCCCCCCCCCCCGACATGCTCATACACTTTCCACCATATATCAACATGCATCATTAAGAGGAGCCCGTCGCCAGCTCCTCTCTTTAATTAGCGCGCTGGCAGTTAATGAGGGACTGGTATTTGTAATCCTGCCTGTTTACTCTCATCTGTGGATGAGAGGGTGAACTGATGGACAAACAGATGGATTTGGCAGGCGATTGAGGAATTTACCACCTCGCTCAGTGTGTGTATGTGTGTGTGTGTGTGTGTGGTGAATGCAAGTGGAGGCAGCCTGTAAAATAAATGCCTGTCATGGGAGGGTGAAATGTGGAAACGGAGGAATGTTTGAGCTCCTGTGGTCTTTCCTTCTCAGAGCTTAAAACAGCCAGCGACACGCAGGAGGTCAAATGTTAACAAAGTGTTTCTTTCTTGTTTCGTGTTGATTGGTTGATACTGATTAAAACGGAGCTACTTTTCTTGTTTTTCTGTGAGGTAGAAATGGGCAAAAAAAAGAATACTTAAATTTGGGATATGATGTCAAACTGTCCTTTGGGAAAAAAGATGGCCGTCACATGAGGTTAACCATTTGAGAGAGTGACGTGGGAGCTTTGTCTGATCAGAACAATGTTTCTCCTGGACTTTGTCCTTTTATTTTGACGGTCACCGTAATAACAACCCAACTGTGTCGTCTCTCCCCCAGACTGTCCTTGTACTACCATGTCGGTTTCATTACCAAAACAACCTACAGCGCCCACTAGTGGCTCTTCAGGAGATCTACATCTTTTTTCAGGAGTTTATGCGGTTTTCCGTGTTAAACGGAAAACTTGTCTAAAACGAGTTGTGTGAACGGGGCCACCAGTCAGACAGCGCTACCTGATGAATGGTCTCATCTGATTGGCCACATGGTGTTTAAGCATCTCAGACTGAAATGAAACCTTCGTCACTACGAGTTATGGCAAATTCAAGGCAAAAAAAACTGCACCGTCATTGATCGGCTCTGAGCGCCAAACTGTTCCTGACTGGAATCATGTTAAGTCCACTTGAATTCGTGTAATCGCCAAAATGAACTCCTGTTCACTAATAACAACACAAACTGGCTTATGGAAACATAGATTTCTGTGATCTTGTGTGTGTGTGTGTGTGTGTGTGTGTGTGTGTGTGTGTGTGTGTGTGTGTGTGTGTGTGTGTGTGTGTGTGTGTGTGTGTGTGTGTGTGTGTGTGTGTGTGTGTGTGTGTGTGTGCCTCTCCTGCGTTTTTTGGGCATGGTGCCGTCCTACCTCACCCTCCTGACGCTAAGCAGCTTTACCCTGATCGCCATCTGTTCGGTCGGTCTGTGTTTTTCCGCACAGAGACACTTCGTCGGCACCGTAGGTGTTCAGACCTTCGCCGGTCGCCATGGCACCAGCTGAGTCCGCGTTCTCTTATTTTTTTGAGTAACAAACCCGGAGCTCGGGCTTCTCGGGCGAGGCTGTACTCTGCTTTGATCCACAGACGGCTGCAGGTTGTGTTTAATTGTCGGGCTGCTGAGTCTCTCTTCCATTCAAAAGAAGCTGCGAGTCCCTGAGCTCCCAGACGACGGAGCGGACGATCAATGAACACCGCCGCTGTCAGTCACGTAACTTCACGGCCTCGGCAGACCGAGAGCAACATCTCTTAGTGTGAGTTAGGGTTATCTGGGAAAATAAACTGGGTTGGGGTTAAGGGGACAAGGGTGAACTGGTGGTTAAAGAGGCGGACTTGGGTTCCGGAATTTGCAGGTTCAAATCCCACAACGGAGAAGGTCACCAGTGTGGATCGCTTTGCAAGATGCTTAGCCCCGCCCCCTCAGCTCTCGGTACTGCCGCACTGTGGCTGCTGTTAATGAGTTGCCTCGTTTCCACTGCACAGAACATGACAACGCCGGTTTTTGTGCGTCCCCACAGCAAAAGTGGTGGATGGTACCGAAAGAACCGTACCCAGGGGTTTCTATTTTCTTGGCACCCTTCTGTTGGGTCCCATTTGTCTGATGTCCCAATATGTCTGATTTATTCCTATTTAAAAACTACAAATGTCACATAATGGTGTTTAAAAAATTTTTTTTTTTACTGATTTACAAAAGTCAAACTCGAAAAAGCAGATCAATCGTATTTAATTATTGTAATTGATACCCATGAAATTCTGTTGAAACGTCAGCAAATGAATGAATGTTCAGACTGATTGAAACGTCAAAGGGAGTGAGAACTATAGCCTGTCGTCTATAAAACATCTCAGAGATTAACTGGTGGCAGAAAAATCCACGGGATTAAAATTCATCATCTGTGACTTCGAATTACTGGACGAGGAGCTAAAGTGCGTTTTCCTCCCAGACCCGTCCGCCATATCACGTCTCGTACGCACACCGCCCGACCTTTCACCCGATGCATTCTGGGATGGACTCCCGGATTTAGCGGTTATAGAAAGTCGATGGACGGGATTAGGCCACCTGCATCTGGCAGCGCGTTCGCCTGCGGGGACTCTTCTTACACCAGATCCACTGCTTTATTTGTATCCACACCTCGCTTTCTGGTCCTAAGCCTCTCCACACACACATTCAGCCCCTTACACACAGACACACACACACACACATATCGACATGCATCGCTCCGCCTGTTACTGCAGCGTGGCGAGTGCCGACGCAAAACGGGAGCTTTTGTTTAGACGGAGTCTTCCTGCCGCCGTTGCGCCGTGACCCCCGACCCGCTGCCTTGTTAATTCTAACCCGCGGCCTTTTAGCGGGAGGCCTCTGTTTGTCCAGCCGGCTCCATGGGATGATGCTCTCGCTCGGCGGTGGGGGTGGGGGTGGGGGGGGATTCCGTTAGTGGACCTGCCAGACCTCTGCAACGAGAACGAGAGCAGTGCATCCTGGGAGTCTCAGCATTTGCCGATTCTCTGCAACGCATGGGCCTGAGTGCTGACAACACGAGTCAGCACGAGTTTCAATGTCATTTTGATGCAGTGAGCAAGTGTGGAATTTCCACTTCACCGTTGGACGAATAGATGGCGTCGAATAACACAGGGTCATATTTTGCAAAATTGACTTTCTAATGGTTTTCCAACAGTAATAATCGTCCCCATACCTGGAATGACGCCCCAGAAGTGAAGAAAGTCCGTTCAAGTTTATAAAAAGTTCGTTATTCCAACCAGCCAATCAGAAATCAAACCCCATATAGTGTCATCGGGGGGTTTAGCCAATCCCAATCAAGGTAGGCTCCTCCCCCTTTGACTCCTCCCACAATCTGGCAGCTCTGCTCTGGCACATGGTGCCACGAGAGGAAGTACTTCCTTCTCTTCCAAAGATGGGCGTGTGTGGGCGGAGCCGGTCCAGCTCACACAGACACAGCAGATTCTGAATGTAGCTCCTATGATCCAATATTCAGATGGAGGAAAATCAAGGAAAAGTTGAATTTGGGGGAGTAAACTTTGAATACAGCCTTGTAGGACCAAAGACATCCATGGGAAAGTGTTAAAATGTTGTATAATACGACCTCGTCATGAACAGTGTGGCGGCTTTGACGACCCCGATGGCTGAATGTCACGCTATCTGTGGGAGCATTTAAAGAGTTTTTCTTTTCACTGTCTCTTCTAGTTGCTCCTTTTGAATTATTGGTTTTTCACTGTAAAAGAGATTGAAATGACTGTATTGTCTTGTCTTGACATAGAATGTCTTTAAACTGTCATAACCTTTGCCAATAGAATTTGGCCGAGATGGTCATGTTTTCATCTATTGCTTGGTTTGTATGTATGTATTTTACCAACTTTTCACAAAATCCACTCACCCGAATTGCATGAAACTTTCAGGGACGATTTATCATCATTCAAAGACCAATCGAGTAGATTTTGGGACATTAACGGCTAACTGTTTACGAATAAATCCCTCAAAACGGCTATTACATTTCCAGTAAAAAGTGGATGAGAGAGGCACCTCTTGGAGGAGATCAAAGTAGATCGGTGTCTGTTGCCATGGAGACACTCCTTGTTTCAGTGTTTCACACAGTGATGTAGCTACCTGACAGGCGAGCTGGGAGCAGTATAAGCTAACTGCTATCATGCTAGTGAGACTCACTTGGTTCCACAAACAGATGTGGCGTTGGCGAAAGTCTGCGCTCTGCCGAGTTTCTTGATTTGTTTTCATTCTTTCTGGAGTTCTTGGAAAAGCAAAACAAACTCATAATGTAGTTCTTGTCCACGTTGTACGCGTCAGTTTTTGTTTTGCCACATTGTGACCTTTGCTTTCTGTTTCCTGTGTTGTTCAGGGGTCCCTTCAGCGTGGTGAGAAGATGCATCAACCGAGACACGGGGCAGCAGTTCGCTGTCAAGATCGTGGATGTGGCCCAGTTCACCTCCAGTCCTGGGCTCAGCACGGAAGGTCAGAGGTCACCGTCTCTGTCTGGGGGTTACTCCCAGGCTGGTTCCCGGTCCTCATCGTCAGACACTTTTAACCCTGTCCACTACAGACAGCGGGGCTATTTTTCCACCCGTTCAGTCAATCGCTTATTTGTGAGTTTGCAGTTTAGTCGCAGTAAATTACTGCGCGACACAGAAAAATCCATTATCCGGTACAGATGTTTACTGCCCACCTTATTCCGCCTATATTTTGAGAAAAATGAGAGACGGATCCGATTTGCTACCACGGTGAGGATTTCATTTCTCATTTCCCTGCAGTGTGAACGAGGCCTTTGTGTCCAGCCTGGAAGTTTTCCTCACGTTTTCCTCATACGTACTGTCATGGTCCTTTTTTTTTTTCAATATCTGTGGTTATTACATTTTTCACGAGCGCTCTCTTATTCAGGAGAAAAGAAGATTACAAGTTTTAACTAGGTGCTCGGATGCCGTGCAGACTGAAAATTGCAGGTGTTGCAGGAGGAAGTGCTCCCGATCGTCGTCTAGACCAAACATGCAGAAGGTCCTATCAGATATCCCCCCCCCCAGAAGGCTTCGGGAGCAGGGGAGGGGGGGACGGCTGGGGCGGGCGAACAAAAGAGGAGGAGAGATTGAATTAGAGATACTTGGAAAGGTGGAGTCGGGAGGCGATAAGACGGAGGGAGGCGGAGGAGGGATGTGAGAAGCCTTTCTGCTGCGAGGCAGATTTACTCCAGCCCACATGCCGCTTCTATATATTTCCAAGGCAATAAACGGAGCGACAGTATTTCACGGCTTCGTTCACGTATCAGCTGGGCGGAGGAAGTGATTTGTGTTTCCCGTTAGAGGAGAACAATGAACAGTCTGATTGACCCCAGAGCTTATGTTGCTCTCTGTTTCCTAAAAGCTTCTAAAGGATTGCAATTTGAAGGTAATGCTGCTCTTGACAGCTGACTAACGTTGACAAGATTATCCAGGTACATCGATCGAGTTTCTCATCCGAAACTGAGAAACGCGGCGCGTTCAGGTGAACAGAAACGGATGTAAGAAGCGTGAAATCACATCGGTTTTTTTACTGTTTTCGTTTCAGAAAAGTTGCGTTTACGCGGCGACATTTTGAAAGACAATGTATGTTTTCCCACAAGAGCGGCAGAAATACTGAAAACAACATGGTTAGCATGGCGGGAGCGTGTGTTGGTACTCTCTCTATCTTTGCTATTGCCGGCGACTAAACTACAGAACTACGTCTTAAGAGAATATGGACTCGGAGTCACGACATCACGGAGGAAACCTTGTTCCGATTGTCTCTACTGAGCATGTGCAGAAGAACAAATTTACTACCGCCATTGTGTACATGCGCAGTCGCAGCATTTTGGAAAATGTGTGTTTTTCCCCCGTTTCCATGGAGATGGAGTCAGAGCGTTTTTGAAAAGCTCCAACTCGAGAGCCCCTTTTCTTTTTTTTTTTAAACGAAACGTCACGAAAATGTACAGGTTTTTTTTTTTTTGCTTAAAAATGTAAACAGGGCCTTAGAGTGACGCCCTCTCGTATATAAATAAATAAATAAATAGTGGATTGTAGATTGGACGTAGAACGGCAGAATAAAACGATAACATCCTTCAAAGTGTTTTCTGTCAAGCATTAATTGGCTTTATGACTCATAGAGTGAGTCATCGCCGTTGAAAATCACCCCTGCTGGGTCCAGAACTGCACGCGACATTCCCAGATCAGACTCGCTTTACCAGTGAATCCATTGACATTAAGAGAGCGTGTGAGCTGAGTGACCCTGCAAACACGCTGCGAGCTTACAAACAATGAACGTTTCCTGGATTGGCGTCACACAGTCGCCCTCTGCAGCTTCTTTGATATTCGTCCATCAGATGGAGATAATCCAACGTGTCAGGTAGTTTGCTTCAGCTGACAGGAACACGCGCTCGTATAGTGAACCCTCGAAAACAACCGGCGAGGAAATGAGACCGTTACAGTTACGTGTGGGAAATATCGGCGTGTTTTTTTTATTTCTGTGTTGGCGAATGGAGCAAAGCGGAAATAACCGACGTGAGTGATGTGATGGACTTCTGCAGTGCTTTCCACCAGAAATACACATTCCCCAAACCGTTATGTGGTAAAATGCACAACTTAGCATCACTTAGTGTGTAATTATCATCTGCTAAAGCACCACTCAGCCTCATTTTCCGTGCAGCGTCGTTTGTCTTTGTTTTCTCCGGTACACAAACCGAACCGCCAATCGTAAACAAAGAAACGCCAATAAAACCAATGGAAACACTTAAACAGCACTGGAAATCAATAAAAGCTGCGAAATAGAAATGTGTTTTAGTCCCTTTTGAAAAGAATTTCATTAAAACGTGCAGCTAAACTTAAAACGTTCTTTCTGCAAACTTTCGATAGACAATTTTAATTCATTCATTCATTCGTAGCTTGTAATAATCTGTTACACATGGTTTCATGTTAGAACTCATTTATATCACAATTGCATGTTTTGTTTTATATTATGGCACAGTAATAATCCCCAGAAGGGAAATTCTGGATAATATATAACATAATTTAATTAATATATGTTTTCCTATTGTTCCTATTTATTTGATGGTGTCAAATGTACCCTGAACTTCACATTGTCAACGTGTCTTCATTGTTTCTGCTCGGATCTTTACTTCGCTGTTGTAATTTGACATAATCGATCAGTAAAAACGACCGGCGGAGGCTTTTTAAAGACGGGTGTGCAGTGAAGTCAGGATGTCAGAGGAAATGGCTTCCCTTCTTCACAGCAACTTTTGTTTTGTACCAATTTGTCACCAAAACTTCTGGACGGTTCCAAATATGGCGGCGTCTCCGTGGTGACAGGTTAATTACTGCGCGTCCGTCTCACTTCTCCTCGCTCTCGCTTGCGTTCGTGAAGAGAGAAAGTTTAGACTGACTGCTGGAGAGCATCTCTTCTCACAGCGTGTTTTAAAAAAATGTAGCAGAGGGAGGCAGTAAGAGTCTGGAAGCAGTTGGGGAGTCGACTGACTGATCGCCGCTCAACATGGACACAGATGCAGGAACTTCAAGTCACGATTCAAGATTAGCGGATCTGCGTAGAGCCGATTTACTAGATCCTGAATTACGCACACTCAAGTCTTCTGCTGCAGGTGAACATAGAAAATACGAAGAACTGGATTTAAACAACAATCTTATTGATTGTTTGACATGGTGATGAAGAAATGAAGGTGTTGCACACGTTAGGCTCCGATGAAAGAAAAACGATCTGTTGGAATTAGAATCGTTTTGTTGTTTGTCAAGTTAGTTGGAGGTAATTAGTTACTGATTAATGATCGCGTCCCTGAAAAATTAATCCAGTCGGCTCCGTCTGTCAGAAGAAATTGTGTTTGGCTGTGCCAGCCGTCCCGGTTGGAGTATTTTGTTGAAGTTCTGCGGTGTGGTCCGCAAACTCTCGTGTGATTGGTCAGATTTTTCTTGTTTATTTCCGTAGAAGGTGTGTTTTGTATTTACGCCCTGCCGGGTGCTGCCACACACGTTCCGGATCGCCGTGACGCAAACTTTACCGAAACAGTTCAGATAAATGGATTTCTGAAAACACTTGAAGCGAGAAATGAGCTGTGCAGTGGAAAAGTTGCAGTAAGGGGGTGTGGCCTGTACTGTGGGGGCGTGGCCTGCACTGAGGGGGCGTGGTGGGAGTTCAACCTCTTCTTCTCAGAGTATCAACTCTCCCGCCGAACAGGAACCCTGCTGGTATCACAGCCTAACATCTCTTCTTGTTCTTACGGGACTCTGCAAGGGCCTTTTAGCCCTCGTTTCCATGACAACGGTGCTCAGAGCCACTGAAATTGCAACTTTGTGAAAAACTGCTCCCGAGGTGCAGTTCGAAAAAAAATGTGTTCGCCCTTGAAACGTCTTGACTCGTTTCTAAATCTTCTTTCAAGCAAGCCGAGTGAGTGGACGCGACGTAGTGCGCTATGCATTCTGGGTAGCGAAGCTAACCGAGTCGCGGACTGTCGAACGGGAAAGTTTTGTTGCTGAGAATCTCCTGATTGCAGATCTTCTTGTCAGTCAGTCTCACCGTCTCATCTCGATGTTCAGGAATACATCAGACTCTTCACTCAAGACAACCAGCTGCTCTCATTGTTGATTTGTTTTTATTTCCCCGCACTTCATCCCCCTCTTCCTCCTCTTCCTCCTCCTCCTCCTCCTCCTCCTCCTCCGGTAAAAATCAGAGCAGTCACACTGGAGTGGGCAGCTGTAACACTGCACCGCCGTAATCCAGCAGCCGCACACATGCACGCAACCAAACAGCGGGGGAAGTGGGTCAAACGCTTCGTGTCCTGGCAGCGGATCGCTCTGATACAAAGACTGGCTCATACACACACACACACACACACACACACACACACACACACACACACACACACACACACACACACACACACACACACACACACACACACACACCGGCCTCTTTCCCCTCCGCCTGTCCGGAGGTCTGGTCTGATGAATAGGTCAGCCCCTCCGAGTGGTTGAGGGAGAAAAGCGAGCCGGAGAATGAGCAAAATTCATCATGTGCCATCGCCGCCTCGCTCCCCGCCACCTCCTTTTCATCCCTCCATCCCCCCCCATCCCTTCATTCGCACCTTTTATCCTCTTTGTCCCCCCCCCCCCACCCCACTCTTCTTCATTTCCTGTCGCCGTCCAGCTCTGCTTCTTCTGTTACGTCTCCGGGACATCGTGTCCTGGCGCCCTGCACAGTAACTTAACTCTGTGGTGTCCAGTGTGTGTGTGTGTGGGGGGGGGGTCATAATGTTTGACGGTGGGTGGTGGTGGACGGTGGTGGGGGTCACATATCACCATAAAAACTAATTTCACATGGAGCAAATTTCATTTCGAGTTCATTCAATCAACTTTAACAGTTTCAGTCGCGTCGTCATGTAAATGAAGACCTATAGACATATGTGAGTAGACACATAAACATATATGACAAGATGTAAACTGTAGAAAGTGCAGACGACCGCATTGTGGCTGCCATCTTATCTGCACCTCGGATGGCGTTGAAAAGGCGGCGGCGGCGGCGTTAACCTGAATATTTCCACTCACCGTGTTTCCGCTCGGCGGCGGCTTGTTCCCGATGGTTTCTGAGGCGTGACGGAATCATTGTCTGTCATCAGAAAGAAAACGACGCGTGAGTGAGCAGTGACATCAGAGTGTGATCAAATCTTTACAGGGACTCGTCCGGGTATTTTTTAAAAATGCCATCACTCCGGTGGTGTTTAAGAATATTTATAGACTTAATCTGTGGAATTAAAAATCTCCTGGAAACTGATGAAAAAAACAAACAAAAAAAAACACAATGTGTCAAGTGAAAATGCATCGATTTTTTTTCTTAATGTTCACAAAGTAAAACAACAACAACAAAACAACAAAAAAACCACATCCTGCAAGAAAGTGATTTTATCTGGAATGACGTAATCTATGATTGTTATTAACGTCGAAGCCATATTTGTTCTGAGACAATGAAAAGGTGGATGTTAATCTGGTTATTTACCATAAAAACAAGCATTACAGGAAGTTTTTGTGAGGTTTAACTTTGTCTTTCTGATCAGCCAGCACTGAAAACACTAATAAGGATGCGCTATAATCTGGATTTTAGAGGAGGAAGATGCTTTATAATCTGATGTTAGAGGAGGAAGATGCTCTATAATCTGGATGTTAGAGGACGAAGATGCTTTATAATCTGATATTAGAGGAGGAAGATGCTCTATAATCTGGATGTTAGTGGAGGAAGATGCTCTATAATCCTAATGTTAGTGGCGGAAGATGCTCTATAATCTGGATGTTAGAGGACAAAGATGCTCTATAATCTGATTTTAGAGGAGGAAGATGCTCTATAATCTGGATGTTAGTGGAGGAAGATGCTCTATAATCTGGATGTTAGTGGAGGAAGATGCTCTATAATCTGGGTGTTAGAGGAAAAAGTTGTTCTATAATTTAGTAAATTGCATCTCTTTGTTAATATTCTGACAGTATCAATGATTTTCTGTCGGCCTTCACCACACACACACACACACACACACACACACACACACACACACACACACACACACACACACACACACACACACACACGCTCGCTTCCACTTACGAACTTAAAATAAGTGAGCGTCTCTCCCCTGCAGCGCTTTCCCCTCCGCCGTGGTAATTTGCGTCTCATTTGAAGGGAGCGTCTCTTCTAATCTCCAAGCGAGGGTTTCGGTGACGGACGTGAGCGGCGAGCTCTCCGGATGACATTAACGGTGGCGGCCGGCGATGCCCCAAAGGTAGCCACTTATCCCGGCTTTCGCAGCATTAGCATCGCGTTTGGGGGGCGAGCCGACGCCCGGCGCCTGTCCCGCGAGGATAAGCTTAATGTTAGCGCTCCGGGCTCGCGGCGGTCGGCTCGGAGCTTAATTAAATGTCACTGAACAAAACGCGAACTTCCCGCTGCCGCTGTCACGACCACATCTCTGCACAGACGTCACCTTTTTTGTAAATTTGCTGTTCGCAGTGTCCATGAATCAACTCCTGCTTCCACTCGCTGGATTGGATAGCCTGGCGCTCCCGGCCACACGTTTTTTTTTTTGGCGTAAATTGAGGTTGCGCTCACCTGGAGAGGCTAACCATAGGATGTATAGTCCCTTTTGTAGGGCCCGACCTTCAAACCCTCCGCGAGCGACCGGCGGGCAGGAATGAATGGATCAAAGCCGCGCGGCTTTGAATGGAAGGATGAAAGTGGGATTGTGGCGGGTTTGGCCACGTTCAGATGTTCTTATTAAAATCCTCCATTGTGCGTCAAATCCAATATGCCGCACCGGCAACAACGGGCAGCCGACTGCAAACATTACAGCACTTTTTAGCCGGCGGGGAGAATTTCTTGTGAAGGTGAAGAAAATGAGCGGGACTTGAGCAACAAGAGGACAGTTTCTGACCGCTTTACCCTCGAAATCTTGTACCACATTGTTCTTTATTTATTTATTCTGGCAGAATTTCTCCTCAGATTGATTGAGACCACCTCAATTTTTGGGGGGGTAAAACAGTTGTGCAGCTATGTTGAGCTTTTGAGTTAATAATCGGTAACGTTTCAACTCTCCAGTTCAGACTCTCGCCTCCTTCGACCCCCCTCATGTGCGACACCAATGCCGGTAAACGGACCTGTGTCTCCTCCCGTGGCTCTTTTAAACCTTTCAGCCGCTTAAAACCAGCCCCCCCCCCCGATAGTCAAAAGGTTTTTGATACTTTTATTTCTGCAAATGGATGTTAGATTAAAGCTCCAGTAAATCATTTTGAACCACATCTGGAGGCATTGTAGTTGAAAGTGTAAAATGCAAAAAAAACTAAAATGTTTATTTCAAACGGACTCTTGTCTCAGTTGGTCCCAACATATTCTTGGACAAATTCCCTGAGCTGCTCCCAGTAGCGCCTTGCGCGGCAGCCGTTAGCATTCAGACGTAACTGTGTGTGTGTGTGTGTGTGTGAAAGTGACCAACCATGCTAAGCTCTTTATTCTGAAATCCATTAATTCCAATTTCCATCAATATTTCAGCAACTAACCTTCATCCTTGAGCTCGAATCGATCATACACGTTTCGGTTCATCAATGTAACCAACAGGAAGTCTTTGCGGATGTGGGGGATGGGGTGGGGGAGGGGTGAGAGAGTGATGGTGTGTTCAAGTCTCCTCCACCAGAACAATATAATCACGGAATGCGGGGGAAATCTTAAATATTGAATCACAGCTGCATAATGGATGATTGTTTCATTAGAAACCACGCAGAGCAACATTAGTACTCCAGTATTTATCAAGCTCATTAAATCGAGAATATCACATCCTGTTAAAGTTACTTAATTTTCTCACAGGATGAAAATTCTAAGTCCATTCGGATGAAACGACTAAAACCCGTAATAAAAACGTCGGCGAGTCTCTCTAACCAGCTGAAGGAAAACGGGTTCCACCTGGAAAGGTTCCTTTTACGCAAATAGGGACTCTAATAAACCGTTAAAAAACGTGAAAACCTGGAGGAAATAACGCAAAACTAAATGCCAACCGACCTGCAAAATATTCTTATTATCACGTGAGTTCATTGGTATGACTTCCACTGACCTAGTCAGTCGATATAAAAGTTTATTATCCGTGTTTTCTTCGTGTTAAAGTTTCACGATTCCAGATTTCTGGGTTGGATTGATGCTCAAATGTCTTATTTGGTCCGTGAGTTATTTTCCAGTCCCAGTTCACACCCACTTAAAGCTTTTTTTTCTTTTTTCTTTTGTCTTTTCATCACCTGCGAAACAATAAATAGTCTAGTTTCTGATTGGTGACGGCCGCGGGGGTTTCTCCATTACAGTTAAAGTGTTGGATGCTTCTTGGCCGGCAGCAGTGAGCAGATCAGAAAATAACAGGAGGAGCTCAAACAAACTGCTCTCGACCCACAAAAAGCAGAGCCGCCAATTTGTATTAGAGACGAGTCGCCTCCACCGGGCCTTCGCGATTCGCCCTGCATGTCTTATTTACAACGGTTACATCTGGATTATATAGAGACTTTGAAATGTTGCCGTGTTCGGTTAAACTTTGATTAAAACACGTTGTGAAGTTGTAGGTCAGCGC
>NC_137655.1:5462807-5530307 GCF_963422515.1 Blennius ocellaris
TAGATATTCTCTCCCACGTGTGCGTGTGGCTTCATTGTACAAAGAAACAAATAGCACCCACTAGTGGCCCAACATGAAAACTACATCATTTTCACTGTCGTTTGTCGTGACATGATTTTTCAAAGGGGGGGGTCATGAATCCCTCCCATCCGGGAGGGCCCGTAGGATTTTACGTTCATGGCCGGAGGATTGCGATTCGACTGCAGCGACGCCTTCCGAGGACTCTTGAGCTGTTTATCTGTGGCATAATTTATCACTTCCCCTCCTCTCCGCTTTTGATGCAAAACTGGTTGTGCACTGGGAATCGAGTCTGAGAGCTTCCAAATTAGATCAAATAAAAAAGGGGTGGGGGGGGGGGGGGGGGGGGGGGGGTAAAAAATGCACGGCAGATAATCAGGCCTTCTGTTTGTAATTTCACAGCACTTTATTATTAATGAGAAAATCCAGCATTACATCAGCACAGTTGATTAAAAAATAATTACATCTTTTCAGTTCTTTGCTCTTGGTTATTATACAGTATTACTAATATATCTCATTGTTTTTAATTCGTGTCACCATTGAACAAGTGAAGAGGGCACTTTACTGGATTATCACATGCGGTTGTGGTTTATTTATGTTTCTATTGTTAGGATTAATTCACCATCAAGTCTTTTGTTTCCTGTAGCTATGATGGATTTACTGAAGTTATTTCCATTGTTATTCTCTCCCTGCTACGAAGAGTGAGCTGAGCTGAGAGGTTAGGCATCTCAACGATCAACGGTGTAGTTTTCATGCTGGGCCACCAGTGGGTGCTGTTGCCACTTTCGCCCAAGAAAGTTGGACGATCAACAAAGTGGACGAGATTGTTATGTTTTCGTTTGCATGTATTTATTTATTGGTATATTTATATGAATCTATGCATGTATTTTAGCAACATTTCGCAAAAGCTACTCGCACGAATTGCATGAAATTTTCAGGGATGATTTGTCATCATTCACTGACCAGTCGATCAGATTTTAGGATGTTAACACCGAACTGTTTCCCAATAAATCCCCAAAAACTGCAAAAAAACAAACAAAAACAGTCCCATACAAATGACTGAAAATCACTACAAATTCATCATAAGGCCAAATTTAATGAAACCATCTACTGCCAGATACAGTGAAATGTCCCAAACAAACACAATCCCAAATCTAAAAATCGATGTTTCCTTTTACTTTTCGCTGGTTTTGGTCCCTGTTGTTTGACACCCCATGTTGTCGGAGCTCCTAAACGGCAGCGTCGGACAAAAGTGCAGCCGAACTAACAAGTTTTTCTCCAAGTCGCTTCCACGTCACCGCCCGTGTATATAATCCGCCCCCGCAGAAACCCATCTTCAAGCGAGTGTGACTGGATTTCACCGGCTCAGTTAATCTCACGGCTCCCCAGCGCTGCCCGCCTATGAACTGAAAGAGAGAATAACGCTTTTGAAGAGTTCGAGGTGCGATCGTAACGGGATTAAATAGAATAGAGAAGAAGGAACCGTCAACCGGCGCCGCCACCTGAGCCACATCCGCCTTCCTCATGAATAATGAAAAGCTGCATTAGCTGAAGCCGTGAGTGAAAATCCCATCCACCTTTAAACCATTAAAATAAACAGAACTACCTCCCTGACTTTTGACCCGTCACTTTGGGCCAATCCCAATTCTACCCCTTAGCCCTACCCCTTAACCCTTCCCCTTTGAATTGCGCGTTCACTAGAGTCTAAGGGGTGTCCCGTTTCACTAGTGCGGAAGGGGTAAGGGGAAGGGCTCAGGGGTAGGGGTAGTGGTACAAAATGGAATTGGGATTGGGCCTTGATTTCCCCGCTGCGTCTCTCCGCGGGGCGGCTCGCTGGCTCCGTGATGGATTTCGATCCTTCGCCGGGGGGTTACGTCACGTGACGCTGTCCTGTAAATACCTGCGCCGTAGTCCTCTGCCGGAGCCGTAATCCATCCATCACTGCACCGGGAGGGAAACCAAACACCCGGAGGCAGAGAGTCGCTGTCGGTTTGTGTTGGCGTGGAAGAACGCGGCGGGGCTGCAGATGGATGCTGCTACATGTTTCCGCGTGTTTTGGGATCCCGGCTGCATGTGGCCACGAAAAACGCTTGCGCCGGCGGTTATGGCGCTCTCTCCCCTGGCGGAGCCGACCCTCGAGTGCTTTCCTAATGGGGCCCCCGCCGATCTGGCTTATCAATGATTTATCAGTGGCATGATGGCGTGGAGGTAATGGTCCATCCGCTCGCTTAATAATGCAGCAGGTACACACATGGACAGCGGCATCATGACATCAGGTGGGAGGTGGGAATTGTTCTTTATGTAGGGGGGGAGGGGGGTGTCATTGACATGTTTTCAATAAGCGTATGTTCATGAGCAAATGAGAAAATTCTGACCTTCAAGATGGAAAGTGGAAATCAAACTGGGAAAGTTTCCACAAGGGGGACTGCAGATGGAAACTCGCCACGGCTAAATCTGCTACAAAGCATCTTTTCTCTAAGATTAATGTTTCTTGTTCATGGTCCCTGCAAAAATAAAATAAAGTAAATATTTGGACAGCAATGATAAGAATATTACAATTAAATCAGCACGGACGCTTTTGTGCGGGAGGATTATTCAGATAATTTGAGGTTATTCCACTTTCCTAATAGGAATTTCACAGTTTGGCTGCCTTCAATGGGAATTTTAGGAGGGAAAATTACAAACAAATGCAGTAAAATTGGAAATTCCTCATCAAGAAAGTCCAATATTCACAAGAGTGATCACAAAATGTTAGTTTATTTTTCTTGGGAAAATTAAAATGAGAGGTCGGTAAATGAGAGGAGTAAAGTTAACTGTCAACCTCAGTAATTCAGGCGAAAACCTTTCATATGGTGAAATTACAGATAAAAGTGATCAAACTGGGATATTCCTATTAAGAACGTGGGAAATTCTGAGTTCATTCATTAAAAATGAAGGCAGTCAACCTGGGAAATTCCCATTAGGAAAGATGGTTCCGTGAGCAGCAATAAGCAAATTTGGGAAATTCCCATTTGGAAAGTTGCCTATTCTCAGCAGTAATAAACAAATATGAAATAAATCATCCAAAAATATTTTGTATTGGGAAATTACAAATAAAAGCCTTCATTAAAGTGACAAATTCCTATTTGGAAAGTGAGGTATTTCAATGAGAAGCAATAAGCAAATTTGATTCAGTTGTGTGGGAAAATTATAAATGAAGGCAGTTAAACTTGGAAACTTCCATTAAGAAAGTTGAATATTTTCAAGATCAGTAATACATTAGTCTGACGTAGTTCATCCCAAACAGTAATCAAACTGTGAAACTCCGATTATACTTTTAAAGGACTCGAGATAATTCTGCACAAAATCATTCATGTGGGGAAACTACAAATGCAACCGGTCAAATTGGGAAACTCCCATTAAGAAAATGGAGACACTTTTGAAGAAATTGAGGCGATTTCACCACAAAAGCGTTTGTCGTACCTCCTGCTAACTCTTAACCGAGCGTCAGAACATTCTGGAGCATGACATGTTCTTGATAAACACCCAGGTTGTTACAGTTTGCCGATTGGCTTTTCTTCAAATGCGATGGAAAGAAAAACACAAGTTTGGAGCAAAGGGGGGGGGGGGGTCCGGCCCGAGTGTCCTGAAAAGTTCCCCCTCTCGCACTTTCTACTTCGATTTGTGGGAATCCAGAATTAATTGCCTCCAGTGTCCTGTAAAGAATGGCCATTTCTCTCTGAACTGATTGGGTACTTACTCAACGTTAGGCAACAAATCAGCCGGTTAATCCACAGAGTGCCTCCCCTGTGTCTGCGGGCGGCCTCCAAACAGCAACCGGCAGCAAATCTCACACTTGGCTCACGACCCAAAGCTCTCAGCGGATCGGAAAACAGCCTCATCCCCCTTCGGCCTTTATTGTTAGTGTTCGTGCTTTGCTCCACTTTCAGCCCGTCACGTCTTCACCGCTCGGGTTTTTTCTAGTTTGCCGCTCGTTCGTCCTTCGCCCTGTTATCTTGAAGTCGTATCTGTGATTTCAATAATGCCTTGTGGTGGTAATTTAAAAGTGAGCGTTTACGTTCTCCCTCTGATGTGAGTCATAAAGTAGCACGAGCCCGCAGGCTGTACTTAAACTTTCCGTCTTCATACCACGGTGGTCGTTTTAATGCGTCGTAATGACGCAGATTAACACCTTTATGTCAGTTGGCACAGGTTAAAACCTCACTAATGGAGCATTTCAGTACACTAATTGAAGGTTTTATTAGGGTCCAACTGATATTAGCGATAAAAAAAAAATAAAAATCCTTAAAAACTAATATGTAGGCCGATAAAAGAAGTAATAATATCCTGCTTTGCAAAACTTTCACATGGTCTCGTTTCTCGTCGGTCCAAAACCCTTTCATTTACAATTGTTATCCTAACTCCAACTTTTCCTTTCCTTTTGATGTGAGCTGCATTCAGAATCTGCTGTGTCTGTGTGAGCTGGACTGGCTCCGCCCACACATCTTGGGAAGAGGAGGAAGTACTTCCTCTCGTGGTGCCATGTGCCAGAGCAGAGCTGCCGAATTGTGGGTGGAGTCAAAGGGAGGAGCCTACCGTGATTGTGATTGGCTAAACCCCAGATGACACTATATAGGGTTTGATTTCTGATTGGCTGGTTGGAGCAACACACTTTTTTAAAACTGAAACTAGCCAGAGAGAGAGAGGACACACTTTCTTCTCTTCTGAGGCGTCGTTCCAGGTATGGGGACGGTTTTCACTGTTGGAAGACCATTAGAAAGTCAGCATGGCATAATATGACCCCTTTGAATTATTTAGTGGCCATTTCGGTGCTCGGGTGACATGTCGACATAGAAATGTCAATTGGTAATGGCGTTTGCTGACCGGTCACAGCGGCATATATGTCCGTCAAACGTGAACGATGTAAAGATGGAGGTGCGAGAGAAAACGTACCAAGTTCACATCAAACCTCTTCATTGGGAGGAGGAAGCTGCTGCCAAAACTCCAATAGCGTAACTGAGAGCTTTAAAGGGGTTTGGAGAAATTAAGCTGAATAGATGGACGAAGAGAAGGCATCGACTCACTGAAAGCAGGTAAAAGGGAGCAGAGATGGAGACACGGGGTGTTCGGAGTGTGACGCTCCTTCATTCATCCAGAGCCGCGGAGGCGGGAAAAGCCCTGGACTGCAGGAGAGCAGGGACTCAGAGCCGTCGCTTCACATGTGGTTCCTCCTCATCAACTGTCCTGAACACACAAACACACACACACGGTCCTCGCCAGGACAGGAAAGATCAATTTCCTCTTGTTCCTGCCGAGAGTTTGCTGCGTTGTGATGTCAGACGGTTGAAGAGACTGAAGGACGTTGTGTTTGGATGTTGAGACTGAGATCCATGTCGAGGCCGATCATAAAAACAGTCCTGTGCTTCATTATAGGCTATAAAAACAATGAGAAATAATATAAATCACTGACTGTATCAGGCTTTTGATCATCAGGTTCAGTTTTTATTGGCATTGGAACAATGCATAGTGTTCTTTGGTAACCCATTAATTTCGCAGTATGCTGTCTATGATCGTGTTGCTGAATACCCATCAATCTGGCATCCTGCAATTTATTTGACAGTCGATTGACCGATCTAATTATGTAACTTTAGCAATCACTAACTATTAATTTACCTGTCATGTCGCCATTTATCTGGTGGTGTCTTTCGCTATATACCCTTCTCCTTGGCTGTCTATTTATCTTGAACTATTGTTACCATAGCGTCTATCTGGCTACTTTTCTGCCAGTCTGCTTCTAACTGTAAGTACTGCTCAAAGCCTTTTGCTATATTTAGGAATGTCTACCTATCTTTAGATACCTCCAGTTATCTGTCTGGGTATCTACCAGGCTATATCTATCCCCAACTATCTGTCAATCTGGCATCCTGCTGTTTATCTGGCTATCTTTAGCCACTTCTACCTGAAGGTACCTATAGCTGTCTTTAGCCAAATCTCGCTATCTTTAGATAGCTCTTAACTCTGTCTGGCTATCAATTAGCCATCCTGCTATTTATTTAGCTGCCTATCTACCCATCTGACCTGAGTCACTACTAACTTGCCTGGCATGCAGCTTTATATACCTACTCTATAGATATATTTAGCCATCTAGAAGTCTACCTCGCTATCTAAGCTATATATCGCCAGGTCTAGGCGAGATCTCGTCATCTCCTGAGCTCTGGATGTAGATGGGTAGCTGTCGAGAAAGATTACATCCCAATCTTTGTGAAAATCAACGTCTCGTAAAACTCATTCATTATGCCTTTTAATTTACTCTCCAAATAGACATTCTGGTCTTAAACTAAGACTTCTCAGCCCCCACTGGAAGTCCTGTCTCCATTCTTGCTTTAAAATCTACACTCGAGCCCATAACCCCCCCCCCCCCCCCCCCCCTCCAATCTGAGCTCGTCATATTTCGATGTGTAATCACCCATAGCTGCTTCGCCCCATATGTGGCTTTAGTGTCCCCTCTTAATATCATGAGCTCATGTCACATTACGACTTCCTTGACGGTGGCCTCATTGCTTCACCCTCACATGAGCCTGACTGGGGGAGCAGGGGGGGGGGGGGGGGCTCGGAGTGCTTGAAAGGGAGGCTAAAGAGGAATCTGTGCTCGGCGACCGCAGTGGGACTTTCTGTCACAACGAATCCTTCTCATCTTCTGACCCCCCCCACCCCCCCACCCATCCACCCCCGCCCGCCCGCCTCTCTCTCATCCTCTCTTCCCATAACGTTGTTCTCTTTTCGTCCATCCTCACTGGTCTGTTCTCTCCGGGTCAGGGAGCAGGTAACATGTGCTCGATTGACTTTGCGTTCCGAGGTGGAACTTTTCGAAAATGCTCCGACTCTGTCTGTCCATGGAAAAGGTGGAAAAACGCTTCAGCTACATTTCTGGATGGATGGATGGATTTTGAGAATGTGGACTTTTCATTTTCTCTTCTCATTAAATTACTATCAAGCAGTTTTCAGACCTCTTCCGGTGTCTTTCCTCGCTATCTCCTCTGCACAGTTTTGTTAGATTAGGAAAAAGAAAAAAAAAACCCTCTATTGAATCTCTGAATTCTTCATGGAAATGGTTGAAAAATGCCACTCAGATGCAAAAACAGGCAAGCCGCCCCGTTTCCTCAGAGCTCGGTGCCCCGTGTGAGGCTCGGGGTGAATTTTATCACATGTTTTCATGCCCTTCTCCCCTTCTCCCTTTCAGCCCCCCCCCCCCCCCCCCCCCCCCCCCCCCCATTTTATCTGCCATTCTCTGTGATTCCACATGAACACATCAGAACCCGGAGGTTTCACACACTCCATCTCATTCCACCGGAGGATTAATGAGGATGAACGCCACTGGTTTAACACAGTTAGTCAACGTACCTTGATTAAGCATCTGCAGAACGGTTCTGTAATACTCCCCTTTAACTCTGGCTTCATAATGCTTAAAAGTCACTTGGAATATCAGTGATTGTCGCATTTTCTTCTCTGCATGCATGTCTGTGTGGTTTCTACAACTGAAACAACAAATCGAGAAACGAGAAAATTCCAGAGGAAATTTTATGCAACTGCCTCTCGCTGCAGACTATTTTTCTAGCATTGCCAACTGTATATCGTGCTAGCTCGTGGTGCTAAGTAGTGTTGCTAACTCCCATTAGCATGTTAACTGTCTAGCACGTGAGCTCACGATGCTAACTAGCGATGTTAACTGGCGTAAGGATGCTGAACTGGGGGCAAATTCCATCCATCCATCTTCTTGTCTTCTTTCCCGCTTATCCTGTTCAGGGTGGCAACTGTGGGGTAAAAATCAATCAATTAAAATAGATAATCAAAATAGTTGGTCAGTAAAATAACTTACCTGATTAAACAAGGGCTAAACAAAAATGTTTGTTTTAAAAAAAAAAAGATTAATCGAATAATCATAAAACACGTTAACCGATTAACAAAACAATTGTTAGTTGCAGCCCTAGTTTCATTACAAATGCAATAGCATCCGCCACTGGCCCAACAAGAAAACAACAATAATCTGCATTTCTACCATTTCCGTGGAAGCAGTCATCGTTTTCAAATGCTCACACAGGAAACACAAAATTAAACGCAAAGCATGCCTTAAATGGAAACGCAGCGTCATGTAATCGGGTCCTAGTGGAGTCCGTCTGGCACATTTACCCATCAGCACAATGAAGAAAAAATGTTTTATCCTAACTTCCTAAAATACCTCACTTTTTTTCTTCTTTTTTGCTTTTCAAGCATTTTCTACCCGGTGAAACGATGCTTTCTGGGTTCATTTTGTGTCGAGGCTGTCAGTTCTGTTTATTCCCTGCCGCTCAAGTCCGTGTGTTCGCTTGAGATTAAAGAAGAACCTGACTGGCGCTGATCCTGCAGAACTGCAGCGCCGCTAACGCGGCTAATTAGCAGGAGTGGAGCGAAAGCTTAATGAATTGGGCGGGCCGGCGCGTCGCTGCAAGTTGAAAAGGAATTGATAAACGATCTTTTTTAAGTGGATATAGAAAAGCCGGGGGAGTCAGTCGAGGAGAAGCGGCCCGTCTGCGCTTGATGATTTTCTGCCGTTTTGTGTCGCTGGTGTTTATTTCTTACTTAATGGTGGCTTTGTTTCCTTCGCCGTCTCCTGAGCCCGGCTTGGAAGCGCTGCGTTTAATTCAGCTGATCTTCCCAGTAATCTCCCACTTCCCCTAATCGCTTCATGCTTCCCCTCGCTCCTGGTTTTTTTTTTTTGTTTGTTTGTTTGGTATCGCGGTCTTAGTGGAAACAAGAGAGCAAACAAACAGGAGGAGTTTGAAATAAACTGTTGCTGCTTTGTTTGTGTTTATGCAACCAACATTGTGTTTAAAAAAAAAGATGGAAATCCAATTCCGTTGCTGGTCAGACAATAAATACAAATGTTTCTCAAGAGCAAATTTTGGGCATTAAGGATGTTACAATAACATGAAAAAAAAGACAAGAGAAAAGAAAAACACAATATAAGAAAAAGAGGGATAAGAAAATTATGCATATCTTGAGTAGGTACGCACTTCTTAAATCTACCAGTGTTTTAAGGGGGAAAACTAATTTATTTCATTTTTGACTTTCTGACACAAAAGTTGAAGCATTCATCTCTATCGATGCTTTTTTTGAGATTGAAAAGACATTTTTTTCACAATAGAACGAGTCCTGACCTTTCCGTGTTCACAGTATATGAATTATTAAACTTTTTGCTTCCTGTTTCTTTCACTAAATGCTGTGATGAAAAAAAAAAAAAAATTGACCAATCTACTTGGACACTCATATCGTGGTATCGTCGGCGTACGAACTAAACTGCTTTCGACGTCCTTTCAGAAATTACCGTCGCACGGAGACGAAATGTGGAAGTACGTGACTCGGCCCCTTCGTCTCGGTTTCCGTCTAAGCCCGGCGGCCCGCGACTGCTGCATCGAAGCGTATCGGGATGTAGCTTCCCTGCGAGTAGTGGGTGGGGGTGGGGGTGGGGGAAGCCTGTCGGCTGTATCTGTGCTGCAGTGCCGTCTGTGTGTGTATTTGTGGACTGTCAGTGAGCGTTGCAGGTGCTGGCATGTCCAGGCTTCTGCCTAATCCTCATGGGAGCGTAAATAAGCTGCCTAGCTCTGCGTCCTTACATAACCACCCCGCCTGGGAGGCGAGGAGAGGAGGGAGCGCTGACAGCGTGCATGGAGAGGCAGCGGGGGTAGTGTGTGGGGGGGGTGGGTTCCATCCTGGACGTATCTGTGCAGCTCCTTCCATTTCGATCCAGTGGCTGCCGTCGCTGATTGAAAACATTCAATTATGCGTCACACGCCGTCTGGCCACACTAACTAGCCTCTCGCTCGTCCTCCACCACTCTTCCCAGTTTTCCAATTTGCTGCCTCCTGTCCGTCGGCACAGCGACGCTCCGGGGCGCACTCTGGGAAATGTCAGGCTTTTAATTGAATTCGGGGCAATGTTGAATTCGCTGAAAGTGATCAGCCGGGGAACGCACACACATCTCGCACGTCGAGATGGCGGAAGGTAGGCCGGCGCCGTGCAAAAATCGACAATGGGCACGTTGTGAAATAGCGGCCGAGCTGAGCATTCACGCCCTGTAAACTGAAGACGACGGAACTTCAAAAGTGGATTGGGGTTTTCAAGTGACAGTCGCCGTAGTAACCGTAATGACAGTCCAGCTCGGTCGTCTGTCCATATGAATGGATGTCGCTGGGGTTCTGTGCAGAACGGATTCATTTCACTTCTCAAGATTTTGTTTTCTAGAATAGTTCTTTAAAGCGACAGGAGTCACCGGAGATCTCTCGGTGGCCCCGAACCTGCCGCTTGTGTCCTTTTCTCACTTAGCCAGCGTGAGGACACACCAAACAGATCAGCAGTGACTCGTTTTCACAAGGCGGGTTATCTCTGTTGCTTTAACGTAAAGTGCTTAAACGCCTGAACTGCAGGTATCTAAAGAGGACTTAACAGCACATCACAGCTCCCACCCCTCTCTCTCTCTCTCTCTCATATCACACCATATCTTACTGTGTCATACTGTATCTCAGTGCGTCATACTGTGATTTACCATATTTTACCATATCAGACGGTTTCATACCACATCGCACCGTATCGTACGATATTTTACAGATCTTCCCATATTGTATCGTGACTTCCCAGATGATGCCCTTCTCTAATAGATGGTAATCGACGCTAAAGTTTCGTACTTGGAAAAAAATTAAAGTACGAAACTTCCAGGATGTTTAAATTTGCAGTGTCTCATATATTTTTAAACAAGGTATTTTAGTAGGTGAGAACAATTCCAGCCTAATAAGGCCCACAAGTCTCGCCTGTGTTGCTTTTAAAAACAGCTTTAATGATTAAAAAGTGGGTTGTTTGAGGCTGTGCCGATAAGATCACACGTTTTCCGACTTTTTCTTCAGCTGGGGTTCCTTTTAATTTGCACCTTCGTCTCGCTGGAATTCGTACGTGCGGCACAGCAACGGTTTTCGGATCCGATCGCCGTAAAAATCAAAGTTCCAGACTCTTCAAACGCTCTCTGAGTATTTAAGAGAGTCTTGTTCCAAGCTACTTACGCTGCATCGTTTTCATTTCATTGCTCAGTTGGCCGACATTAAACAGTCTATTGTTGTGTCGGCCCCCGGGTCATTGCTGCATATTTGTTTTGTCTGCATTGTCTTCCCTCCGTATCGCTGAGGGAGAGGTGGAGTTCTGTCCTTTTTATTCCGTTCTAACGTTTGCTTTGCTTTGTTCGCCTCGTAAACTGCCGACTCATGGGTTTCCACTGTGTTCCCTCTGATGATCCTGTCTGTGTGGGATGCGCTGCGTCTCTCTCTCTCTCTCTCTTTCTCTCTCGCTTCTTTCTTCTTTCCCCCGCTCCACTTTTTGCCACTTTACCACCACGTCCTTTTTTATTAGCGAGACAAAAGCGCAGACGGCGGCTGAGTGAAGGCTGATGGAAGCATCTCTGTCAGCAGCCGAATCGACGCGTGTCGCTCCACATTAGCCGGGAAACAAAGAGCGCGGCTCTTAGCCCGTCGGAGATGTCGGAAAACCTGTCAATTTTGTCCTGTTTAGTCATTCCTCCTGCATCGGAAGCTCTGAACTCTCACATCTCCGGCGTGCCGGATGGCGGCATTCGCTCGGCCACGTCAGTCAATCTCAAATCACACACACACACACTTCTCTGAAACTAAATGTTGGTGTCTGATACGCAAACTGCCATGAAATGCAGCTGGAATGCAAAAGGAAGTCGTTAGCGCTGGACTCTTTATGTGAAACGGACTGTTTCTGTTTCTGTGTTATCTTCTAATCACTGCAGGTCCTGCTTCTTCTCTCCACGGCTCATTTTTACCCTTTGAGCGATCTCCGTGCACTGAGCGTGATCGGTCACATTCACCCAATTACCTCACACGATCAATCAATTGCTTTGATCTTATTTCTGACTTTTAATTCAGGTTGGGTTTGCAAAGTGAAAATATTTCCTGCATCTATGTGCACAACTACGAGTTACTACAAATGTGGAGTGCATGCGCAGGAGCAGAGCTTCAGAAAAGTTGAGTCGTTTTCAAAAAGTTGTGCTTTCATGGGCTCATTGTGGTTGACGTGAAAGTTTTCCGTTTCTGCCTGAAAATGTTTTTTGTGTGTTTTTTGTGTAAAAGCGACCTTTGCGCTATTCATGCCACAGCACAGAAAGTACCTTTAAATGTGTTCGTAACAGAAAATGACAGTTCCGATGTGATTTTATTGATTTTACCTTTGTGTCCTGTTGTAGATACGGTCACTGAAGCTAGCATGCTAACCCGCAAGCTCCAGCGTGTTTTAACCCTGTAAATGTAGCATCTTGTCCATCCTGCAATGTGAAAACAGGAGGAACGTCTCAAGGCTTCTGTGATATTCGGACGTCGCAGATGAAAGATTGCGGTTGCGGGAGAGTCTTTGGTGAAATCTTTGCTTGTGGGTCTAAATCGATGGCTGTAACGTCGCGCCGTGAGCTCGGTTCATGGACAGCCGGAGTGGTGGTCGCAAATCTGCGATCAATATCAGACAGTGTCAGATACGTGGGGCAATCATATAGCTGCTGCTGTTTGTTTTGTTTCCATGGAGTGTGTTTAGTTGGATAATGAAAAATGTTGTTAGAAATGGGGGGGGGGGAGCGTCAGAGACACGGTGTTGACATTTCCTCTGTGGGAATCGAACCTGCGACCCTCCGATCTGAAGATAACTCGGATGGATAATTAGTGAATCTAATTCCTGTCCATTCAAACGTCACTCAGCCTCTTAACCTGCAGTCGGGTCAATTTTAATAGAACTCCCGGTTTTTAAGAGTCAAGATCTGTAATCATCTACTGCTTTTGGTGTTTGTGCTCATTCCTCTGGCTGGAGTTTCAACATAAACTGACAGACTGGAACTGTAATCTAATAACTAACAGAATGTAAGTCATTTTCTGCGTGTGTGTGTGTGTGTGTGTGTGTGTGTGTGTGTGTGTGTGTGTGTGTGTGTGTGTGTGTGTGTGTGTGTGTGTGTGTGTGTGTGTGTGTGTGTGTGTGTGTGTGTGTGTGTGTGTGTGTGTGTGTGTGTGTGTGTGTGTTTTGCGTCGGTGTGTGTTTACTGTTAAAGCCGGTGACATTTACGAAATGAGACGCGGCATGATTGATCGGCACTGAAGTCGAGGAGGGAGCACGGCCCGCAAATCACCTTTTACAACGACAACACACACACACACACACACACACACACACACACACACACACACACACACACACACACACACACACACACACACACACACACACACACACACACACACACACACACACAGAAACATGCAGATTGATGGCGCTAGTGCAGGGCGGCATGTCTTTTTGAAGCTGCGGTGGCTCCGTTGTGGTTACGTCCCAAACATGGCTGCAGCTTGTCTCGCCTGTGAGGTCGGCTGGTGTTCAGGGGTCGGGGGGGTCAGGAGGGGTCGGGGGGGTCAGGGGGGGTCAGGGCGGCCGGTGAGTTGCGGCGTGGTCATTACGTGGCCCATTTGCTTGACCTGCAGGACTGAAGGTCACGTAAGTTTCCTCGTCTTAACAGGCTGCAGGTCCGACGTGCTGAAACACGCCAACTGTGATTCGACACGGTGGGGAAAAACCTGTACGTGTGTTTTCGTGTCTGTGGGATGGATTTCTGGAGCCGTTTGTAGTTGGAGACATAAGGCAACATAAATCAGTTTGAATTGAAGTTTTAGAATAAACATCATTCACTGTCATCCCGTTGCGGCTTACTGGAGGATCCTTTCAGCCAAACCACTAAGAAAATCTTAAAATTTAAAAGAAAACAATGATTCCTGCAACAAATTTGTTGTGGACACAACCTCTAAATTTAAACTTCAGTTATTTACGGTACTACTTCACCTCTCCGGCCCACTCAAGATGACATTGGGCTGTTTGTGTCCCCGGAACTAAAATGTGTTTGACACCTCTGCGCTTGTGTAGAAAATTCCAATTGTAATAAAAAGCAGAGCGTTTGAGCCTTTTCATCCATATATCAAGACTTCAGCAGCAACTAATGTGAACTTTTCAGACACATTAGTAGTAAAGAACTTCCAGAAGTTTGTCTTGGAAAAAGAAAAGAGCTAAAAAAAGCAGCTTCTTCTTGTTTCTGTGTCTGAAGCCGGCGGCTCTCACTGGAGATTTTCACTCAGAATTAAATATTAAGCCAAAAGCAGAGCTTTCTCATGACTCTTCTTAAAACTTCACCAGCCTGTCAGTGTATGTTTATTATTCATTATTTAATTACGTTAACATCGATAACTGCATATACATGTATAGTTTGAAACTAATCGTCTGCTGTTGTTTCTTCTAATGGCTCGTATTTATTTCTTTTATTAGGAGGTCACATGTGGTTGAATAGTTAATGTTAAAACTTTAATGACGATTCGCACTCGATTAATGTGGAAATTACATCTGATGAGCCAAATGTGACCTTGAAAACCTCTTTTTCTACATTTAGTAGACCATGATGAGATAATAAATCTGTAATACGAGGGAGGGAACGCACATTAAATTGATCGTAATTGTAAATCTCACTTTGTAAGTTGTTGTCCCTTCATGCAGCAGCTGTTTGATATTGTTCTGGTAAATGTCTTCTGACTTTTTGTGTACCACGTCTGATTATGTAATCCATCATAGGCCCCGTTCTGTGTTCTGTGACATTGTGTATCCAGAAATGGCTGTCAGACTCTGCAGAGGTGATTCAAGGCGTACCGAGCCTTTACAGATGCTGTTCACATTTAACACACCATCATCTGCATACGTGGACAACGATTCTATCATACGGATACTGAGTGGTCCTGTATGATGAATAGAGAAAGTTTAAAGACACCTGAATGTTTGCATGGTACGGTTCTCTGTGTCAATGCTTGATTGGTTGTGTCACAAAAATAGCACTAACTAGTGGCCTGAAAACTACTGCAATATTATGTAGTGTGTATGTCTGCCGAAACGAAAATACAGATTTCTGCGTTTATTTATTTATTAGTATGTATATATATGTTCAGGGATGATTTGTCATGAGCCAATGACCAATCCATTAGATTTTGGGGGTGTTAACTTCCAAATAAATCCCCCAAAATGTCCCTTATAATATCCTATGATATGGAGGCGATAAAAGGAGATCAGCATCGGTTGCCATGGGGGCATATTAGAGTGCTGCGGCTGCCATTAGCTGTCTGCTAGCACACTACTAACTATGCTCCTCGCCCCCCTCTCCCCCCCCCCCCCCCTTCTACACTCTCAGCCAATCACATGCCAACTCGCTGTAACGGCACATTCAAGTAATAAGAATGGGAATCAACAGAACATCGCTTGACCTTGGCGAAGGTGTGTTCTCCACCGAATAGCCATTCTAGTGCATAAACATAAATAATGTTTTTTGGGGGTATAATTATAAATAAATTCAAGCATCAAGGGGTTAAAACAAGCCAAAATAAACACGTTTTATCTGGAATAACTGGGAGTGACTGATTACTCTTTTAAGGCACTGGGCTCCAGCAAAGGCTGGTTCACAATGGAATAAATCAGGCACAATCACCCTCTCATGTTTTCCCCTCCATATTCCTCTTTTTCAACCCCCCTCCTCCACTCTTTCTTTCACCCTCTTCCTGTTATTTGAGCGAGAGTGGCGAAAGTGCAGGGATCATCAGAACCGCCGGTGTGCAGCTGACTTCTTTTCAGAGCCATAATGGCCGACGCTGTGCGCAGCTGAGCCCTCATTCAAAAGCCAGAAAGCCCCCCCCCCCTCCGAAGACACCCAGTTCCGCCACTTTAACTGTCTGCAGTCATTTACTCCCTCCAGCCCCCCCCCCCCCCCCCCCCCCCCCCCCCCCCCCCCCCCCCCACCATTACTCCCTTTCTTCTGATGGGTTCCTATTGTATTCATTAGTCTATTACGTCGACGCTTTCTTTCCTGTGTAGCTTCCTTCTTTCTTAAAAGTCTGTAAATAACCTGCTCATTACTGGTACGGAAAAAAAAAAAAAAAAACAACAGTTGATGTCGAAGAAAACAATCGTAAACCAATTCAAGTCTCAATATAAAGCCTTTGGAAAGTGAATGTCTCGGGGATATATTCTGGCAGTGGCGGTAATGAGAGCTGGAGTGGCGCCGCAGCCAGATGTTGTGGACACTGGTCGGCGAAGAGGCATATGGAGAAACAGGACTTGAAAAGTGAAGCTGTCGTCATCGCTGTTGCTCCTCGATATTTTGATTTTTTTTTTAAAACATTTGGTGACAGAGCTGTTGGTTCGGAGTGCTGCCAGAAACAGTGATGACCTACAGTCAGAGCTGCGCCTGAACGCATCGTCTGTACAGACGGAGAACAGAAGCTGCTTTTTGTTCTGCTGGTGAGTTACTGATACCCAATCATACAGAAACATCACGCTCATATTGATAAGTAAATAACCAGAAGACCACTTGCATATATCTGTGTAAAATTCCTTCCTGGACCGACGACTTTTATTAAAACTGGCAGGCTAAGAGAGAACAGGAAATAGAAGAAGAGAATAAATCGGGATCGTATTCTTTATCCAGAAAAAAAAACATTTTATCTTTAAAGTCTCGGGGCGTCGTTAATGGATGGAAATGTGTTCGGCTTTCAATTTATTTTATTTTCGGCTATTCTTTAAAGAACGTCGACACGTGGCCACATCTACGCATCTGGCCAACATGTCAAAAAACATTGTTAATGCTGGAGGACCCGGACTCGCGATGCTAATATTTCAGAGATGAGCGAACGTTGCTGCTTTACCAGTGGACTGATTCAGAAATAACGACTTTCACAAACCCTCCCAGCCTCGGTTCTCCACTCGGTCTTCTTAAATGAGCTCTCTGTCGGTCCACTTATCACTTCCCGGTTTTATCTCTCTCTTCTTCCTCTCCTGCTCTTCGTACCTTTGTACCAAGTTTTCTGTTATTTCTCACGTTGCTTTTCCACCTGAACCCCCTCCTGCGGGGCCTTTTGTCCGTCGCTGTTCACGTCGCCGCCCGGAGCGAGGCCTGACATTTGCAGCTCTGTGAAGGGGGGGGGGGTGGTGTGGGGGGTGGGGGGGGGACTGCCGGGGTGAAGTAACTGGACTGTGATAACGCAGCAGAGGAGAAGTCGGCTGAATTACTAATGAGAGGCCTCGTCGACCCGGGGTACCTGCGGCTGCAAAGTTTATCTTGAAATGTGTATTTCGGCTGGAGTTTGACCGAAATAATCCTCGACTGTCGCCGCTGACAGGAACCATCCTCCTCCTCCTCCTTCTCCTCCTTCTGCTCATTGTCACTCCAATACTGTTGTGCAAAATTCAACAAAAAAGACCTCAGCCTTTTGTGTTATATACACTTTATTTTGCAAGCCGGTAATGCAATAACGATAAATATTCAATATATTAAGCAGCCTTGCCAGTAATGTGTGCTTTACTGTAATTGAGTGAATCTGGACTTTTAAAATCCATCTCTCCCTTGATTTCATGATTTCTTTCAAAGAACTGCGACTTGCAGGGAAAAGACCCCCCCCCCCCCGACATGCTCATACACTTTCAACCATATATCAACATGCATCATTAAGAGGAGCCCGTCGCCAGCTCCTCTCTTTAATTAGCGCGCTGGCAGTTAATGAGGGACTGGTATTTGTAATCCTGCCTGTTTACTCTCATCTGTGGATGAGAGGGTGAACTGATGGACAAACAGATGGATTTGGCAGGCGATTGAGGAATTTACCACCTCGCTCAGTGTGTGTATGTGTGTGTGTGTGTGTGTGGTGAATGCAAGTGGAGGCAGCCTGTAAAATAAATGCCTGTCATGGGAGGGTGAAATGTGGAAACGGAGGAATGTTTGAGCTCCTGTGGTCTTTCCTTCTCAGAGCTTAAAACAACCAGCGACACGCAGGAGGTCAAATGTTAACAAAGTGTTTCTTTCTAGTTTCGTGTTGATTGGTTGATACTGATTAAAACGGAGCTACTTTTCTTGTTTTTCTGTGAGGTAGAAATGGGCCAAAAAAAGAATACTTAAATTTGGGATATGATGTCAAACTGTCCTTTGGGCCAAAAGATGGCCGTCACATGAGGTTAACCATTTGAGAGTGACGTGGGGGCTTTGTCTGATCAGAACAATGTTTCTCCTGGACTTTGTCCTTTTATTTTGACGGTCACCGTAATAACAACCCAACTGTGTCGTCTCTCCACCAGACTGTCCGTGTACTACCATGTTGGTTTCATTACCAAAACAACCTACAGCGCCCACTAGTGCTCTACAGGAGATCTACATCTTTTTCAGGAGTTTATGCCGTTTTCCGTGTTAAATGGAAACTTGTCTGTTGTGTGAACGGGGCCACCAGTCAGACAGCGCTACCTGATGAATGGTCTCATCTGATTGGCCACATGGTGTCTAAACCTTCGTCACTATGAGTTATGGCAAATTCAAGACAAAAAAAACTGCACCGTCATTGATCGGCTCTGAGCGCCAAACTGTTCCTGACTGGAATCATGTTAAGTCCACTTGAATTCGTGTAATCGCCAAAATGAACTCCTGTTCGCTAATAACAACACAAACTGGCTTATGGAAACATAGATTTCTGTTGATCTTCTCTGTGTGTGTGTGTGTGTGTGTGTGTGTGTGTGTGTGTGTGTGTGTGTGTGTGTGTGTGTGTGTGTGTGTGTGTGTGTGTGTGTGTGTGTGTGTGTGTGTGTGTGTGTGTGTGTGTGTGTGTGTGTGTGTGTGTGTGTGTGTGTGTGTGTCTCCTGCGTTTTTTGGGCACGGTGCCGTCCTACCTCACCCTCCTGACGCTAAGCAGCTTTACCCTGATCGCCATCTGTTCGGTCGGTCTGTGTTTTTCCGCACAGAGACACTTCGTCGGCACCGTAGGTGTTCAGACCTTCGCCGGTCGCCATGGCGCCAGCTGAGTCCGCGTTCTCTTATTTTTTTGAGTAACAAACCCGGAGCTCGGGCTTCTCGGGCGAGGCTGTACTCTGCTTTGATCCACAGAGGGCTGCAGGTTGTGTTTAATTGTCGGGCTGCTGAGTCTCTCTTCCATTCAAAAGAAGCTGCGAGTCCCTGAGCTCCCAGACGACGGAGCGGACGATCAATGAACACTGCCGCTGTCAGTCACGTAACTTCACGGCCTCGGCAGACCGAGAGCAACATCTCTTAGTGTGAGTTAGGGTTATCTGGGAAAATAAACTGGGTTGGGTTAAGGGGACAAGGGTGAACTGGTGGTTAAAGAGGCGGACTTGGTTCCGGAATTTGCAGGTTAAAATCCCACAACGGAGAAGGTCACCAGTGTGGATCGCTTTGCAAGATGCTTAGCCCCGCCCCCTCAGCTCTCGGTACTGCCGCACTGTGGCTGCTGTTAATGAGTTGCCTCGTTTCCACTGCACAGAACATGACAACGCCGGTTTTTGTGCGTCCCCACAGCAAAAGTGGTGGATGGTACCGAAAGAACCGTACCCAGGGGTTTCTATTTTCTTGGCACCCTTCTGTTGGGTCCCATTTGTCTGATGTCCCAATATGTCTGATTTATTCCTATTTAAAAACTACAAATGTCACATAATGGTGTTTAAAAAATTTTTTTTTTTACTGATTTACAAAAGTCAAACTCGAAAAAGCAGATCAATCGTATTTAATTATTGTAATTGATACCCATGAAATTCTGTTGAAACGTCAGCAAATGAATGAATGTTCAGACTGATTGAAACGTCAAAGGGAGTGAGAACTATAGCCTGTCGTCTATAAAACATCTCAGAGATTAACTGGTGGCAGAAAAATCCACGGGATTAAAATTCATCATCTGTGACTTCGAATTACTGGACGAGGAGCTAAAGTGCGTTTTCCTCCCAGACCCGTCCGCCATATCACGTCTCGTACGCACACCGCCCGACCTTTCACCCGATGCATTCTGGGATGGACTCCCGGATTTAGCGGTTATAGAAAGTCGATGGACGGGATTAGGCCACCTGCATCTGGCAGCGCGTTCGCCTGCGGGGACTCTTCTTACACCAGATCCACTGCTTTATTTGTATCCACACCTCGCTTTCTGGTCCTAAGCCTCTCCACACACACATTCAGCCCCTTACACACAGACACACACACACACACATATCGACATGCATCGCTCCGCCTGTTACTGCAGCGTGGCGAGTGCCGACGCAAAACGGGAGCTTTTGTTTAGACGGAGTCTTCCTGCCGCCGTTGCGCCGTGACCCCCGACCCGCTGCCTTGTTAATTCTAACCCGCGGCCTTTTAGCGGGAGGCCTCTGTTTGTCCAGCCGGCTCCATGGGATGATGCTCTCGCTCTGCGGTGGGGGTGGGGGTGGGGGGGGATTCGGTTAGTGGACCTGCCAGACCTCTGCAACGAGAACGAGAGCAGTGCATCCTGGGAGTCTCAGCATTTGCCGATTCTCTGCAACGCATGGGCCTGAGTGCTGACAACACGAGTCAGCACGAGTTTCAATGTCATTTTGATGCAGTGAGCAAGTGTGGAATTTCCACTTCTACCGTTGGACGAATAGATGGCGTCGAATAACACAGGGTCATATTTTGCAAAATTGACTTTCTAATGGTTTTCCAACAGTAATAATCGTCCCCATACCTGGAATGACGCCCCAGAAGTGAAGAAAGTCCGTTCAAGTTTATAAAAAGTTCGTTATTCCAACCAGCCAATCAGAAATCAAACCCCATATAGTGTCATCGGGGGGTTTAGCCAATCCCAATCAAGGTAGGCTCCTCCCCCTTTGACTCCTCCCACAATCTGGCAGCTCTGCTCTGGCACATGGTGCCACGAGAGGAAGTACTTCCTTCTCTTCCAAAGATGGGCGTGTGTGGGCGGAGCCGGTCCAGCTCACACAGACACAGCAGATTCTGAATGTAGCTCCTATGATCCAATATTCAGATGGAGGAAAATCAAGGAAAAGTTGAATTTGGGGGAGTAAACTTTGAATACAGCCTTGTAGGACCAAAGAGATCCATGGGAAAGTGTTAAAATGTTGTATAATACGACCTCGTCATGAACAGTGTGGCGGCTTTGACGACCCCGATGGCTGAATGTCACGCTATCTGTGGGAGCATTTAAAGAGTTTTTCTTTTCACTGCCTCTTCTAGTTGCTCCTTTTGAATTATTGGTTTTTCACTGTAAAAGAGATTGAAATGACTGTATTGTCTTGTCTTGACATAGAATGTCTTTAAACTGTCATAACCTTTGCCAATAGAATTTGGCCGAGATGGTCATGTTTTCATCTATTGCTTGGTTTGTATGTATGTATTTTACCAAATTTTCACAAAATCCACTCACCCGAATTGCATGAAATTGTCAAGGATGATTTATCATCATTCAAAGACCAATCGAGTAGATTTTGGGACATTAACGGCTAGCCGTTTACGAATAAATCCCCCAAAACGGCAATTACATTTCCAGTAAAAAGTGGATGAGAGAGGCACCTCTTGGAGGAGATCAAAGTAGATCGGTGTCTGTTGCCATGGAGACGCTCCTTGTTTCAGTGTTTCACACAGTGATGTAGCTACCCGACAGGCGAGCTGGGAGCAGTATGAGCTAACTGCTATCATGCTAGTGAGACTCACTTGGTTCCACAAACAGATGTGGCGTTGGCGAAAGTCTGCGCTCTGCCGAGTTTCTTGATTTGTTTTCATTCTTTCTGGAGTTCTTGGAAAAGCAAAACAAACTCATAATGTAGTTCTTGTCCACGTTGTACGCGTCAGTTTTTGTTTTGCCACATTGTGACCTTTGCTTTCTGTTTCCTGTGTTGTTCAGGGGTCCCTTCAGCGTGGTGAGAAGATGCATCAACCGAGACACGGGGCAGCAGTTCGCTGTCAAGATCGTGGATGTGGCCCAGTTCACCTCCAGTCCTGGGCTCAGCACGGAAGGTCAGAGGTCACCGTCTCTGTCTGGGGGTTACTCCCAGGCTGGTTCCCGGTCCTCATCGTCAGACACTTTTAACCCTGCCCACTACAGACAGCGGGGCTATTTTTCCACCCGTTCAGTCAATCGCTTATTTGTGAGTTTGCAGTTTAATCGCAGTAAATTACTGCGCGACACAGAAAAATCCATTATTCGGTACAGATGTTTACTGCCCACCTTATTCCGCCTATATTTTGAGAAAAATGAGAGACGGATCCGATTTGCTACCACGGGGAGGATTTCATTTCTCATTTCCCTGCAGTGTGAACGAGGCCTTTGTGTCCAGCCTGGAAGTTTTCCTCACGTTTTCCTCATACGTACTGTCATGGTCCTTTTTTTTTTAAATATCTGTGGTTATTACATTTTTCACGAGCGCTCTCTTATTCAGGAGAAAAGAAGATTACAGGTTTTAACTAGGTGCTCGGATGCCGTGCAGACTGAAAATTGCAGGTGTTGCAGGAGGAAGTGCTCCCGATCGTCGTCTAGACCAAACATGCAGAAGGTCCTATCAGATACCCCCCCCCCCCCCAGAAGGCTTCGGGAGCAGGGGAGGGGGGGACGGCTGGGGCGGGCGAACAAAAGAGGAGGAGAGATTGAATTAGAGATACTTGGAAAGGTGGAGTCGGGAGGCGATAAGACGGAGGGAGGCGGAGGAGGGATGTGAGAAGCCTTTCTGCTGCGAGGCAGATTTACTCCAGCCCACATGCCGCTTCTATATATTTCCAAGGCAATAAACGGAGCGACAGTATTTCACGGCTTCGTTCACGTATCAGCTGGGCGGAGGAAGTGATTTGTGTTTCCCGTTAGAGGAGAACAATGAACAGTCTGATTGACCCCAGAGCTTATGTTGCTCTCTGTTTCCTAAAAGCTTCTAAAGGATTGCAATTTGAAGGTAATGCTGCTCTTGACAGCTGACTAACGTTGACAAGATTATCCAGGTACATCGATCGAGTTTCTCATCCGAAACTGAGAAACGCGGCGCGTTCAGGTGAACAGAAACGGATGTAAGAAGCGTGAAATCACATCGTTTTTTTTTCTGTTTTCGTTTCAGAAAAGTTGCGTTTACGCGGCGACATTTTGAAAGACAATGTATGTTTTCCCACGAGAGCGGCAGAAATACTGAAAACAACATGGTTAGCATGGCGGGAGCGTGTGTTGGTACTCTCGCTATCTTTGCTATTGCCGGCGACTAAACTACAGAACTACGTCTTAAGAGAATATGGACTCGGAGTCACGACATCACGGAGGAAACCTTGTTCCGATTGTCTCTACTGAGCATGTGCAGAAGAACAAATTTACTACCGCCGTTGTGTACATGCGCAGTCGCAGCATTTTGGAAAATGTGTGTTTTTCCCCCGTTTCCATGGAGATGGAGTCAGAGCGTTTTTGAAAAGCTCCAACTCAAGAGCCCCTTTTCTTTTTTTTTTTAAACGAAACGTCACGAAAATGTACAGGTTTTTTTTTTTTTGCTTAAAAATGTAAACAGGGCCTTAGAGTGACGCCCTCTCGTATATAAATAAATAAATAAATAGTGGATTGTAGATTGGACGTAGAACGGCAGAATAAAACGATAACATCCTTCAAAGTGTTTTCTGTCAAGCATTAATTGGCTTTATGACTCATAGAGTGAGTCATCGCCGTTGAAAATCACCCCTGCTGGGTCCAGAACTGCACGCGACATTCCCAGATCAGACTCGCTTTACCAGTGAATCCATTGACATTAAGAGAGCGTGTGAGCTGAGTGACCCTGCAAACACGCTGCGAGCTTACAAACAATGAACGTTTCCTGGATTGGCGTCACACAGTCGCCCTCTGCAGCTTCTTTGATATTCGTCCATCAGATGGAGATAATCCAACGTGTCAGGTAGTTTGCTTCAGCTGACAGGAACACGCGCTCGTATAGTGAACCCTCGAAAACAACCGGCGAGGAAATGAGACCGTTACAGTTACGTGTGGGAAATATCGGCGTGTTTTTTTTATTTCTGTGTTGGCGAATGGAGCAAAGCGGAAATAACCGACGTGAGTGATGTGATGGACTTCTGCACTGCTTTCCACCAGAAATACACATTCCCCAAACCGTTATGTGGTAAAATGCACAACTTAGCATCACTTAGTGTGTAATTATCATCTGCTAAAGCACCACTCAGCCTCATTTTCCGTGCAGCGTCGTTTGTCTTTGTTTTCTCCGGTACACAAACCGAACCGCCAATCGTAAACAAAGAAACGCCAATAAAACCAATGGAAACACTTAAACAGCACTGGAAATCAATAAAAGCTACGAAATAGAAATGTGTTTTAGTCCCTTTTGAAAAGAATTTCATTAAAACGTGCAGCTAAAATTAAAAAGTTCTTTCTGCAAACTTTCGATAGACAATTTTAATTCATTCATTCATTCGTAGCTTGTAATAATCTGTTACACATGGTTTCATGTTAGAACTCATTTATATCACAATTGCATGTTTTGTTTTATATTATGGCACAGTAATAATCCCCAGAAGGGAAATTCTGGATAATATATAACATAATTTAATTAATATATGTTTTCCTATTGTTCCTATTTATTTGATGGTGTCAAATGTACCCTGAACTTCACATTGTCAACGTGTCTTCATTGTTTCTGCTCGGATCTTTACTTCGCTGTTGTAATTTGACATAATCGATCAATAAAAACGACCGGCGGAGGCTTTTTAAAGACGGGTGTGCAGTGAAGTCAGGATGTCAGAGGAAATGGCTTCCCTTCTTCACAGCAACTTTTGTTTTGTACCAATTTGTCACCAAAACTTCTGGACGGTTCCAAATATGGCGGCGTCTCCGTGGTGACAGGTTAATTACTGCGCGTCCGTCTCACTTCTCCTCGCTCTCGCTTGCGTTCGTGAAGAGAGAAAGTTTAGACTGACTGCTGGAGAGCATCTCTTCTCACAGCGTGTTTTAAAAAAATGTAGCAGAGGGAGGCAGTAAGAGTCTGGAAGCAGTTGGGGAGTCGACTGACTGATCGCCGCTCAACATGGACACAGATGCAGGAACTTCAAGTCACGATTCAAGATTAGCGGATCTGCGTAGAGCCGATTTACTAGATCCTGAATTACGCACACTCAAGTCTTCTGCTGCAGGTGAACATAGAAAATACGAAGAACTGGATTTAAACAACAATCTTATTGATTGTTTGACATGGTGATGAAGAAATGAAGGTGTTGCACACGTTAGGCTCCAATGAAAGAAAAACGATCTGTTGGAATTAGAATCGTTTTGTTGTTTGTCAAGTTAGTTGGCGGTAATTAGTTACTGATTAATGATCGCGTCCCTGAAAAATTAATCCAGTCGGCTCCGTCTGTCAGAAGAAATTGTGTTTGGCTGTGCCAGCCGTCCCGGTTGGAGTATTTTGTTGAAGTTCTGCGGTGTGGTCCGCAAACTCTCGTGTGATTGGTCAGATTTTTCTTGTTTATTTCCGTAGAAGGTGTGTTTTGTATTTACGCCCTGCCGGGTGCTGCCACACACGTTCCGGATCGCCGTGACGCAAACTTTACCGAAACAGTTCAGATAAATGGATTTCTGAAAACACTTGAAGCGAGAAATGAGCTGTGCAGTGGAAAAGTTGCAGTAAGGGGGTGTGGCCTGTACTGTGGGGGCGTGGCCTGCACTGAGGGGGCGTGGTGGGAGTTCAACCTCTTCTTCTCAGAGTATCAACTCTCCCGCCGAACAGGAACCCTGCTGGTATCACAGCCTAACATCTCTTCTTGTTCTTACGGGACTCTGCAAGGGCCTTTTAGCCCTCGTTTCCATGACAACGGTGCTCAGAGCCACTGAAATTGCAACTTTGTGAAAAACTGCTCCCGAGGTGCAGTTCGAAAAAAAATTTGTTCCCCCTTGAAACGTCTTGACTCGTTTCTAAATCTTCTTTCAAGCAAGCCGAGTGAGTGGACGCGACGTAGTGCGCTATGCATTCTGGGTAGCGAAGCTAACCGAGTCGCGGACTGTCGAACGGGAAAGGTTTGTTGCTGAGAATCTCCTGATTGCAGATCTTCTTGTCAGTCAGTCTCACCGTCTCATCTCGATGTTCAGGAATACATCAGACTCTTCACTCAAGACAACCAGCTGCTCTCATTGTTGATTTGTTTTTATTTCCCCGCACTTCATCCCCCTCTTCCTCCTCTTCCTCCTCCTCCTCCTCCTCCTCCTCCTCCGGTAAAAATCAGAGCAGTCACACTGGAGTGGGCAGCTGTAACACTGCACCGCCGTAATCCAGCAGCCGCACACATGCACGCAACCAAACAGCGGGGGAAGTGGGTCAAACGCTTCGTGTCCTGGCAGCGGATCGCTCTGATACAAAGACTGGCTCATACACACACACACACACACACACACACACACACACACACACACACACACACACACACACACACACACACACACACACACACACACACACACACACACACCGGCCTCTTTCCCCTCCGCCTGTCCGGAGGTCTGGTCTGATGAATAGGTCAGCCCCTCCGAGTGGTTGAGGGAGAAAAGCGAGCCGGAGAATGAGCAAAATTCATCATGTGCCATCGCCGCCTCGCTCCCCGCCACCTCCTTTTCATCCCTCCATCCCCCCCCATCCCTTCATTCGCACCTTTTATCCTCTTTGTCCCCCCCCCCCCCCCACCCCACTCTTCTTCATTTCCTGTCGCCGTCCAGCTCTGCTTCTTCTGTTACGTCTCCGGGACATCGTGTCCTGGCGCCCTGCACAGTAACTTAACTCTGTGGTGTCCAGTGTGTGTGTGTGTAGGGGGGGGGTCATAATGTTTGACGGTGGGTGGTGGTGGACGGTGGTGGGGGTCACATATCACCATAAAAACTAATTTCACATGGAGCAAATTTCATTTCGAGTTCATTCAATCAACTTTAACAGTTTCAGTCGCGTCGTCATGTAAATGAAGACCTATAGACATATGTGAGTAGACACATAAACATATATGACAAGATGTAAACTGTAGAAAGTGCAGACGACCGCATTGTGGCTGCCATCTTATCTGCACCTCGGATGGCGTTGAAAAGGCGGCGGCGGCGGCGTTAACCTGAATATTTCCACTCACCGTGTTTCCGCTCGGCGGCGGCTTGTTCCCGATGGTTTCTGAGGCGTGACGGAATCATTGTCTGTCATCAGAAAGAAAACGACGTGTGAGTGAGCAGTGACATCAGAGTGTGATCAAATCTTTACAGGGACTCGTCCGGGTATTTTAAAAAAATGCCATCACTCCGGTGGTGTTTAAGAATATTTATAGACTTAATCTGTGGAATTAAAAATCTCCTGGAAACTGATGAAAAAAACAAACAAAAAAAAACACAATGTGTCAAGTGAAAATGCATCGATTTTTTTTCTTAATGTTCACAAAGTAAAACAACAACAACAAAACAACAAAAAAACCACATCCTGCAAGAAAGTGATTTTATCTGGAATGACGTAATCTATGATTGTTATTAACGTCGAAGCCATATTTGTTCTGAGACAATGAAAAGGTGGATGTTAATCTGGTTATTTACCATAAAAACAAGCATTACAGGAAGTTTTTGTGAGGTTTAACTTTGTCTTTCTGATCAGCCAGCACTGAAAACACTAATAAGGATGCGCTATAATCTGGATTTTAGAGGAGGAAGATGCTTTATAATCTGATGTTAGAGGAGGAATATGCTCTATAATCTGGATGTTAGAGGACGAAGATGCTTTATAATCTGATATTAGAGGAGGAAGATGCTCTATAATCTGGATGTTAGTGGAGGAAGATGCTCTATAATCCTAATGTTAGTGGAGGAAGATGCTCTATAATCTGGATGTTAGAGGACAAAGATGCTCTATAATCTGATTTTAGAGGAGGAAGATGCTCTATAATCTGGATGTTAGTGGAGGAAGATGCTCTATAATCTGGATGTTAGTGGAGGAAGATGCTCTATAATCTGGGTGTTAGAGGAAGAAGTTGTTCTATAATTTAGTAAATTGCATCTCTTTGTTAATATTCTGACAGTATCAATGATTTTCTGTCGGCCTTCACCACACACACACACACACATACACACACACACACACACACACACACACACGCTTGCTTCCACTTACGAACTTAAAATAAGTGAGCGTCTCTCCCCTGCAGCGCTTTCCCCTCCGCCGTGGTAATTTGCGTCTCATTTGAAGGGAGCGTCTCTTCTAATCTCCAAGCGAGGGTTTCGGTGACGGACGTGAGCGGCGAGCTCTCCGGATGACATTAACGGTGGCGGCCGGCGATGCCCCGAAGGTAGCCACTTATCCGGCTTTCGCAGCATTAGCATCGCGTTTGGGGGGCGAGCCGACGCCCGGCGCCTGTCCCGCGAGGATAAGCTTAATGTTAGCGCTCCGGGCTCGCGGCGGTCGGCTCGGAGCTTAATTAAATGTCACTGAACAAAACGCGAACTTCCCGCTGCCGCGTCACGACCACATCTCTGCACAGACGTCACCTTTTTTGTAAATTTGCTGTTCGCAGTGTCCATGAATCAACTCCTGCTTCCACTCGCTGGATTGGATAGCCCGGCGCTCCCGGCCACACGTTTTTTTTTTGGCGTAAATTGAGGTTGCGCTCACCTGGAGAGGCTAACCATAGGATGTATAGTCCCTTTTGTAGGGCCCGACCTTCAAACCCTCCGCGAGCGACCGGCGGGCAGGAATGAATGGATCAAAGCCGCGCGGCTTTGAATGGAAGGATGAAAGTGGGATTGTGGCGGGTTTGGCCACGTTCAGATGTTCTTATTAAAATCCTCCATTGTGCGTCAAATCCAATATGCCGCACCGGCAACAACGGGCAGCCGACTGCAAACATTACAGCACTTTTTAGCCGGCGGGGAGAATTTCTTGTGAAGGTGAAGAAAATGAGCCGGACTTGAGCAACAAGAGGACAGTTTCTGACCGCTTTTACCCTCGAAGTCTTGTACCACGTTGTTCTTTATTTTTTTATTCTGGCAGAATTTCTCTTCAGATTGATTGAGACAACCTAAATTTTTTGGGGGGGTAAAACAGTTGTGCAGCTATGTTGAGCTTTTGAGTTAATAATCGGTAACGTTTCAACTCTCCAGTTCAGACTCTCGCCTCCTTCGACCCCCTCATGTGCGACACCGATACTTGTGTCTCCTCCCGTGGCTCTTTTAAACCTTTCAGCCGCTTAAAACCAGCCCCCCCCCCCCCCGATAGTCAAAAGGTTTTTGATACTTTTATTTCTGCAAATGGATGTTTGATTAAAGGTCCAGCGAATCATTTTGAATCCCATCTGGAGGCATTGTAGTTGAAAATGTAAAATGCAAAAAAAAAAAAAAAAAAACATTTTTATTTCAAACGGACTCTTGTCTCAGTTGGTCCCAACATATCCTTGGACAAATTCCCTGAGCTGCTCCCAGTAGCGCCTTGCACGGCAGCCGTTAGCATTCAGACGTAGCTGTGTGTGTGTGTGTGTGTGTGTGAAAGTGACCAACCATGCAACCTAAGCTCTTTATTCTGAAATCCATTAATTCCAATTTCCATCAACATTTCAGCAACTAACCTTCATCCTTGAGCTCGAATCGATCATACACGTTTCGGTTCATCAAAGTAACCAACAGGAAGTCTTTGCGGATGTGGGGGATGGGGTGGGGGATGGGGTGGGGGAGGGGTGATAGAGTGATGGTGTGTTCAAGTCTCCTCCACCAGAACAATATAATCACGGAATGCGGGGGAAATCTTAAATATTGAATCACAGCTGCATAATGGATGATTGTTTCATTAGAAACCACGCAGAGCAACATTAGTACTCCAGTATTTATCAAGCTCATTAAATCGAGAATATCACATCCTGTTAAAGTTACTTAATTTTCTCACAGGATGAAAATTCTAAGTCCATTCGGATGAAACGACTAAAACCCGTAATAAAAACGTCGGCGAGTCTCTCTAACCAGCTGAAGGAAAACGGGTTCCACCTGGAAAGGTTCCTTTTACGCAAATAGGGACTCTAATAAACCGTTAAAAAACTTGAAAACCTGGAGGAAATAACGCAAAACTAAATGCCAACCGACCTGCAAAATATTCTTATTATCACGTGAGTTCATTGGTATGACTTCCACTGACCTAGTCAGTCGATATAAAAGTTTATTATCCGTGTTTTCTTCGTGTTAAAGTTTCACGATTCCAGATTTCTGGGTTGGATTGATGCTCAAATGTCTTATTTGGTCCGTGAGTTATTTTCCAGTCCCAGTTCACACCCACTTAAAGCTTTTTTTTCTTTTTTCTTTTGTCTTTTCATCACCTGCGAAACAATAAATAGTCTAGTTTCTGATTGGTGACGGCCGCGGGGGTTTCTCCATTACAGTTAAAGTGTTGGATGCTTCTTGGCCGGCAGCAGTGAGCAGATCAGAAAATAACAGGAGGAGCTCAAACAAACTGCTCTCGACCCACAAAAAGCAGAGCCGCCAATTTGTATTAGAGACGAGTCGCCTCCACCGGGCCTTCGCGATTCGCCCTGCATGTCTTATTTACAACGGTTACATCTGGATTATATAGAGACTTTGAAATGTTGCCGTGTTCGGTTAAACTTTGATTAAAACACGTTGTGAAGTTGTAGGTCAGCGCCAGTGGGTTGGACTAAGCTGAATGCGGGGCGGCCGTTTTTTTTTGTTGTGGGGGGGGGGGGGGGGGGGGCATTTGACTCAAGGTGAGGGCAGGAAAAGAAAAAGTAAACCTGTCGAGGAGACGCTATCGCTCATAAATGATACAACATCCATTGCTTTTGGCCGTAGCAGCCTGGAAGCTGCAGGACTTTTACACCGTGAAACACCGACAAGCAGGTTTTTATAGACAAAGGACACTAAACTCGTAGGTCCAGCTTGGAAGCAGTGAGACGCCTTCTTTTCATTTCACTTATCAATTCATTCCAGGAATATATATAAATGTGTGTGTGTGTGTGTGTGTGTGTGTGTGTGTGTGTGTGTGTGTGTGTGTGTGTGTGTGTGTGTGTGTGTGTGTGTGTGTGTGTGTGTGTGTGTGTGTGTGTGTGTGTGTGTGTGTGTGTGTATGTATATATATGTGTATGTGTGTATATATATATATATACACACACATGTATATATTTGTATATGTATGTATGTATATCTATATATGTGTATGTATGTATACACATGTATATATTTGTATATGTATATGTATGTATATCTATATATGTGTATGTGTATGTATATATGTGTGTGTGTGTGTGTGTATATATATACACACACACACACGTATATATGTATATGTATATATATGTATGTGTGTATGTGTATATATATGTGTGTGTGTGTGTATATGTGTGTGTGTGTATATATATGTATATATGTGTGTGTATATGTATATATATATATCTCCTTTCCAGAGGAACCACAGTTTATCCTGCTTGACGTGTTCCCCTGTGTTTCTCAGACCTGAAGCGGGAGGCCAGCATCTGCCACATGCTGAAGCACCCGCACATCGTGGAGCTGCTGGAGACCTACAGCTCGGATGGGATGCTCTACATGGTCTTCGAATTGTAAGTCCTCACGACGTCACCGGGATCCGGGGGGGTGGGAGGAGGGAGGAGGTGGGAGGAGGAAGGAGGACGCACAGGGAAAGTGAACCCTGCAGTTTTATATAATCACAGCGATATGAGCCAGTGTGCCGGTCTGGAGTCGGGGAGGAAGCGCGGCCCCTATACATACCAAGAGGACGAGATGAGATTAAGATTTTCACACTCGCTGCTTACTTCTCTGGCCTGCGCCTTCCGCCCGGCAGCTCCTCCGTGTCTCCGTCGCTTCCCCCTCTTCCGGAACTAATTCCTTTATCGTTTTAATGCCGTTATCGCCAAACAGGCTCGCCCATAGTTCTATCTCACGGCTCAGCGAGCAGCCGAGAGAAGAAAAAAAAAAAACTTTCAAGGAAAATGCCAACCAGCTCCACTTAAAGGGATTTTCATGGTTTTGGAGCTCCAGTTTAACAGACACACACACGCACACACACACACACACACACACACACACACACACACACACACACACACACACACACACACACACACACACACACACACACACACACACACACAGGTGGATCTGAGAGCTCGGCGGCCACCTGAGAGCAGATAACTGAGTGAACATGGTGGATGAGCGGATTCATCCAGCTGCTCAGGTCGCAGTTTAGAAGAAAACAGGAAACGCGAGACATTCAGTCAGTACAGACGCTTCACAACAACAAATAGCAGCCCTTGTGTATATAAATATATATATATATATCTTCACAAGAGAAGCACGAGGCTATCGCTAGGCTACCAGCCATAACTGGTTCATACTGTCTAACATTAAAATGCAGAAGATATTAAAGAAACGATATTATGCAAAGTTCACTTTCTAATTTTTTAGTGTGTCCTCTCTCTCTCTCTCTCTCTCTCTCTCTCTCTCTCTCTCTCTCTCTCTCTCTCTCTCTCTCTCTCTCTCTCTCTCTCTCTCTCTCCCTCTCCCTCTCTCTCTCTCTCTCTCTCCCTGGCTTGTTTCAGTTTATAAAAAGTGTGTTGCTCCAACCAGCCAATCAGAAATCAAACCCTATATAGTGCCATCGGGGGGGGGTTTAGCCAATCCCAATCAAGGTAGGCTCCTCCCCCACAATTAGGCAGCTCTGCTCTGGCACATGGCGCCACGAGAGGATGTGTGGGCGGAGCCAGTCCAGCTCACACAGACATGAAGTTGTCATGGTTTTTTTTTCATGCCAGTCTGTGCAGGAATTTTAAATGTAAACACTAATGCACATATGGGAATGTAGTTATATCAGCTAAAAGCACATCGCCTGGATCCTCCACCCTCCCCCCTCCCCCCCCCTCCTCCCCCAGATCTCACCCCGCCTCATCACAACGTGACAGCAGCGGGGTAATAAGGGCAGGAAATATGGACGTGCTGCAGTCCAACCCGGCGGCGGCGCCGCTTAATTGGCACAGAGGCATCGGTGAGAATAAAAGAGAAGCGTCGCAGTAATTGGAGGGAAGAGCGGGAAGAGAACAATTATGAAAGACGCCATCAACCGGGGCTAAAGCGCCGGGGTCACAATTAACGTGAGCGTTTGTGGCTCGTCACTCAAGGTGGTGTGTGTGTGTGTGTGTGTGTGTGTGTGTGTGTGTGTGTGTGTGTGTGTGTGTGTGTGTGTGTGTGTGTGTGTGTGTGTGTGTGTGTGTGTGTGTGTGTGTGTGTGTGTGTGTGTGTGTGTTTAAATGCTGTGCAAGTAAACAGCTAGCTAAGCAGGCCTGCGCTCTAATAGGCACGGCTGAAAAGTCCGTCCACTGAGGCTTATTGATCGCCGAGCTGCAGCTGCACCGAGGCGCCGAGTCACCCGAGGACGGCGCCCGCCGTCGTTAGGACCGGAGCGTCACTGGAAACGACTCCGGAGGGATCTGAGGGCTCACGAAGCGTCGGTTAATAACGCCAAGCGGCAGGATTCTCCTCCGTCTCTCTCTCTCTCTCTCGAACTGAGACACGCGAGGTTATTAAATCCATTTAGTGTGCGACTTTTAAACGTGGATCACGTTTGAGGTCCGTTTACGCGGCAACGGCGTCGAGTGAAGACGGGGAAAACTCGCATTGCCTCTGTTTAGATGACAACACTGAAAAGGCAACTTTATGAAACACTGCTGAAGCGTTTTCAAAAATTGCATTCACTTTGTTTCCATGGCGACGGTGTCAGAGCTATTTTTTTTTTTTCAAAAAGTTGCCTTCTCAGTGGCTCGGCTCATTATCTTCCTTCGAAAGAGGAAATGCAACTTTTTGAGAATGCTCTGACTCCGTCTCCATGGAAACGGGGGGGAAAAGCACATTTTTGAAAAATGCTCCATCTCTATGGAAATGGAGTCAAATGTTGGGCTTTTCTATTTTCTCTATAAAAGCACATTGGAATGACTGTAATTTATTTAAAAATACAAACAAAACAAAAGCTGACCTAGACAAACAAAAGAAAGAAAAAAAAGGAAATGGGGTCAAATGCAAATTTTTGCATTAAATGGCGAAAATGCAAATTTTTTTTAAAAACGCTCTGGCTCTGTCTCCATGAAAACGGAGGAAAGAGCTACTTTTTGAAAACGCTCCGACTCTGTCTCCTTGGAAACGGGGGGGGGGGGGGGGCAAGACACAACTTTTTGAGAACAGCCCCTCTCCGTATAAAGGGGGAAATTGCAATTTTTTTTTTTTGAAAACACTCCCAACTCGATCCGGGGAAAACTTTTAGAAAGCGTTCCGACTGAATACGAGAAAACATGCAAGGATGCCTAACTTTTTCAATTATTTTTTCCGCGTTACACACAGAATTGTCGGCATCGGAGTGTAATCTGATTAACGTTTTTCTTTTCCTCCATCACTCGCTGTGTCTCCTCCTCCTCCTCCTCCTCCTCCTCCTCCTCGGTGGTTGTCAGTATGGACGGAGCGGACCTTTGCTTCGAGATCGTGAAGAGGGCGGACGCCGGCTTCGTCTACAGCGAGGCGGTGGCCAGGTGAGCTCCGTGGACTCCACCTCCTTCACTCCTGCTTGTTTCGCTCCGTCAGTCCAGCTTTCAAACGATCTTCTCCTTTTGTTTCCAAGCCACTACATGAGGCAGATCCTGGAGGCGCTGCGCTACTGCCACGACAACAACGTCATCCACCGCGACGTCAAGGTACGGCCCACAGACCCAGGGTTTACCTGGTGACAGTTGAATATGCAGTGGAACGCTTCCTCCGTAGAGCGTGACATTTGTGGGTGTTTTGAAACGGCAAAAGTAATGTTGCACAAATAAGTGTGTGAGAGATTTGAAAGTATTTCACACCATCACTTAAGATTGAGATTCTTAACGGATTACTTTAATGCATTTCTCTCATTTCTTTGTCAAGCACTGTTAATTACCTGGTGTCTGAACGGTGCTCTAAAATGGTATATATACATATAAACATATATATATCATTGTGTTTTTTTCCAACTTGTGAATTTTCACAAATATGATGATGTTTAATGGGTTCATAACTTTCATGTACTTGCGGTGCAGAATCTTGACTCAATATCCGATTCTGGTCTTGGTATTGAAAAATGGGATTTCTTTTTTTTGTGGTTCAATAATGACTATATATAATGACTGTAAAGAGCGGAAAACCCAAAACAGCTGCTAGCATTTTCTTCCAAGTACTGCCCAGGCTTTCTTTCCTGTATTTTTTTTTTCAGCCTTCAGGTAACTCTTTTATTAAGATCAATCTGCAATACACGTCTTGTTTTTTTTTAATTGAAGGTAGTGCGGATAAACAATACAAAACAGTAAACAATTCCAAAGATGTGTGAAAATGAACAATACATTCTATATACAAAAGTAATACAAACAAGTGCTACCTCAAATACTATTTACATAATGTGTGCATGCGTGCGTGCGTGTGTGTGTGTGCGTGCGTGCCTGCTTGTATATGAAATACTAAGTGTGACTTGGTTATGTTTATGGAGGAAACATAAGAAAGGAGCAAAAATGTGATTTCTTGATCTTGACTCGGTTTTATAAATATTTTTGGTCTAAATAGTCAATCTGTTAAATTTTTTTGTTTGTTTGTTTGTTTTAGCTAATCTCAAGAATTAATAACCAAATATGTCGACATGCATTATTGTGCGCGTTGCAATTTAGAATATGTAACAATCACAATATATTCTTCAGCTACAGCAGAGTGGGATAAAATACTCGATTTGTTGTACTCGAGTATGAATACTTGGAAACTATACTTGACGTCATGGAGGTTGGCGGCGTGTTTCTGTCTCTTCTCTGGTCCATCAGCTGATAGGAGACCGTCATCGGCGTTCCCCGATGTTCTCCTGTGTAGAACCGGTCCGAGGCGGCGGCTGCACCTCCGTCCCTCCGTTCGCTATTGTGCGTCTGAAAAACATCGACCTTTTCTGAAAAGCCGCAGAGGGCAGAGAACGCTCTGCTTTGTGTGATTGGACTCACCGCTCTGATTGAAGGACTCCCGATGTGTGGAGGGGATGATGAAGGGGGCGGGGGGGGTGGCGGGGGGGGGGCAGCTCGGCCTTCATCAGATCTGAGAGCAGCTCGGTGAATTTAAACCTGTGAAAGTGATTATTTTTATGAAGTACAAATGAACGGGTTGGTGAAAACTGACTGTCATTAGTTGGTGGAATTGGACTTTTATTACTTTCGCCGACAAAAGTTGGTCAAAGGTCGTGTTTTTCATCGGCGTGGTTTTATGTTTAAAATGTACCAACTTTTTATTCACCTGAATTGCGTGGATTACTCAGGGATGGTTTGAACCACAAAGCTGCAGAAATCAAGGTTAAAAAAAATGACTTGAAAACAACAAAATCAACAAGTTTTCTCTGTAAGAAGAGAAATACAAAAACACAGCTCGGTTGTGTCTGGTAAAATTAGGTCAAAGAAAACGGTTATGAAGTAGTGAACCAAACTTGAAGAAGACATAACCGTCATGTGTTTGTAGATTAATCGCAGAACTCTATTAATCTCGTCTTTGCGTTTAGAAAGAACCGCGCCGATGATCTTGAACAGGTTGCGAGTCGTTCCTGGTTCCGTGAGTTTATCTGCCGTTCGTCGTCAAATTGTCGCCGTGACATTTTGCTCGGGTTCGTGTCTGCATGTATTATCGCTCCTCGGCAGAGCTTCTGTCTCCGGGCTTATCAGATGTTCCTGTGAGACTCGTCCTCACCGGGGGGGGGGGGGACACACGCCGGCTTCAGCGTACTCAGATCGGCCCCTCGTTGAAAATGGATCACACGTCCCATAAATCACCGCGTCGTCTGCGTGTTCGTCTTCCTTCGCCAGACTTCACGTCTATTCCTGTGGATGTTTGTCTCCGGGCCTCGAGTTTCCCCCGCCTCGCTGCGTGACGGTGAGCGTCTCTTCTGTTGCGCCTCGCTGCTTTGAAGGTTAAAGCCGTGGAATCTCGCGCAGCGACGCGTTGAGCCGTTTGAGGAATCTAAAAAAAACAAAACAACAAAAAACAAAATCGTTTGACGCAGACATGAATGGCGGCAGCGTGGCGCTCGGCGCAGGCCCGAGCCTCGGCTTTACAACAATAGCTCTTGTTTTTTTCTCCAGGTGTACCAGGGCGGCGGGATCTCCTGTCACAGGAAGCAAAAAGCAGCTCCGTGAATATTAAAGCACGTCTTCCTCGGAACACGGCGTTTCTGCCGGAACTAAAAAAACTTTTTGCTCAAAACATCACACGTGTCTTCCAGTGGAAGTTTGAGTTTTAAATATTGTTGTCAAAATGGACACGCTAATGCAGATGAATCCATCAACTGGTGACATTTTTACAATTCCGATTCCATTTTCCAATTCTGCTTAACGACTCCGTTCTTTATCGAGCGGATTGAAAGCGTGACATTTGTTCAAAGTTATCGCTTGCTGTGCGTGCGGATGTTTCTGCTTATTGGTTTTTAATTCGTCCCTTTGATGAAGTATCCAATTTGCAAGTATTGCAAGTTGCCCCGTTGTCGTCATTTTCTTGTGACCAGACGTTTTCGCCGCTTGGGCACCAAGTTTCCTTCGAGCTGCACTGGTGATTGACGTCTCGCACTGGGATCCATAAGGAAAATGGCAAACGATTCCCAGGAATTGAACCATAATAAGGAGCGTTTTTTTTTTATTCCCATCCCTAATCATGATTAGTCCGATTAGAAAAAATATTTATTTATTTATTTATTTATTTTATTTTGTTCTTTTTTAATTTTAATTTTAAGTATTTATTAAAATTTTTAATTTTTTAATTTAAATTTACATTTTCATTCTTTATTTTTATTTTTATTTTAATTAAAAAAATTTTTATTTAAATTTGCATTTTAATTCTTTATTTTTATTTTTAACTTTTTAATTTGAATTTAAATTTTAATTCTTTATTTTTATTTTAATTAAAAAAAAGAAATTTTAAATTTTTGTTTATTCAATTCAAACAGAAGTACCTTGTTAAGATTAGAATTCTCTTTTTCAAGAGTGTCCTGGCCAAGACGGGCAGCAGAACAGACACATAAAACATATAAGACAAATATGTCAAGACATCATCCATCCATCCATCCATCCATCCATCCATCCATCCATCCATCCATCCATCCATCCATCCTCTCCAGCCTACTGTGGGCGAGGGCAGGATAAACCCTGGACAGGTCGCCAGTCTGTCACAGGACAAACACATATTGACGACACAGTCACACACACTCACATTCACACCTGCCGGCCATTTTAACGTGGTCAATTAACCTCACATGCAGGTTTTTGGACTGTGGGAGGAAACCGGAGGAAACCCGGAGCGCCTCAATACATTACATTAATATATAGACATAAATATATAGAGATATTCAAATTTGCATACATCTTTTATTTATTTGCATTCATCTGTATTTTTGCCTGTGTCGACGTGTTTGAGATGAATTAATCAAGTAAACGACAGGAAAGGTGCAGCACCGAGTGCAGCAGTGAAAGCAGAAGAAGCAGACGCCTCTAGAAAGTCGGTGTGGAGGCTGAACAGAGAGACACAGCTCCCTCTGCTGAGGCCTGACGGCTCCGACTGGTCATGGCGAGCACAAGGGTGTCGATCAGCTCAACCTTCACCGGAAGTGTCATGTTAGAGCTTCTGTTTATAGTGTGTGTGTATATCAGGGAGGGCTTAATTTGACCGTGTGAGATAAAGATTCTTGTAGTTAACACTTTCGCTTCCTGTCAACTTGAAGTTCTGGTTTGACCTGATGAACTGAGCCGTTTCTCCACCGCTGCACCTTTTTTCTTGAGAAATCTACAGCCGTGACGTAAATAGATGCCGTCGTTATCAATGTAGAAGCTGCTGCTTCCTGTTTACATGTTGTGTGCGAAGGTGAAGAAAAGAAATCTCTTTACGTATTTACTGCCTCTTTTGATATATTTACTCGGAAACTACATGGAAAAGGATGATTGATACCATCTGACACGAACCAAATGTCAACAAGTAAACAAAAGTTGTTCATCCACACAGCTTCCAGACAACATACCATTAGTGTGTGTATCATTTTGTATGTGTGTGTCATGTAATTGTATATAGATAACTGTGCACATGATAGAAATACATCAGTTTTTGTGTTTTGGTGAAAGTGAAAATCAGCCCCGTCGTCCATATGTGCCATTGAACGAGAGAAGATCGATTTCCCCATTCAGCGCTGGAATGTCAGCTGTTATTGCCAGGCAGAATGTCCCGGTCCTCCCCGGACCTCTTTGTAAAACACACCCAGGACTATTAGCCGTGTCATTAGTGCTGTTGTGTCGTGATGGGTGGCGCTAACGGCGTCTTTAATGGCCTCCAATGGGCTTTGAGGTGTCGAGCGTGAAATCCCTCCGCTGGGCTCCGGAGCGAAGACGAGCTGCTGAAGTTAAAATGTGATTTTAGTTGTACAGGTTTGATGGGAGGGATTGTTGCTGGAGGTTTTTTTTTTATTTTCCTAATGTAAACAGAGATGGTTTTGACTCTTATGTTGGATATTATGAAATCGCATGATCCTTCCTGTAAAACCACTAAATTCCCGGAGGACATATCTGCAGGCGTTAAACCTTCTGTTACGGTCATGTGAGGCGTGAAGTCTTATATTTTGATCACCATCTTGACATAAATGTTTGTTTTATTTTATTTTCTCTCTGCATTTTATATCCAGTTCTTTTGTTGTTATAATGCAGTTTTGTTGGTTTGTTTGGTTGGTTGGTTGCTTCAACGGCTGATAATTGGTCAGTCGCTCCGTCACGTCAGTCGATAGAAACGGCTTCAGGCTCGCGCCGTAACTCATTTCATATTCGACCAAACGCAGGATCCACCTTCAACGTGCTACGTCACTTTATCTACGTCACTAATTGACCACTTGTTAGGACTGAACCTGCACTGCCAACACTGGTATTATTTTTTACTATAGTATGTTTATTGTACTTTATTCTACACTTTGCCCCCCCATCATAGTTTATTTTCCTTGTATTTCATCTTACTGTATATTTTGCTCCCCTTAGGACTTATTATACTTTATTATAGTCTGTGATTTTTTTCTTATTTTTTAGTCCTTTTTTTAATCTACTTATTATTACTCTTACTGTAAATATTTTTGGTCCTTAGGGTTCTTGATAGTCATTGTATATAAGATACCTCTATTCTTGCTTAACTGTTTGCACATTTCTTGTCTTTCCTACTCATGAGTCCTTAAGAGCTGAATGTAACAAGTACATTTCTCCTTTGTGAGATCAATAAAGGCTTATCTTATCTTATCTTATCTTATCTTATCTTATCTACATCACCACAAGAGTTAAGCGTCTGATTGGAAATCAACCATCGATAAACCATCACTAATTAAAATCTATATTTTTCACAATGGAAAAAAACCCGTCACAACTGATACTGTTGTTCTTCAGCTTTTCATTTGCGAGATCTCTACTTCTGTTCTTTGTCGCGTCTCACGAAGTGAAACGAGGCGGCAGTTTCCGCGGTTTTGTCACACCAGTGGTATTATTGTGTGGACGCGGTTCCCCTCGCAGCTCTTCTCTCTCTTTACTTTACAACGTCTGAGCCTCGTCGGTCAAAGCAGGTGAGAAATACGTGCCTCTCCTCTGCAGCTGCATGTGCTGCAGTTCTGAAGGAGCTGAGAAAATGTGCCTGAGTGGTTTTCACGCTGCAGACGACTCGAGATGCAGGCAGGCGACGCCCTGGATGGGCCACCAGTCCATCACACGCCAGAGCCATTAAGGGGAGTTTAGAGTCACTAATTAGGCTCTATTATTAGGCTTAAAGAGTTCTGGGTGACACTAATGTACTGAAGTGTTTGGCCTTTTCCCCCTCATTCGCCTTCTCCAGATATATTTGAACACAAATTCGACAGCGGGACTTCTGCTCCTCTTCCTGCTCACCACGTTGGCGGTGACTAGCAGTTGTGCACATGCTCAGTAGAGGCAATCAGAATGACGTTTCCTCCATGGTGTTTTTTGTTTTTGTTTTATTTTTATTTGTTTATTTTAGGGACAGTGCATATTAATGAACATCTGTAAAACAGTGTAAATATGCCAGATTATAGCAAAAATGCTCATTTCCATCTGTTGTCCCAAAATACAGGAAACATAAAATAAAAAAATACATTTACAATAAATTAAATACATTTACAAACATTGCATACTGTATATTAAAGCAGACAGTTAATAGTGTTTTATTCATTTAATTTAATTTAAGGGGCAGTTTAAAGTGTCATGCCTCCCACTCCATATTCTCCAGGGACTTAGTACTTTTATTTTGACAGTCACCATAATAACAATCCCACTTGGTCGTCTGTCCACTGGAATGTCCGCGTTCTCCCGTTGTTCATGTTTAATGTGTGTGGTTTCTTTACAAAAAAAACAACCAACAGCACCAACTTGTGGCCAGGCATGCTAACCGCATCATTTTACAGTGTTTCTGGTGTTTCCATGGAAACGGGCATCGTTTCCAGAACGTTGCCATGTAAACATGAAACAAAACGATGTCGTGTAAATCCCTTATTTATTATTGGTAAACACTTCTCAGACGTCTTGCACACAGTGAATGAAGCGAACGCCGCGGTTTGAGCGACAACTGTGAGACCGCCGTGACTCGCGGCTGCAATTATTCAGCCGGCGCCGCTTCAATTAAGCGTCCGCAGGTTTCCGTTAATTGGGGTAAGCAAGTGTGACCTCGTTCATTTTCCGCCTGCCAGAACCGGTGCCGCTCTTGTCGCTTTGCGCGCCGCGGCCCGATATAACGGTGAGAGAGACTGGGCGCCCTGCAAAACACCCCAGCAGCTCGCGGCCGTTCAGCGCTCATCAACCCCCCCCAATAAGATTATAAGCAGTGACAGGTGGAGTACATGATGCCGATTATGTCTCCCGGTGTGTGGATTATACAGCAGAGTCCAAGTGTTTTTTAATCTGAAATTGATGTGTTCGAAGCAGAAAAAAAAACAAACACACATTGAAAGGATTTCTGGGAGTTTGACAATGTCTGCAGTGGTCAGTGTGTGGATCTGGATCGTCATTGGGGTCGACTCGTCGAAGGAAGATGCTGACGGCAGAGTAAAATCAGCATTTTTAAAAATCAGCGTTTGGCGCGATCCCCCTTTTCCTTCGAAGCTACTCTGCATATTTCTTACACTTCTGCCTAAAATATTCACACCTATGCATCGGGATGGGTAGCTTTCACATTTTAACGGGTACCTAGGAATTCATACTGGTGTATTATTGTATATGGACCCCCCCCCAGAAAATGGATGCCCGAGTCCATTTTCTGCTGTGGAATATGAGCCCTCCCCTTGAAAATGGACCCATAACTACGACTATACAAGTAACACAAGTAGATCTGTGAAGGCAGATAGGTGGCGGTAGAACGGTAGATCTGTGATGGTAGAATGAGGCCGTCAACTATTTAGCTTCCTCTCATTAGACGTTTTCCTTGCAGCGAGCCGGATCTGCATCGCCTTGTGAAAACCCACAAAAGTGACAAATTCAATATAACGTGGGGAAACATTTCAATATTTTAAAACAAATATTTCTCCATATTTCAGCCAAGCGGATGAGCCTATTTGCTTTGTCCCACCTGGGCGGCGAGCGGACTGAGTTCCCCCACGCTGCACGTTTGTTCAGATGTGGTCTCCGAGGGGTTTTTCGCGTTCGACAGTGGAGCAGCTCTCGGCCACTTAATAGAATTTCTGCTCGGTTGGACATCTGTAGGTACTTCACTTTCCTGTGTGTGGGTGCAGCGGCTTACTGTAGTTGGTCATTTCCTCTCCTTTCATGCTTTTTCTTTTTTCTTTTTTTTTTTTTTTCCCAGACAGCCTTTTTCCGAACTCGTCGTCTGTGACGGCCACAATTTCTTGGCGTGTTTGATTCGATTCATTTGGATTTGTTCCCAGTTTATTTCCGCTCTAAAGACGGCGCGATAAGCGTTTGAGTTTTTTTCTTAATCCATCTCAAAACAGATTTCAGGAGCCTCTGCAAACTCACTACCGCTTTACCGGATCTCTCTTGGAAAGCAGGTTACACCGAGAGTTCGGTCCCAATGGAGGGCAAGCAGCTAGCATAGCAGCTAGCGTCAAGATATTAGATTAAATATTATTAGATAAAGGTGTTGACCGACTTTGAAATGCGTTGAGACTGTTTCGGAGACAAAAACTGCAACGGTGACATTGATTCACCTTCTGTGTAACGCAGTTTAAAAACTCTGCAGCTACTAAACACCTCACAATGCGACCCGTTCGATTATCGTCAACCAGTTTGCAGCGGTTTCCCGCTTCCTTCCCGTAGCTGTCCAGTTGTTTCAACAGCAAAACCAAAATGAGCTTTGAGTAGTGTTAAGTAGTGTCTACTTACAAAAGACAGCAACTGACAATAAAATATGCTGAAATAATCAATAATACATTTATTTTCCAATAATTGTTTATAGATTTTGCAGACTACACATTCTTACATTGCCATTATCGTGACTCATTGTTTCTGTTCAATACGCTGGACATCTTAGATAAGCATTCACAACGAAAAGGCACAAAGTCGGTTAAAATGTTATTTATTCATTGGAAATGTATAATAATTAGAACCGAATGTAATGAATGCTTAGTAAACTGATGAAATAATCAGCGATGCATGAATAATACATAAAAGTAGCATATGAAATAGTTGCAGGCTTTTTTCAGTTGAAACATCAATAAATGCTCGATAACGTCTTTTAACATGAAAAGTGACTTGAACTTCCTCCGCCTTGAGACACAAAACAAACCATGTGTGTGTGGTTTCAGTACAAAAACAACCAACAGCACCCACTAGTGGACTAACATGCTAACTACGTGGTTTCAGAGGGACGTCGTTTTTCAAAGCGTCGCCGTGTAAATGCACAACTTTTCCAAGACGACGCGTTTTCACCTGAAACGTTGTGTAAACGGGACCGAACGTGTTGCTGTTAAGTTTGATCTGCAAACGGGTCTAAAGACATCCAGCGGACAAAGGAAGAGAACAACCAACAGCGCCAACTCGTGGCCCGGCGTGCTCACGTCATCGTTTTGGGCATTTTTTGCCATTTCCCGGGAAACCGGTATCGTTTTCAAAACATTGACCCGTAAAACGAGAAACTTTACCAAAACAAAAAATGACTCAAAACGTTGCATTTTCATTTGCTGCGTTGTGTAAACCCGCTGCTTCTGCCAATTTCTTCCCTTGTCTCCTCTTCTTCCCGACCCCCTGCTGAGCGTGAGTTCATTTTCTCCGGGGCGTATTCCTGCACGTCTTTCCCTCCGGGCCGGTGTCGGTGGGTGGGAGGAGGGGGAAGGGAGGGGGGGAGGGGGAAGGGAAGAAAAGTCGCCCAGGGCCCCCGAGGCAGCTCCACACACACACCTGCCGGCGCCACGCTTCGCCCAACAGCCTTCGATCTGGCGCACCTCCTGCACAAACACCACTCTGCCTTCTCCCATCCATAATTTAAACACAATTACCGTACACGCCGTGCGACACACACTCGCGCATCAAACATTCATGGAGGGTTGCAGCACATGGCGGCGGCTCCGCAAACGTCACCGCGTGTCCTCGAAAGCGACACCGTGGTTCATTTTACCCGCCGACTCCATCGCCGTGAAATTCTTATGAGCCGACACAATGAAGGAGAAGAGAGTGAAACACGACCACAGTAAAAAAAAAAATAAAAAAAAATCCTTGGCAGAGTTACAGCCGCTGCATTATTATACATTATACATTTTCAAGGGAGTTATTTTTATGACACCAACAACAGAACGTCTCCAGCACTTAACAGGCATTTTTAATAAAGAGGGTAAAGACGGAACGTACTTGCAAGCTTCTCCCTTCATATTTTCTTTACAATTAGAAGTATTGTGAATATATTGAGAGTTTCAAAGAGTTAAAACTCTTTTTTTTCATTAGGATAAAGGCTCTGCCTCTGATTGGCTCGCACTTGCTGGATTCTATTAATGGCGACGTTTACCGGTAGCATGAGGTTTGATGAATCACTCGGAAGTAGACTGAGAAGAGTTATGACGAGGTCATACCGAAATCGTGTGATGATAAGCAAATACTCGGACGGATTTTCACTTAACAGACTCGTCTTCCGTCCCGCTGTTGCTTCAAAATCGGCGGTTCTGGGCTGTTTTAAAAGAAGGCAACAATGGAGAGGATAGCCACTCCGCTTTGGACCAGTAAACCACTGAAATAGCTTCATTGACTTAATTCATGCCAGTATTCAGTGTATGATCAGTTCAGTACAGTGATTACTGACCGTTCTTACCCCCTGATGGCCTCTCAGTAACAAAACAACAACCGAAACTACACCATCATCAGCATACATCATGACCCCACGGTGTAGACCAGTTGTTTTGTAAAGGCACCAATGGGAACATTGTCATTCTTTAAAAAAGAAAAAAAGCTGATTTAAAGTGAAGAAATCCTACAAATAGATGTATATAAGTTGTATTCTTACTCAAAATGGTTGATAGATTCTTGTAGGAAGTCATTTGATACTTGTGTTTATTCCTTTTGCCCTCTTGGTGCTGCATCCAGGTATCTCTTGGCTCTGGGCGTTGAGGACCCTTGGTTCGAATCTCATGTGTAACAGAAAGGACATCCAATGTAAAAACTAAGCAAATATTCTAACAGAAAAATGCTAATTGCATCAACTTGCTGTGGCAACATCCCTAAAAACGATGACCCTGCTCTCTCAGTGTCTCAGTACTTTAATGACTTCTGCAAATGTCCCTCCACTCCAGTCCACTCAGCCGGAAGTTGAAACACGTCAGAAGAAAAACTCTTCATGGCTTCAACCGGCTTCAGTTGGTCAGATCCGCAGTAGTCGTGGGGACGGTTTCCTCCCCCAGCTGTTCGGCCTTTTGGTTGGCACTGCCCGTAATGGACCAAAACCTTTGTCCCCTGTCGGCGACGTTGCGCCGGCGCCTCAAAAGACTGAGGGTTTGATGCTGGAAGGTCCTGTCCAGCAGGAAGTACATCACCGGGTCGGTGGAGCCTCTCAGAGCCGCCAGAAGAAACAGGCAGTTCTTCACCTGGAGAGGGAGGAGAGAGAAACCCGTCACAGTCCGGACATATCCAGGAAGTACCGGTGGGGGGGGGGGGGGGGGGGGTGGTGGTACCTCAACCAAAACGGAGAGCGGATGACAGACGCTGCAGGAGTTTGTGTCGTCGGATCGCGCCGGAGGAGGATCCTGACCGTGAGCCAGGGAGATGAAGATGGGTTTGAAGATGTGGAACGGCAGCAGGCAGACCGACAGAACCACCTGCGGGTTTTTTTTGAGTTGGAAAACAAAGGCAGTTGTTGCGATTACCTTCAGAAGCTGGTGAAAAGTTATAGCATCTCTATTTTAATTAGGAATTTAACCCTTTATTAGGTGTGTGCCTATGTATGATATCTGTGTCATGATCAATCATCATAAATGCAGAACAACATGCTGAAATCGATGCGAAGCATCGACATAGGAGATCCTGTTGGGTTTAGCCATGTTGAATTCACCCCACTTGTTGATCCATTTACCAAAATAGTAAGTTATAAAATATGTCCTTTCCTTGTATGAAGGGATAGTACTGTAATTTCCGGATTATAAGCCGGTACTTTTTTCACACACTTTGAGCCCTGCGGCTTAAACAGTGACGCGAGTCATTTATGGATTTTTACAAGTTAATGAGCTTCATGTCACCGATAAATGGATGATGTGTTCAGGTGCACCACGTAACGCCGACCTTTCTGTTTTATTCAGCTGGGCTCAATAGTCCAGATCTTAGGATATGCATTTTCTATTAAGAAAGACAGTATGTATGTATGCAGTATAAGATATAATATAATGCTGCAGTATACAACTGCTTTTACAGTCGGCATTTCACAGAGTCGCATCTACGTTATGATTAAATACCATTAATTATGGTATTTATGTTATTTAGATACCTTGTGATCTTTCACCCACATTTTGGTTCACATGGAACCTAAAAGTACACAACAATTACAGCTCGAATCTATTACCGTTTGAAGTCAATTATTTAATTTCGGTAACGTGCACAGCACTTCCTGTTTGAGCGCTTCCTGTTTTGACGTTTGGGGAACCGGCACTTGCCTGGATGACCACGATGTTTCTCAGCACCCTGCTCAGCAGGCCGTGGGACGACGAGACGTGAGTGTTGCGGCGCGAGCGCCCGATGTGCCGCAGCACAGTCATGTAGAAGACCAGCACCAGCAGGTAGAGCACGAAGAAGATGAGGATCACGGGAAACGTCAGAATCGCGGACATACTTCCTCCTATCTCCACCTGTGGGCTGTAGCACGTCTCCCGGCATCCGCCCTCCCCCTCGCGCCCGACCCCGCCGTTCGCCTCGTACACCGAGTAGTAGACGGTCACGGGCACGATGCCGGCGATGGCCAGCGCCCACACCGTGGCGCACACCGCCTTGGCGAAGGAGACCCTGGTGAGGCGGGAGAAGACGGCGTGCGGCAGCAGGGTGGTGCAGGCGCTCGGCCTGGAGGCGTGGGTGTTCTGGATGAGGGCGGCGAAGCGGGTGAGCGCCACCCAGGTGAGGATGACCAGGCTGATGTAGACGTTCATGTGGAGCACCGGCGTGACGCCGTGCAGGACCAGCTGGCACACGGCGCCGCGCAGCGTCCACGCCGAGCCCCGGACGAAGTAGGCGGCCATGAAGGGCGAGGTGGCGGACAGCAGCAGGTTGGAGACGCTCAGGTGGGACAGGTAGACGTGGGTGGGGGAGATGGTGGAGATGCGGCGGGTGAAGATCCACAGCGACAGCACGTTGCCCGGGAGAGCGGTGGCGAATAGGAGCGCGTACATGGAGGGGAGGAAGAAGAGCGTGGCGGCCGTGGGGCAGAGGGAAAACTCCAGGGAGGCGTTTGGCGTCTTGGACCGCGTGTATTCCATTTGATCTGCGAGATACCAAAAGTGATGAAACTTTTAACAACTTCAACAGACATTCTAAAGTTGGATTGTTATTATGGTGACTGTCAAAATAAAAGTCCCGGGAGAATATAGACTGGGCATCATGGCACTCTGGTGGAAACATTATTCTAACTATCCAGCTCCAGATCATTTGCAAAACTACTAGTTACTACGGCGTTTTAGTAAATGTGGATTTTACATCACGTGCAAACGGGAGTTTTCAAATAAGCTTTATTGCTGAATGGAGCCGTGAACCAAAACAAGCACAACATGATAATGTATGGATGAGTATTACAGATTAAAATTGAGAAAAATCACCACAAATACATTGAGCTCTTCTTTTAAACTCATCCTAGTGTTTCACGCTCGTCAAGGCAAAGTGGATTAAGTGTTATTTAGCATTTTCATACATGCAAACCTTTAGTAAATCAATCCCGTGCTCTTTATTTCTGAATGACCTGCCCAACCTAAAACCTCCTCAGATACATTTTTGGGAAAAGAGTCACATATTAACAGATAACGAGGTCTCATGTCGTCTTCCATGAGCTCCACTTCTTTCTGTTACTGATGACTGTTAGTTCCATACATATTAACACAACTCTTCAGTGATTATGCAGCAAAGCTGTATTTGAACATGAGCCTGAAATATATATATTCTTCCACATCTGTTTAAAGAAAAAACAGCTTTTTTCACATTTTGAAGATGTAATATTTTGTTGTTGCTCTGGAAGTGGTTATGTAATATCACTCACACAGGTACTATGAATAACCTGTTACTGCAACAACAATATTCAAAACACAAGTAACTGATTTTTTTTTTATTATTATTTGTCGCCGAGTACTGAGGTTCCAGTGAAGTTGTTACGTTTGTCCTACAAGAAAACAGTTGTGCTGCAGAGCTGGTTCTTTGTAATGGCATTAACATCCAGAAGCGGCCCACCATGTGATTTTTTTTTAAGTATAAATATGAAAACTGACAGAGGCTCATCTAAAAACACTAGATTGGCAAAAATGACATTCAAAACGGCCCTTGGTCAGAATTTGACTCCCGACATTAATGCATCTGTGGAGGTCACATAACTCAACACCTTTCACAATAAAACAATGAGTCCAATTTATGTGAAGTGATACTTCAGACACGTAAACTCAAAAAAAATGTCCAGATGATGACAAATTGTTTTAATCCTGAATAAAAATAGGATATCCAGATACAGGTGACTGAGGGTTTTTTTTGTGTGTGGTTTTTTTTTTTGCAAATATAATAGTATCTGATTTCCTTTAATATGTAAATTTCAGAAATAGACTGGCAAATTCTTGCAGTTACAAAAGGATCAAAAGAAGGAAAGACTTTGCATTTGTCCGTATCTGCAGTCTAATATGTTGTTTGACTTGTTGGGCCCCCCAGAGGGCAGATTAGGTTGGATGTGGCCCCTCAACTAAAATGAGTTTGACACCCCTGATCCAGATTATAGAGCATCTTCCTCCTCTAACATCTACATTATTACAATATTACAACCGGACTGCAGGACGCATGATTCCAAGCAGCTCCTCACCAACTTAAAAGTCTTAAACCTCCGTACCTTCTGCACCTCTGATATAAAACGTCCAACTCACCGCTGACCGGAGACGTGAAGAGATCGTCCCGAATCATAAAGAAGCCTGTGTCGTCGCCGCCGCCGCGGCTGATCCTGCCAACTAAAAATGCCGCCGGCCGGCCGGCTCGACGAGCTTCCTCCTTCTCAGCTGGAGCCTGAGAGTAAACAGCCAAGAAGCAGTTTCTTGTTTTGTGGGACGTTGCGTCACTCTCAGGTGCTGCAGATCACTTTCCGCTTCCTCAATTCAGAGCCGGCTTTACAGTAACGACGACTGAGAAGTGTTTCTCCGCACGCCGACAACGCCACTGCGGTGCGAGTCGCCGCCTGGTTAGACTCATTTATCCTCACAGAAATGACTCCCAACTTCTGAGGCGGTTCGGCATCGCTGTGGGTGATTGTTCTGCCTTCGGGTGGCGCTGCCGTTCCAGCCGAGAGGCAGAGGTGGAGGTTCAACACGGGGAGGAGGAAACCGTCATCTTCAGCAAGCAGAGAGACGCTTTAGAGCAGGAGTGTCAAACATGTGGCCCGGGGGCCAGAACCGGCCCGCCAGAGGCTCTAATCCGGCCCGCCATGTGATTTTTTTTATTTTTTTTTATTTAAGTAGAAATCTGAAAACTGACAGAGGCTGATCTAAAAACACTAGATTGGCAAAAATGACATTAAAAACCGCCCTTGGTCAGAATTAATTAATGCAATCTGTGGAGGTCACATGACGCAACACCTTTCACAATAAAACAATGAGTCCAATTTATGTGAAATGATACTTTAGACATGTAAACTCAAAACAAATAGTTTTAATCCTGAATAAAAATAGGATATCCAGATACAGGTGACTGAGGGTTGTGTGTGTGTGTGTGTGTGTGTGTGTGTGTGTGTGTGTGTGTGTGTGTGTGTGTGTGTGTGTGTGTGTGTGTGTGTGTGTGTGTGTGTGTGTGTTTTATTTTTGCAAATATAATAATATCTGATTAACTTGAATATGTAAATTTCAGAAATAGACTGGCAAATTCTTGCAGTTACAAAAGGATCAAAAGAAGGAAAGACTTTGACATTTGTCCGTATCTGGAGTTTAATATGTTATGTTTGACTTGTTGGGCCCCCCAGAGGTCAGGCTAGGTTGGATGTGGCCCCTCAACTGAAGTGAGTTTGACACCCCTGCTCTCGAGGCTGTACGAGCAGCAAAGCTGAAGAAAGTCCTGCACTTTCTGTTTGTCTGATCTGTCATTGTCGCAGCTGCTTATCGGCTTTTCTTCTAGGCTTTTCTTCAGAACTGAGGCGGCTGAATGAGGAACCGCGTGTAAAGTGTGTCAATAGTTCCAGGTAAACGCCAGCGGCCTTCAGTCGAAACGTCAGTTTTGTGTAGCAACGCGTCAAGAGTGCGTCTGCATCTTGCAACGATTAATAATTTTCATCTTTTTTTTTTTTTTTAAGTGCGAGGCTTGACATCCACTCAGACTCGACTTCATCAGGGCAAAGCTCGCCGAGCTCTTCGTTTTTAACAAATTAGTGTGAATTGCCTCACATGCGGGATGAATTCATTACGACACTGCCTCATATGAGGAGGTTTAATTTTATCTTTTGGAACTGGTCTCAGTAGAGCTAAAAGTAGAAGGACTTTTAGACTGACTGAAATTCAGGACCAAGGCTGGATTTCAGGAAACACACTTCGAATACAATGTTGCTTGGCCTCTGACAGCTATGTGAAATTCTTACCTTTATAATATGGGACTTAGATTGAACGTCAGCTTTTTGTTTAGTCCGTACAGTTGATGACATTCGGTATGACCGTCCAGTCACACATTTGTAACATGAGCTTGTTGCTACATTAAAAACACAGTTTTAGTCAAGAACAGTAAGAGAATAAGTGTCGTGGAAAAAGAGACAAACACTCATTTATTGCATTTTTTTTTTTGTACAATTCCGTAAACATACAATACAACTATATATCCATTCAATCTGTCAGTGAAAGTGAAAGACGTGTCCAGTATGTTTGCTTTATGAAGGGCTGGACATCCGTCCACGGTGTGCGCTGCCTTACGCTCAATGTTAGCGAAAGGTCTTAAGACGTTACAACGTTGGTCAATAAAACCCTTGGTATATATTTGTCTGCATGACTGTTCGCAAGATTACATCAAATGTTTTTGTCAAAAGTTTCACCACAGATAGATATTAGGCCATGGAAGATTCCATAACATTTTGGAGGTGATCCAGAAACGTCCTTTTTTTTTTTTTTGGTCTGAGTCCAGGTCAACCTTTGGCGGACGTCACAAATCTCTGATTTCTCTTGTCTTTATCTTAATCAAGCTACCCTAAAACTCAGTGGTCCAACATCAAAACTACATTGTTTTAAGCATTTTTGGCGCTTTTCCACTCGTACCTACTCAGCCCTGCTCGCTATTGATGCTTGTCCACTACATGTTAGTCGCTGCTACCAGGTTCTTTCGCAACCTGCACAACAGAGGTTCCAAGCTCGCTGAGACGAGTAGAAAATGTGACGTCGGCATCCCGGAGTCGTTTTCACAGCAGATTTCTTATTTAAAAATAGACAAAATCCGTAGCTGTCCTGGCACCCGCTGTTTAACTGCATTTCCATTAATGTATCATACCGTTTGTTTGGCTTATTTGAACATCAGCTGTTGGTGGCAGAAGTCACCAGTTAACAGGGACACCAGCGAAACCAAAACACCAGACAGTGAAGCGCGATCATAACGATTGTACATTTTGTAACAATTATCAATAAACATATAAAAACATATACTATTTAATTTATTATTTGAGTTGATATCCTATGCATGTTTGCTCCCCCATCATATTGGGGGTGATTATTTATGCACAACGTTCAAAAAAACCCTCAGATGACTCCGCCCACGCCATGGTGGCATTACATTGTGATGGAAAACGTCCGACACTGTGTCAAGTCAAGTTGAGTCAAGCAGGGCTGAGTAGGTACTAGTGGAGAAGTGCCATTATTCAGTTTACGTATAAACGGACATCGTTTTCAAAATGTTGCTGTGTAAATGCAAAACATTTCTGAATTATAGAAATGATACATTTTCACATGAACCCTAATGTAAACAGAGCCTCAGATTGCCTCTTCTCTTCTTAGATCATCATTAGAATTTTCACGCCGACACGTTGTTGCTCTCCGGATCCCCATAACTTGTCACCATCATCCCGTTTAGGAAAAAAAAGTATCTCAAACTGGCTTCACTGGACTGAGACTCAGTTTGTCCCTGGTGTTTCCCATCAGCATGTTGCTCGTCTGTCCTCTGTCCATCCTCCCACTCCGTCTGTCGATATCGGCCGTGGAGCTGCTCCCGCCGATCCCCGAGACGTCTTGCATGCAGCACGCGCCGCTCACCAGGCGCTGCACCTCCTTCCTCACCGTCGACGACAACAGGAAGTACATGACGGGGTCCAGGCAGCTGTTCAGCGCAGAGAGCAGCAGTGCCACCTCGTTGGCTTTGTCCGCCACCCCCCTCCAGAAACAGGAAGTCTCTGTGATCTGGGTTTTTATGTAGAATACCCGAACCAGGTGATAGGGGGCAAAGCAGACGGTGAAGAGGAAGAGGATGAAGAAGGACTTCTTGGCAGTCCGGGTGTAGCGGGGAGCGTTGGGCAGATCGGGCTTAGCTTGCGAGATCCTCAGGAGCTTGAGCGCGATCTTCCCGTAGGACGCTATTAAAGCGATGAAGACGAGCCAGAAGACAACCACCGCGAAGATGTTGATGTAGGCTTTCCAGTGGGCATGCTGGAGCTGCTTGTAATGGAAACACCTGGAAACAGAAAGAACATCAGGGGTTCATCGGCCAGGCAACATAGGTCTCTGGGATTCCTGCAATTTGGAAAACATGCTTGTTTTTTGATTTAATCTTATGAATTGTTAACAGGAAGGACTTTGGCCAAATGAGTGTTAGCATGCTAGCATCGAGCTCCTTAGATCCCATCCATGAGGTGCCTGTCTCCGCTTGTGTGGAAAAATATTGTCAGTTTTTGAGGACTTTTTCGAAAATGGTTACTCCTTAACATCCCAAAAATGTAATAGATTGGTCCTTGGATGATGACAAATCATCCATGAAAATTTCATGCAATTCGGGTCAATATTTTTTGCGAAAAGTTGGTCAAATACACACACAAACCAATAAAACTTCTCAAAATTAAAAACTAACAGACATCAAAAGACACCGACCTGCCCTGCTGTGAACTGTTCTTGGACAGCATGAGCGCTAAAGTCAAAGCGAAGGCCACGGTCCAGACCACGGCACAGAGGACGGCGCTCCACCTGGTGGTCTGCAGCCGGTGCTGCACCCGCGCCCCCCGGTGGATCTTCAGGTAGCGGTCCACGCTGATCAGCCCCAGCAGAGTCATACTGATGTACATGTTCATGTAGAAGACCAGGCCCACCACCCTGCACAGGGTGGGGTTCAGCGTCCAGGTGTTGCCCTGGCTGTGGTAGAGGATCCTGAAGGGCAGGCACGCCACCAGCAGCAGGTCGGCGAAGGCCACGTTGATGAGGAACACCCGCACCGAGGTCTTCTTGGAGGCGACGCAGAAGAAGACCCCCAGGGCCACCAGGTTCCCGGCCAGTCCCAGGACGAAGATGACCGTGTAAAGCACCGCTAGCGGGATCTGCAGGGCGTCGTAGTCCACACAGGTGTGTAGCGGGTCGACGGTGGAGTTCATGACGTGGAGTTCGTGAGCCTGGAAGCAAGACGGGGGAGATGAGTGACGTCAGGTGGAGGAAACTGGAAGGCCAGCATGGAGCCCTTGAAGTAGAATCTGTAAAGAAGAACGAAGCGTCATGGTGTCTCAAGCAGATCAAGTGAACTTGGTCGTGTGCTTTGGAAGATGTTTGTCCAAGTGGCTTCATCACTTTCTGGTTATTCACTAGACCAGTGTTTTTCAACCTTTTTGAGCCAAGGCACACTTTTTTGTTTGGAAAAATCTGGAGGCACACCACCACCAGCAGAAAATGTTAAAATGTGAAACTCTGTAGCCTATATTAACAATATAAAGTCATTCTCATCAAAGTTTTATCAATGGAAATCAAATAAATACAGAAAAAACTATTTCCTAATTTCTTTTTTTTTTTAATTTTGACTCCCTCAGTGTGAAACCTGGACCTGATGGATGAAGAGCTGAGGTCCTGGTTCACATTCTTCCTTTTCAAAAACTTCTCCATCACTGTCACTGACACAGTACTTTGATACAAGATGGCAGTGGTGATTAACCAGACTGACGTCTTTCAGTTTCGATTTCACTGGCAAAGTTCTGTGCTGCCATCTATTGGCGAAGAGTATTTATACATGATTACTCTGCAACACACTGCTCTCACAGCTGACAGCGGCTGTGAGAGCAAATGTTTTTTTAGGAAAAAATGGGAAATTGGATAATTTCCCACGGCACACCTGACTAGATCTCGCGGAAACACCAGTGGTTGAAAAAAACTGCACGAGATGAAGGCCTAGTTTACACGACGCTTCAAGTGAAAATTTGAAACTTTCTGAAAACTATGTAGATTTCATGTTGAGCCACTAGTGGGTGCTGTTTGCTTTTGTGGTTTGCTTTTGAGGACCTCGTACCAAAATACTTAATCTGAAAGCTTTGCACTATCTAGATCACTGCCGTAGCCTTAAACTTCCTCCAATGTTACGCTGTGCTCCTCTAAGTGAGTGCAACCACAAAAACCCAACAGCCACGCTCGTCTCATAGCCACTGTTTGTATTTATAGAGAAGTGCAGTGTGTGTGTAAAGGCGTCTAACTACCTCGTTTATATGGAAGAAAAGACCACAAATGGTCCCAGAGCAAAGCAGATAATGGCACAAAGAGAGCAGCCACACACAGGAGGGCTTCATCCGTCCACCTTTTCTCTGCTCATTTAACTGGAGCACAACTTTTATCGCCTTAAAGTGACTTTTCTGCCAGCGATAACTAAACTCTAGCAGAGGTGGGCAATACAGGAGAGTTCAACTTTTAGCCACATTTCATTGTATTTCTCTGGATTCTGTTTGCGTGTTTGCATGCGAGCCTTTAAATGTCTTTATTCCCCGCACACACGCTTATTATGAAATTGTTTTATTTGCACATCGGCTCCTCCAGTTCTTAGCCGCTATAGATGTAGATAATACTTTTGGTGTTCCTGGGGAAACGGGCTCAGCCCCGAATTGACAATAATCCTAATCCCGGTATTCACCAGCTGACCTTCGTACCAACGGAAACTCGAAGGGTTTAACTCTGAACGGGTCCACGTTGCTTCACTTTCCATGTGGGAAAATCCCTGGTGAAGCTCGCGTGACTTTTATCACCCTTTGATCTTAATTCAGCCACAAGTAACGTTCATATTATAGCGCCACATTATGTAATAATGGTGCAATATGGAAATAATGTAATACATTTTCAACTCATTATGTGATACTCATTATGCGACAGTTATTTCAAAATGTGGGTTAAATAAATAAATGCACTCAATGGGACTTACAATTTGGTTTAATTTCTTCAAAAGCAAAGAGGGACATATAATTCTAGTCCAACTGAATCTCAATTTCTTTTGTTATTATTAAACATAAAACCATGTATACAGATAAAGGGCAAAGTTTATTATATCATGCACCAAATTATTACATTTTCTTAAAAGAAAAAGTGGAGCATTTACATTTTGTAATAACTGTTGCAATATACAACAAGTTACTAGAAAATGCGTTCAAGAATTTTATCCCAAAATGTGGCACATTGTTACATAATGAGTTGAAAATGTATCGCATCATTAAATGTTGCACAATTATTGCATAATACACAGAACGAGCGCGACAGCCCTTGTGCTGAAAAGGGATGTTAGTGTTGTCAAGACCTGAGAATCTGAGACCAAGACTAGGAGTCGAGATACCAGAAGCTCATTAGCATGGAGCATGGAGCTTTGCTACTGTGTGAGCCCTGAAGCATGTTTAGCATGTAACAACAAAGCACTGAGCGGAGTTTACTTGATGCCCCTGAACACATCACTCAGGCCTTTCGGGTCCTGCAGTTAAAACCGGACCGACGTTGCGGCTCGGACACAAACTTTTGAAGCAAGAGATAAACGGTGCAGTTGAAAACTTAAAACGCGTGTGAGAGGGCGTGGCCTGCAGTGAGGAGGCGTGGCCTGCAGTGAGGAGGCGTGGCCCGCGAGTTCAACAGCTTCTTCTGGAAATATGAACTCTCCTGCTGAGCAAGAACTCTTTGCAGCAGCCGGCCAACGTCACAGTCGAACTTTTCCTCGTCTTCTGGGAGTCTGCAGCGGCTTTATTGCCCCCGAGACCCCGTCGAGGCTAAAACCAGCGCGTCCATCCACCAAGATCTTGAAAATGTGAACTATGAGTTTTTTAAAACACTCACCGAGTCAGTGAAGTTTGAAGAAAAGTCTTCAGCCGTGTTTCTTCATTCACGTGCGAAAGCGGAGGAATATAATCCCGAATAACCCCACATCACACGCAAACCCCCTCCTCGGAGTCACACCCCCCACAACGCTTCTCCCAGTCAGCTGAGTGACGAGCGGTTCTTCCCCGTTGTCATCGTGCGTTCGGCCTCCCCTCGTCTCTCGCCGACTGGCTGCCGTTTAACGCGAGGCGAGTCGTACCCCGCACTCCACGGCGCCGCCGTTCATTACCGCTGCGAGTTAAATGGGAAGCTGCCCTCCCCGGCTGCGCTGTTCAAAGTGCACAGAGTCGATGCTGGAGTGCACAGAGAAAGCTTCAAACTGTGGTCACCCCCCCTCCCCCTCTCCTTCCTCTTCCCTCCCTCCCTCCCTCCCTCCCACTCGCTGCAGACCTTCTGATTAACACACACCACAGCAGAAACTCTCAACATGCAGGAAGCTGCTGAGAGCAGCTGGCTGGCGAAGCCCCCACCCCCACCCCCACCCCCCCCAAAATACCACCTTAGAACGATTAAAACAATTCAAGCTGCCGCCCACGCTCACGTGTGTCGTTGCCTAACATGCAGGGTCGACAAACTCACCAAGCAAAGCTTTTTTTTTTTATTATTATCAGCTGTGGTTTATCAGATCAGATTCAAACAAGATAATCTGAGTTTTAACACTGTGGTAGTTGTGGAGGAGTGATCACGGCGGACGTCGACGTAGAACTACACTCGGTAGAGCGCGGACCTTCACCAACGCCACGTTTGTTTGCGCGAACTAGCCTGTCAGGTCGCTACATCGCTGTGGGAAACGTGACTCGTCCCCATGGTAGCGGACGAGCTCTCTGGGAAACGTATTGGTGCTTTTATTACGAGAAAATGTCAAAGGAAATTTAGTTGATAAGATGAAAGTAGATGAATGGGACCTTTTTTCACACTTTTTTTTTTTTTTTTTAGCTTCAGAAACGTTTTGCATTTTCGAGATGTCTGTTTCCACGGGAACAGCAGAAACCCTGAAAACAAAGTATTTACAATGCCACTAGGCCACTAGTTGGCGCTGTTGTTTGTTTTTTTGTAATAGAACCACACACAGATGCAGCAGAGAACAATGGGCTCTAAATATTGGCAATGGGAGAAGACGGACATTAGAGTGGACAGACGACTGATTTAGATTGTTATTCCGGTGACTGTGGCGGCAGTTTTGAGTAACTTGTACAGGATATTACAGGATTTCGACACTCATGCGAACTGACGCTTCATTTGATGAGAAAACTTAAGTTTATATCTCCAAAACTGAACTCCACCGTTGTTAGTATGTTGATTCAGACGCCATTTGCACAACATTTCAGGTGAAAACTCATGGTTTTTCTGATTTTCTTTCAGAAAAGTTGCGTTTGCACAGCAATATTTTGAAAACGATGTTTGTTCCCATGGAAACAACATAGTTATGTCATGGCAGGTCACGTGTTGGCGCTTTTGGTTGTTTTCGCTATCTTGGCTTTTATGGTGACTTGTCAAAATAAAACTACCAAGTCCTAGGAGAATATGGACTGAGAGTCACGACACCACGGAGGAAACATGCTTCTGATTGGCTCTACTGAGCATGTGCAGAAGAACTTGCAGTCTTTCAAGTGTTGCAGTGTTCCAAAAACTCCACTAAAGCTTTTATTTTCACTTGAAAACGTTGAGGTGTAAACGGAGCCTCGGTTCAACGTGTGAGAACTAAAAGGAGCAGACGATCAGGACTTTAGCGCAAACGTTCACAGCGAAAATGGTTTTTAAAGGAAGTTTAGCCATTTCTTCAGCTGATTAGCTAAACACGAAACGTATTGTATAAATATATTAAGTATGAATATCGATTACTGCGCTTTTTAGTCTTTTTACATTACCTATAGGAGCCAATTAACTGCATTACCTATGTGATTATGCTTTATTAAAGAAAATCCAATAATATATTCAAATTAAGCCTAATGTTGCTGATAAATTGTGTGGATGGGAGAATGCAATTATAAATAAAGACATTAACACTGTTCCTTTGTACGGTTACACGTACAGACTATAAATGTACAGCAGCACATGTCGTGAAGCAAAAGAAATTGGACGTAGCCACAAACGAGGGATTTAAGATAATTGTTCTACTGGTGCGTTTGATCCTGGAGAATAAACATCGATCCTTCCTGCAGGATAATGTGAGGTTGCAGCATTTTAACACTGTTGAACTCCGGGAGTGTATCTGACCAGATTTAATGAATTTCTCCTCCAGTGGATGAACTCCGCCACCCCGAGAGATGCTCTGTGTGTGAAGTGTGTGTGTGTGTGTGTGTGGTCGTGGTGGGTTCTGGGTGTGCCCGTGTTGTATCGCCCTCTAATCGGCAGGGTAAAACGACGATGAACTCACCAGGCTCTCATCCTCTTCCTCCTCTTCCTCCCTCAGCCTCACTGCGTGCTGCTGGCGTCCAAGGAGAACTCGGCGCCGGTGAAGCTGGGCGGCTTCGGGGTGGCGATCCAGCTCGGGGAGTCGGGGCTGGTGGCAGGAGGTACGCCGAACCGCATCAAAGGGACATCAAAGGGAGTTTCTGCGCTTCATTGTAGGGCAATTGCGTGACGCGTGATTAAAGTACGTGACGTCCGAGGGGGATTTTCGGACTCGAAACTAAACTGGCAGGTCATGCAAAGGTGGGAAATCCAATTTATATTCAAAGAATCAATAAACAGAAAGAAACGAGGTACCATTTCACTAATAATGAGGAGGAACGCTGCGGGAGACTTGAGCCAGATTGTGGAGTTTGTTGGCATTTCATGCGTATTATTGGACCAGGAAGTTTGAAAATCATTTTAATATATCGTTTGATCATGCTGTACAGGGATATGGGAGGAAATTAAGCTGTTTCTTAATAATAATAATTATTATAGTGATAAGTCATCAAACAACACATTTAATTTTTAAATTTAAATATTCTATAATATGTTAATTCAAACAGAACAAGACAGAATTATTTTTTTTAGCCCATTAAACGAAGATGTTTGATAAAAATGTATAGTTATTTAAATCAATCTGGCCAATTCACCAACCGAATGGTTGACAACACAGATTTATTCAAACTGATTTTTTAAGAGTATCAACGTGACACTGAGACCCAAGCTGAGATATTGCTGATGCTGCCATTTCCTTTTAGTTGGTGTAATGAAAACTAAGTCTAGGAGATTCAGACGAAAGATAATCCAACAAACGCTAACCTTTTATGAGTAAAAATTTTGCGGTTTTCTGTAATCCCAATCTTTGTTGAATCAGAATCAGAGTCGAGCCTTTTTCAAAAACTTGGGTTTTTGACACAGAAGGCCGCTGTTTTGTAAACGGAGCCGAATAGATGACTTCGTCTTGATGACTCACTTATACCGATGATCATTTTTATTCTTTGGAAGGTTCTTTGTCAATGGCTGTCGTGATAAACTGAATCAGACTGCAGTTCATTACCAGTAATTGCCGTTTCACCAAAATGTCCCAACTCGTGTTCGTTTACAGCAACACACGAAAATCGTTCAAGAAGTAGGAAGGAGAAAGCTTAATTTCCGTGTAATTCTGATAGTGATACTTTGTTTCAAAGCACGTTTTTTTTCGGTGTGACCTTCCGAAAAAGGAATGAGGATTACATGCAAGTATTGTTTCGGATGAGGAAGCGTCGCGTGTTTCCTTTTTTCTCGTTCGGAGGGGCAAAAATGAGGAATGGTTAGCAAATCGCGAGGAAGTCGTGCAGAGGATTGTCACCGTTTTATCTCCCAGTCACCTGACGCGCGTGCCGGTCTCTGTGCCCGCAGGTCGCGTTGGAACGCCGCACTTCATGGCGCCGGAGGTGGTGAAGAGGGAGCCGTATGGCAAACCGGTGGACGTGTGGGGCTGCGGAGTCATCCTCTTCATCCTCCTCTCGGGGTGCCTCCCCTTCTACGGCACCAAGGACCGGCTGTTTGAGGCCATCTGCAAGGGCAAATACAAGGTGTGGGGGGGGGGGGGGGGGGGGCTTCTGCTCGGCAGACCTGAGGAGGGAATTCTATAAAATATCTCGAAAACCAGTGGAAGAATAAAATTGGACGACATTCATGTTTGTCCTCGACTTGAAGGGGTCGTATTATGCAGCTTTTCCTTGATTTCCCCTCCATTTCAATATTGGATCATAGGAGCTGCACTCAGAATCTGCTGTGTCTTGTGTGAGCTGGACTGGCTCCGCCCACACATGCCCATCTTGGGTAATGGAGGAAGTACTTCCTCTCGTGGTGCCATGTGCCAGAGCAGAGCTGCCTAATTGTGGGAGGAGTCAAAGGGGGAGGAGCCTACCTTGATTAGGATTGGCGAAACCCCCTGATGACACTATATAGGGTTTGATTTCTGATTGGCCAGTTGGAGCAAAACACTTTTTTAAAAATTGAAACAAGCCAGGGAGAGAGAGGACACACTTTCTTTACTTCTGGGGCGTCGTTCCGGGTATGGGGAACGATTATTACTGTTGGAAAACCATTAAAAAGTGAATTTTGCACAACATGACCCCTTTGACGTTGACGCAAATGAAATCTGCAGACCAACTCTTATCTAAGGTTCATCAGAAGAGTACAGTGATGGACACACCCACGATCACCAATATACAAAGCCTTGTTCGGCACTTTTTTAAAGCTTTTAATCGGGGGGGGGTCAAACATAAGGCCCGTGGACCAAAACCAGCCCACAAGAGGCTCCAATCCGGTCAAACCACCAAGCAAATATCAAAGAAAATATACCTATTGTACCTTTAATACATCAAAACACCTTTTTCTTGACTCCTCAGGTTTGAATCCAACATGTTTTAGCTTTCCCACGAGGACAAATGTTGTAACGCCTGTATGTCCGATGTTATGCAGATGAATCCGCGTCAGTGGGGCCAAATCTCGGAGAGCGCCAAGGATCTGGTGAGACGCATGCTGATGCTTGACCCCGCCGAGAGGATCACCGTCTACGAGGCTCTCAACCACCCCTGGCTCAAGGTCAGAATCCCCTGGAGCAGAGTATTTGAGTGTGACTTGGTGGCGTTCGGTCCTCCACGTTTGTGACAATCAAGCTTCCAGCTTCTTCATGTTCACAAGCACCAACTGTGGAAGCTTCACTTTTCCACGGCGTCTTCCGGAGCGTCATGTCGCCACGACTTCTCGTCATGATGACCTCTGTATTATCATGTTGCTATGACTACCAAGCATGACAACATAGGGAGGATCTGGTCATTTTCTTTACAAAACCACATTTTCTCCTCCCGTTTTTAACTTTCTTTGAAGCGTTCCGATGGGTTTTCTTTTGGCGAGATTAAAACTCCCCTCAATGAGGTTTTTACTGACCACAGCAGACACTTTACTCTCCTCCTCAGGCGTCGACGGTTCACTGAGTTACCAGTTTTGACCGTTCGGTGCCTGGTGTTTCACGTCTTACCGTTTGGTCAGAAATGATCCTGGAACTACACACAGCTATTATTCATCATTAGTCATTAGTCAAGCAGAAGAACTGTCTCCTGTGGCTGTGGTGCGCAGAAAAGTTGGGGGTTTTTTCCCCTCCGTTTCCATGGAAACGGAGTCAAAGCGTTTCCGAAATGTTGTGTTTTCAGTGACTCCGAGCACCGTTGTCATGGAAACGGACATATTTTCACTTGAAAAGCTTGTTGAGTCTAAAAAAAACCTGACGTTTAACCTTTAATCTGCTTTCATGTGGAGCTTCTTCAGTTTTAGTGAAGCCCGAGACATTTGAAGAGATTAATTTAATCCAGCCGAGCCTGAAAAACATACATTTCTTCATCTTTGGACCGTTTTCTTCGCTATTCCCAGCCTCTTCTGTTATATTAACTATCTCCTTATCTATTTTCACTACTTTCATCCGTTTTCTCTGAGGCCTTCTGTATCTCCTTTGTGATCAAACCATCTCAATCTGGATTCTCTAACTTTATTCCTAAACTGCTGACCCTACTGATTTAAAAAAAAATATATATATATATCTGGTTCATTTTTCGAGCAGATTTCGCAACTGTCTTGTGAACTTTTGCTCCAGCGTGACACATCAGAGTGTGACTGGATTCTTGACGATCTCACTCGGTTTCTCTGTGACTTTATGAAAGGGACATCAAAAAGTCGATTCCTGCAGAATAAACAAGATGAGACTGGACGATAAGCATCGTCTCTCAGCATATTGAGAGTCGTCAAAACAAGTCCTCGGCTCTGCAGAGGAAGTCGTCTGGAGACTGAAACCGACCTTTTTCCTGCCCAATCATCCTGTCTGATCTTAGTCATTTACAAACTGTGCTCACGGTGCAGAACTAAGAGTTTTTATCGACGTCGGTTCAGTTCAAGTGGTCCAGTTACCTGAACCAGGGTTTCAATCCTTCCCCACTATTCGGTCATTTCCTTTTCTCTCATTCTGTCCACTAACTGGGGACGGCTACCAAATTCCGTACTTTTATAGGTACCAGCCAAATTCCATCGGTAATACCGAGTACAGAACCACGTTTGTGACTGGGAGTGGAAGGCAAATTTCCTGAACCGGACTTGAACGCAGCATTGTACGCATACGAGGGTGCGGCAGTAAACGGAGCAATATGGCCGACGGAGTACCTCCAATCGGAGGAAGCCCCTGCTGAAGAGCAAGATGCTTCTAAAGGCTGAAGTGCTTGCTCATTTATTTAAAGCTTATTTTCCCTCCATGGAGACAGTTTCAGTCCAAAAACATGCGTCTGTGGGTAATTCCTCGCAGAAATGCCCCGTAAGGTGAACAGCCTCAGCAAGCCTCAACAAGTCACCTGAAGTTGAGGCTTTTCTAAAAGTTTCGCCCCCACGCCGGCACCGGCGCCGTCACGCAGCCATCATCCGTCACGCAGGAAGACAACGACTCGGCGGCGTTAGCGCTTGTCACGCTGTGTCAGCAGAAGCCTTTACTGCATCTTCCTCCAGCGGACAGTGATGGAGCGGCTCTCAGAAACACGTCGCCTCGACAGTCGAGGCTGAGAGGCTTGAAATCCATCCGGGAGCCGTCTGACACGACTTTGAAATGATGAATCTTTAAAAGACGTCCCTGCTCACAAACACTGCCTTTTACTAAGAAGTTTTTTTTTTTTTCCCCTCTTCTCCTCCCGAGGCGCCACACTGAGACGCTGCTTAGTGTTGATTTCTCGTTTCTAACTGAACCACAACATCCACACAACAGCATACATCCTCGCCTAATTTCTCTTTTTTGTCGTCGGCTTCCTCACAGCGGCGCATTAACGGCGGTTTATGTATAGAAATTTGCGCTTCACAATGTTACGTGTCAAAACTCCTTCCGCGCCTTCCAGACGGCAACACGGGAAGTGCGATGGAGCACGCAACACGTGTAATTTTATTAGGAATTTAGGAGTCTTGAGATGAGGATGATGTTGAATATTCCTGTAACAATATGGCTGAAATTAAAGGGCTGTACATGAATAGACATACAAACAATCAAATGGCAATAATGATAACCGGAGCAGGGAATAAACGGAATCAAGGAATATATAAAATGGGTTTAAAGTCCTAGTGAAATGTAAAACACTACTTTGCAAAAAAACGATAGTTGGGCGACTACTTATAAGGTTTCTCCGACTCTGCCCCACCACTGTTGTCGCGTAACAAAGTTATTTGAGTTTTGAATCTCCAGCCGACGAAGTCGGGGAAATCCTTCTTCGTGAGCGTGACGTCAAGAGTTGTGCAGATCTCCATCTGTTGTGTTTATATCGGCTTGTTTCCCTCTTAAATATCCAAGTTTTAACAGTGTTTTGAAGTTATAGTCGGCGTTTTATGAGCCTTGACGAAAGATTGAGCCTGGAAGAGACCGAGAGAGGAGAAAAGGAGCACAGGCTAGCTTGCGCGCCTAGCGGGAGCATAAAAATGTCCCTAGAAGTGTTTTGGAGGTCGAATTTTCATTTCACTAGGACTTTACGTTTGTATTGCCAAAAGCAATGGCTTCACACCTGCAAAGCTCTCTGCACGCTCTTCTGGAGCACATCTGGAGATCTCGTGAGCTTCGTTCCGAGGCTAATCTGAAGATCACAGGAAGTTTGGGGGTCTTTTGTCATTGACTGCAGAAAGTCGGCACCTCAGCATCCGCTTTCGTGGCCTCCCACTTCCTGGCTGATTGCTTTTCATTACCAGTCGCTTCCACTCTTGTTATAGTTCTATTTTCAATTCAGTTTCCGCTTTTGTATCGTTTGTCACTTCAGGGCACTTTTACTACTTGATTTCGTCAATTTATTACGTCCGCCGAGGACGTAATAAAATCACCGGCATATACTTGTCTGTATGCCTGTTAGAAAGATGACGTCAAAACAAATGCACTGACTACACACATACATATTAGGCCATGGAAGATTCCATCAAATTTTGAAGGTGATCTGGGAATCTGGGAGTCCAGAGCAGGCGGACATCAGAAATCTCTGATAGCTCTTGTTTTTTTTGTTTTTTTTGTTGTTATTGTTTTTTTTATTCTTTTTTATTTAATTTTATTATTTGTTTTATGTTATTTAATTTTTACTTTATTTTAATTAAATTTCATATTTTATTCTATTATTGTGTTTATTTATTTACTTATTTATTTACTATTTCCTTGTTGTAATTTTTTTTTTTTTATTTTTGTATTTATTTATATTACACATTTACTTTTTGTTTTTCCAGAGAAAACCCAACAATTACACAACCAGTCCTACCCACAGCTGCTTGACAGCTGGAATTCACCGAGCTCCTGACAGCGACACGTTCTTTCACTGATGTTTCAGTTTATTTATTTATTTGAACCTGAATTCGATGACTTGGCCAGCTGAGCAAATACGTTTGGCAATATCGTGTGTGTTTGTAGTTTGTACTCTTGACGTGTAGTAAAAGTGAGATTTTGACGTGCCCGGTGTTCCTGTGGGGGGGGGGTTTCCCAGGAGAGGGACCGCTACGCCTACAAGATCCACCTGCCGGAGACGGTGGAGCAGCTGAGGAAGTTCAACGCCCGGAGGAAGCTGAAGGTCGGTATCTCGGTATCTCGCCTCCGCCTGTCACCAAGCGTCGAGGTCCCGTCGCCATGGCGACGCCTCCCGTGTTTCACGCCACTCCTCCTCCCTCGCCTCCGCAGGGCGCCGTGCTGGCCGCAGTGTCCAGCCACAAGTTCAACTCCTTCTACGGCGACCCGCCAGAGGAGCTGCACGAGTTCTCCGATGACCCCACGTCCTCAGGTGCCCACACACACACACACATACACATACACACACACACACGCGCCCTCTCACATCCTTTACTCCCGTTTCCTTCCTCTTTTTTTTTGTATTTTCTTGTTTACTTCTGCTTTTGCTCCGAGTTTCTTCTCGAGCCGATTCATTCAGGAATCTGCTGCTCGTCTCGTCTAGAAGGAGTTCATCTCTCTGCGGCTTTTCCTGGTAGAAACACTTCAGAATCTGTGAAGTCAAACCGCTTTCGGTTATTTAAACTCACAAAATTGCTGCACTGTGGAACATTATTTCGTATAAATTAAGTTTGTAGATTTCTGTTAAAAGAAAGCACGGGAGCTTATGAATTCAAACAGAATTTACAGTTTTGTTTCAGTGCAATATGTACATTCTTGAAACATTTACATTTAATTTCAAGTTTATTCATTCATGTATTGTGAAAAAAATATTAAATCCAGGGTAGACAAAGTCGAAATAGGAGAAATGGCAGAGCTACTTTTATTATTATTATTATTATTATTATTATTATTATTATTATTATTATTATTATTATTATTATGTGTTGTTATTCATATTATTACCAATAATATTTTATTTTTATTAAATATTCCGAGCCACCCTAATTATTTTGGGTTTCAGGTTCAAGTGCCCTTGAGCAAGACACTAAAGTGCTCGCATTGAATGGATTGAACACTTCATCATAGCAGCTGCATTCATAGTTTTCCTCGGCGGACTCGTAGTTATGACCCTGCGCTTGCGGGTTCGATTCCCGGTCAGGGGATGTGTGCCTCATGAGCGGCGGCGGTCTGGAGGTCTGGACTGTTGCTGGTTCAACTCCCACAGCCGTCCGGTTACCGCTCGTGTCACCCTCTAACACAGTGTTTTTCAACCACTGTGTCGCGGCACACTGGTGTTTCCGCGAGATCTAGTCAGGTGTGCCGTGGGAAATTATCCAATTTCACATTTTTTTCTAAAAAACATTTGCTCTCACAGTCGTCAGCTGTGAGAGCAGTGTGTTGAAGAGTAATCATGTATAAATACTCTTCACCAATAGATGGCAACTTTGCCGGTGAAATCGAAACTGACAGACGTCAGTCTGGTTAATCACCACCACCTGCGGCTGCTACCATCTTGTATCAAAGTACTGTGTCAGTGACAGTGATGGAGAAGTTTTTGAAAAGGAAGAATGTGAACCAGGATCTCAGTTCTTCATCCATCAGGTCCAGGTTTCACACTGAGGGAGTCGAAATAAAAAAAAACGAAATTGGGAAATACTTTTTTTCTATATTTATTTGATTCCCGTTGATAAAACTTTGATGACAATGACTTTATATTGTTAATAGAGGCTACAGAGTTTAACATTTTTAACATTTTCGGGTGGTGGTGTGCCTCCAGATTTTTCCAAACA
>NC_137655.1:5535307-5550307 GCF_963422515.1 Blennius ocellaris
AGCTCATATTGATGGAAACTAGGTATGTCGGGTAGCAACATCCCTGTGTGAAACACTGAGCGGGGAACATCTCTATGGCAACCGACGCTGATCTTTGATCTCCTCCATGAGGCGCCTTTCATCCGCTTTGAATAGGACATTTTTGGGAATTATTTGGAAACGGTTAGCTGTTGACATCTGAAAATCTAATCCATTGGTCTTCGGATGATGACAAGTTCGGGGTTAGTCGTTTTTGCGAAAAGTTGGACCAGGAGGATTTTCCCGCTTTCTTTTTGAGGCGGGCGATTTCACCAGATGAAAGCTTGCGTGTCGCTTTGAAGCCGCGTGGAACCGAAGCGGTTTTGTCTGCCGCTGACGTTACGTCAGGCCGTACGGCAGGTAGACGACAAACACAAGCCGCTCCTCAAACGCCACGTTTTGGGAGCCTCTGTGTGGGATAATGGCGGGTTTCAGAAGCCTCCTCTCTGCTTTGATTTGAACTCCAGCTGCCGCCTTTGTTTCAACTGTTTGGGGATCTGTTTTGTCTGCACACACACACACAGTCTCTTAAACACTCCCACGCTCGTCTGTGACTAGACCCCGCTGCAGTTTATTAGTCAGCTGGGACTTTCATAAACAGAGCTCTGGTGTGCGCCGCCGTTGAAGTCGGGGAGGCGAGGAAACAGTTTCTTCTTGTCAGCAGCGTGTGAAGAGAGAGAGGAGAAGTCAAACTGCAGCCGAGGAGGATCGCTCGCTCCTCTGGTTTCTTTAACGAGGTCGAACATCTTTTTTCTTTTTCTTTTTTTTTTTATGGGTTTAAACTGTGTGGTTCACAACCTCCGCGTCTTAACCGTAGCGGTTAGCCCTGTCGCGTAGCGGTGAAGAAGGGTCGACGGTACCGGTCAGGAGTCTTTACGTGTTTACGAGTTTGTACCAGTTTCCTCCTGCGGTCCGGATACTTTGGTTTTTATGATTTTTATCTTGCTTGTAGGTTTTAGTGTGAGCGGTCCCCCGGTTGGATAATCCTCATTAAGGCCCCGTTTACATGTTTTCAAATGAAAATGGAAATATTTCGTGGTGTTTTGTGTTACTTCAAGGGACATGATACGCAACTTTTGTGAAATACTGCGAGTGGCTACCTGCTTTTTCCTGCACATGCTCAGTAGAGACAATCAGAACAATGGTTCCTCCTGTTGTTTCTGGTGCCATGACTCCCAGTCTTATATTCTCCTGGGACGTGGGAGTTTTATTTTGACAGTCACCGTAATAATAATCCAAATTGGTCGTCTATCAACGAGAATGTCTGTGTACGAGCATTGTTAATGTTTAGAGCCGATTGTTCTCTGCTGCATGTGTGTGTGTGATTTCATGATGATAACAAACATGCTAACCACATAGTTTTATTGCATTTCTGCCGGTTCCAGATATCGTTTTCAAAACTTTTCTGTCTAAACACAAAATTTTTCTCAATCGAAAACAAAAAACGGTGTATTTTTTTACTTAAAAACGTTGTGACTCAACACTGCCACCTAGTGTACACGAGAGGAATGGCTCAAACTTGACATCAGTCCCTTTAAAGAAATCATATTAAGCAGCTTTTCAACACTTTCACACCGGTCTATTCAAAAACGATTTAAAGTTTATTGCTTTTCCTTGATTTTTCCTCCATTTGAATATTGGATCATAGGAGCTTCATTCAGAATCTGCTGTGTCATGTGTGAGCTGGACTGGCTCCGCCCACACATCTGTGGGAAGAGGAGGAAGTACTTCCTGTCGTGGTGCCATGTGCCAGAAGCAGAAAACGAACTGTTCTTGTTGTCAGAGGTTAAAACAAGAGGCCCAATGGCTTTTGTGTGTGATCACTTTGTTTTTAACTGTCACACTGATGCACTTGTCGTTTCAGCTCTACGACAAGATCAACACCAAGTCGTCCCCGCAGATCAGAAACCCTCCCAGCGATGCCGTGCAGAGAGCCAAAGAGGTGAACCCACACGCCGACACCGACTCCGACGCCGGCTGTATTCAAAACCGCAAAACCCAACTTGAGAAAAAAAATCGGATTAACTGATCCGATTATGGGTTTTTTTACGTTGCGAGATTTTACAGAAATATTCACCTCGCGGTGCAACGACGTCAACTTTGGAGGGATTTTGATATGTTGACGATAACTTTGAAAGGTGACTGGAGATGCAATTTCATTTTTTTTTAAGGGGTCATATTATCCAGCTTTTCAACACTTCCACCTGGGTCTTGGTCCAAAAAAAGTATTGTATTCAAAGCTTATGGCTTTTCCTTGATTTTCCGCCATTTCAATATTGGATCATATGAGCTGCATTCATGGAAAAACTATTAGAAAGTGACTTTTGCATAACATGACCCCTTGAAAATCTCCAGTTTTCGTCTGCAGTGTAATAATAGATATAAAGACGCCGCTTTGAGCCAATTGTGGGTCTCGTTTTACGCAGCAGACCGTAAAACCATTTCTAAGCTTCAGTCAATCACCTCCGTTCATCTCGGATAATTTAGTTTGTGTTGTTGCGTGCCACATGAGTACACACTGCGGTTTTGGATACAGCCTCCATGTTTGTCCTCTGCTTCTTCACTGGAACCTGAAATAACAGTTTTAACATTCGGGCAGATGCTGGCTTTTCTCTGAAACACCTTCACTGCACATTTCTGTCAGGCTGCATTAATCCCTCTTTATTACTAAAAAGCTTTAATTCTTTACTTTCTAACCCTTTAATCTGCACAGTATGGGTGAAATTAGGATGAATTGGGAAACTTGGGTCTTTTTTTTCAAAGAAAGACAAATTAGAAATGTATAATTATAAATGCTATTTTTTTTAAATTGCAACAGTATATGAAAATACATAAAAAATATATCTTTTTGCTTTATCTTTTTGCAAATTATACCTGATCTCAAAAAGATCATGTTATGATCTGATCCTGTTGCTTAATAGCTTTTTATAACTTGTTCTGAAAGAAAAACACGGTGCAAACAGGAAAATATGTGATTATATGCTAACCTTCAGTTTACAAAACGGATGAGCACACCAGCGCAAAGCAGAGATTCGTTTTTACCATATTTTTTGGACTATTTAAAAATATAATGCACAATGAGAGGAAAATAAACATTTATTTAGTCACATTGTTGTATAAGAACATCTATTTCCTCCATGTCGAGATGTAACTGCACTTTGTTCCAGAACCATCCGTGAATTTATCCGAGCTTTTGTTGTTTACGACTGTTTGTTTAGTCAATTACGGTAATAATGGAGGATTTTTTATAAATGTTTTGGTACTGTAGCAGCTTTCTGTTGTCATACAGTGACACCTAGTGGTTAGACATGGTACATGTTAGTTTATTTTGACGTTATAAGTTGATTTTTACCAGCAAACCAAAAAAAAAAAGTGTGACTTATAGTCTGGAATACACGGTACTGTGACATTTGTGCCATTTAACTACAGTATCATAGTGGCATAAATGCGTAAGATTTTTTTTCTCTTACTTCGAATTTAACCATCCCTTAAACCCAAAACACCGCAGCACCATCATCATTGAGCCACGTCTGATTTTCTAAGACATTTCAAAGAGTTAGTGGCGTTACTCACCATAATGTAGCAGGATAAGATCCAACAGATATACGAGGTTTTATCAAAGCAATTTGACCACAAAGAAAGTTTGTATCTCATATTCCAGCGAGAGAATATCTACAATGCTTCATGTTCAAAAGTAAAGATTTCCATTTTATTAAAGTCTTCCACAAATGTCCACGTCTCACTGGTCATACATCTCGGCTACATGTTCCCTCCGTAACTCCTATCCAGGAATAGTGGGCATTCGTCTCACTCTTTTTTTTTTTTGCAGAAACGCGGTGAATAATAGCCCGAGGTAATCCTGGGCTCTCATGAAAAACCAGCTCTGTTTGAAGCGAAGGAGTAAAAGCTGATTTATAGCAACCTTCAGGACGGCAGGATCAATTTAAGAGGCCATTCCTCTATCTTAAAACGAGCTGAGCGTCGACGCTAACCGGCATTTTCAAACAGAATGAAAATGTTGTCACTGTTGAATTTGAAGAGGATTGCCAAGACATATGAGCCTAAATATATATATATTTTTTTTTTTACTTATACTTCTATGTTCACACTGCAGGATCTCACACAGGAGTTAGATGGATGATGAAAATATAGAATAGAAAGAACACGAAAAAGGAAATGAAAAGCATTCAGTGCTATATAAAGATTCTGGCTTTCGCACAAGGAAAAAAAAAAATATATATATATATATATATATATATCTTACAGATCATGGTACGTGCAGGAACTTTCTCAGTTTTTCGCAAAACTGAAAGTTTTTTTCAAATCAGATGTTTTTTCTGTCACTTTGTTAGTTTAATCAGCCAACGTGCAAAAAACAGTCAAGTAGGTTTGCTTTTGGAAAGCTGGATTATTTTCCTTAAAAAGTGTCACATTTGTGGAGAACATGCATTTCTGGGATGGGCAGAGATGAATATGACATTTGCACGGCTTTTCTTTGCTGTTGACTGCAGCGTCTTTGTTTTGCCTTGACGCTGGAGAAAATCCAGGAGTTAAGCTGTGTCCAAAACGGATCTAAAACTGGAGCAAGCCAAGTCTGAAAATGGTCTTAAACTGGATCAAAATGGATCTGAAAAAGCAAAATTAATTTGTGGAAATGGTCCTAAACAGATCTGAAATGGTCGCGAAACCATGTTTGAAAATGGTCCCAACACTTTTACGAAACAGGCGCAAATCCGAGACTTAAATCTGTTGAAAATCCGCCGGAAACGTTCTAAAACTGGTCCAAAAAATGTCAGAAACAAGCAAAATCAAGTCTAAATCTGGTCTGAAACTGACTAAAAACCCACCTGAAACAGGTATTAAACCACGACCCGGTTCCCACATAATCCCACAAGTGCATGTTTCTTACCAACGAGGCAGCATTTCAAAGAGCAATGATCGAGTTTCCCACTGGCCTTATTTACTTAATTGTTAAAACAATGAGATAATCGAGCACAGATTGCTTAACTTTTCATCTCTAGTTTATTAAGACTCATTCAAATAGTGTTTGACCATCATGGGTTTACAGTAAAGTCGAGGTATATCATGTCATAGTCCAACACACAGGGTGTGTTTCGGTGTGTGTGTTGTCCATGTGATGCGGGGAAGAGTGTGTGAGGACACACTGGGAATCCTGAGAGCTTTTTTTTTTGCAGGCGGCTGCACAAACCGCTGCCGTCTTCACGTTGTGCTCTTTGTTGAGGGAGCAATTAAAAAGTCTGCAGCGTGAGGGAGTGCGAGGGAGTCGGACTCGCCTCTGGGGTCGTAAATCCCAGGGCTGTTTGAGGCGGAGGGGGGGTGAGAGGGGGTGGGGGGGAAGCAAGGCGTTTAAGACGAGCCGAGCCGCGCGTTTCATGTGGGTTTTGGTTCACGTCAAGGAGACCTGGCTAATTAGCGCCGCTACGCGTCTGCCGACGGAGTCTGGTTCACGTTTCTCAGATCTGCAGCTGTTTTCCATCCGGTTCAATTTACAGAGTGCGGGGGCTTTAGTCGGTCCTGTTTCGTTGCTAATGTGGCAGCTTTTTTTTATTTTTTTATACCAAAGTCAGACTTTATTTGTCTCCAGTTTGAAAATGTAGAAAACACTCACTTCTGTTGCTGCTGTTGCCTTTCCGTCAAGCGGAGTCACATGCTGACCTGCAGCTGATTGAATATCAGTTCATGTGAGGAAGACACTTTAGAATCTACAAGCTGCTTGTCTGGTGACGGATGAGAAAATCAGACTGTCGCTGAAACAACAGGAAAAGTGGAAATATACTTTTCTTTTTTTTTTTTTAGTGTCTCAAACTGTGTTCTTTACTACTTTATCGGATTCTGCGTTATGGTGTGAGAGAGCCATTGTGAGACAACAGGTGAAGGCACGGAGAATCATTTCAGCCTCATTTACAAAACTAGAAATAGTCTCAACCGTCATCGTCGGTAATGTGCTTGTCAGGCCACTCGTTGGTGCTGTTTGTCTGTAATGCAGACCAGAAAAGTGTACAATGTGAACATTCAATTAAAAAAAAAAATGCGTCTACACTTATGCAGATGATGGCGTAGTAAATGTATATTTTGTGGGAGAAACTCACTCCGTTGTTACTCCTCTTGATCTGCATGTGCAGAAAACCACTGACAATGAGCTTTGTGCACATTTCAGAAAACGTCTTTTAATAAGGAGACGAAAACGTCACATTTAAAAGTAGTCTTCAAAATGTGCAGGTTTCAGTAAATTTCAATGCGGTTGTAAATAAAGAGCTGAAACGAAGTTTGACATCTTCACTTTGCGTCAGTATTCGACATTAGATGAATGTTTTTGGACCGTGGGGATCAGAATTCGTAAAAATTAAAATTTTTCTCTTGTGAATGCAAGCCACTTCTCGAGTCTCCCTTTCTGCTCTAATCAATCTAATCAAAAAAGATGTGTTATGGTAACTAATCTTTCTCGGCTGTCGACGACTAACCTCTTAATGACTCGGTATGTCTGGAAACTCTGGCAGGATCTCCCTTCTTCTTCTACTCGTTCGTCACTGCTGACCGTCGCACATTCACCTCTGAGCCCTGAGAACGGCAGCGTGTATAACTCTTCTCCCTGTGTCTTCCTCCACTCAAGAGTTCCTTCAGAGGCGGAGCGAGTGGCGCTTTGAAACACCTGGAATATGTAAGACCTCATCACTCTTCGGACGTGTTCAAAATACTGTCAGACAGAGGACGAAAATGGCCGAATGAGGTTGGGAATGCTGTCGCAGCTGCTGTACGCTGATGATGATGTGCTTTACAAGCAGGAAGAAAATGTCGATGCCGCACTTCTACGGCTCCTCCGTCATTTTATGAAGACTTTTCAGGGAGTTTTGAGATGTGTAGCAAACAGAGTAATACCACGATGACTTGTAGGGGGCAGTGTTGAGCAGTAATGCTCACGTCACCAAAGAAGACAAAATAAGGATTCCTACGTACCAGGGAGATGAAATCCTTTTTTTTAGCAGTTCTGAACTTGCTTCATTTATATTTTCGGATACGCACACAGCTTTCCGTACATATTTTGCATTCTTCACATCAGTACTTCAGTTTGTCTATTTGAAAGTGACTGAACTTTGCAGTACCACTCTGCCCCATAGGGGGGCAGTGTTGAGATTAGCAGCAGAATGACAGAAATGTCCGAAGTTATCATAGAGCGGTGACATCCTACAAGTTGCTTTACTGCTTCCTGTTATGAATCTAAAATATCTAGATTGACCTGCTCCACTTTGTTTGGTCAAGAGTTTCACTCTTGGCTGCGAATTTAGTTTTATCCCTCGTCTATGTTTTAACTAAAATAAGTTGGCATGTTCCTAAAATATGTCACAAGACTTAGAAGTTTAAGCATTTACATTATATTAGATTGTACATTTTTCATCTCACAATGGGGAAATTTACCTTTTACAGATGAACAAAGGTTAAAAAAAAGAAGCAAAATATACTATATGCCCTATACAGAAAAACAAATGCTCCACTTTTAAACATTTTAACGATATACAATAAGCCAATGACTGAGTACAACTGTGGAAGAAAGTGTGAAAAATAAGGAAATATGTGCAAAGATATAACACCAGGTATGGAAGTTAAAAAAAACATTTGGTAAACATTAGGGTTCTTCAAGATAAAGGTTAGGAATCGGTGTAGTAATTGCTCCACAGCCGCCATATTAGCAGTAGAAGTACTAGTAATAATAGGGAGTAGGAATAGTCTGATTAGTAGTAGCCTACTTGTAATAAAAGTAGTAATAGGAGTTGTAGTCATTGGGGGAGTATTATCAGTCTGATCCGAAGGGTTTTGTCTTTCTGCTGTGTTTCTGTAGTCGTCGTTTATTTTTTTTGCTGAATATCAGTGAATATCTTCCAGACTGGTCAATTAAACTGGGAAGGACCTTGAACGTTGTTTAATCAGGCTGTTTACACTTGAGACGATGGTACAGGATTTAACATTTCGCCTGAACACACACAGTTTGTATGGTTCAGGTACGATCACCTGGATGGACACACATACATTCTCATGAAGCAATCTTGAGCCCCCCCCCCCCCAGAGGCCTCACCTCCACAATGCCACATTCACCAGTCAGGCGCAACATAACTGGAGCTGACATCCAACCGAGTGGCGTCCAAAGGCCAGGGGGGCGGAGCCGGCCTTGACCAGATTCCTTGACTCTTTGAGTGACTCTCACATCGGCCCGCCGGAGGTGTCAGAGGAAGTCTGAGAGGAGGTGGTGGCGTCAGGCTGAGGGGGTCCGGGGCAGGGGGGGGTTCTGCCGGAGAGACGACTGTGAAGAGGTGCGGTGGTTTAAAGACTGTGTGCGTGTTGTGTCCTCAGGTACTGGAAGAGATCTCCTGCTACCCAGAGAACCACGAAGCCAAGGAGCTCCGACGGATTCTGACCCAGCCACATTTCATGGTGAGTTTTTTCCCCCCGACTTCACCTGCCAAACCTCACAGGCGGGTGCAGGAGGCCCTTTAACAAACACTGAGGCCACAGCAGCAGCGAGCGTCTCCGGGATCGAAGGGGCTGCTTTATTTGACTGGAGCAGAACCAAGAAATCAGCCCCCTTTTTTTTTTTAAAAGCTAAAAAATTAAGCAATATTAGCTTTGATTGTGTGCATAAAACGTAACCAGGCCCTGTTTACACGTGAACATGGAAAACCCGGGTCGCATTTTGTGTGTCTGTTTCTGCGACAATGGTGCTTCGAGCCACTGAAAACAGTCCCAGTCCGTCTCCATGGAAACGAGGGCAATGCAAATTTGTTGGTAACTAGTCATTCTGCACAAGCGCAGTCGATGGACAGTAACAACGATGACGGCCTCTGGAGTAGAACGACTCCCAGTATTTATTGTTTTTAAATCGTGAAACTTTATATGTTTCTTAACGAGGCTTCCATAGAGGGATGATGTCAAGTTTTACAAAATGATTTGCGATACTTTTAAATGCTTCCATAGACGGTGATAAGTTTTTTTTGTTGTTGTTTTTTTTTTAATTACAGTGCACTTTCACTTGCCCCAAATTTACATCGTCACAATCCTCACTGAGACCCCGTTTCCATGACAACGGTGCTCAGAGCTGCTGAAAACACAGCGTTTCTAAATCGTGGCTACAGCTCATGCTCGCAGTCGTAACTAGCAGTTCTGCACATGCTCAGTAGATGGACATCAAGAACAATACTTCCTCTGTGGTGTCGTGACTCCATATTCTCCTCGGACTTGGTAGTTTTATTTTGACAGTCACCCTAATGACAGTTCAACTTGGTGGTTTGTCCACTAGAATGTCCGTGTCCGCAACCATGTCGTGGCCAGGCACGCTAACCGAGTCGTTTTCAGTATTTTTGCTGTTTCCATGGAAATAGGAATGGTTTTCAAAACATTGTCATGTAAAGGCGAAACTTCTCTAAAACAAAAAGCGGAGCCCTCGTCCACTTTCTGTGCTTTTTGAGCTGAGAAACTCAACGGCTTCATCTGATTGGACGAACACATTGACATGCAAACAAAACATTTCAACATGATTCCTTGTAGTTCGTTCAGTCTTTGATGATATTGACGTCCCTTCCACGCTCGGAGAGAACTTCTGAATATTCATCTCAAACTGTAGGGAAAGAGTAGAATCCGTCTGCGTGCTGGACTTATTGTGGGCGAGGCTTTCAAGTGTCGGAGGATGTGACCTGCGGGATTTAATCCAGCGGAGGAAAATTCCTCCCGGGGCCTGTCAGCAGCTTCCCCCGTTAATCCGTTCACATTAATGCGTCTGATTTCCACGCCTGATCAAAGGCCTTGCGGAATATCAGCGGGACGAGTTGGCGGAAGGAGGAGAGTGGAGGGAGAGATCCCAGCGTGGCGATGACGGGGGGGGGGGCGTGGCCCGGGGTCATTAAGGCGTGTCTGATGCGACGGGTCAAGAGGGCCGGCGCCATCATCACGCTACGTGAGCGCAAACTGACGTGTCCTGCATTCCTGGGAGTTCAAGTGAGAGCAGACGACACCGAGAGGAACCGAGAGGAGCTTCCAAACTTGTTTTTGTTAAAGCGTCCAAGTGGATCTGAAGAGAATGAAAACACTGGAAAATAGCTCAACAGATTAAAACTGAGATATATAAATAAATCCACGCACACTAGTTTTGAAGTGCAGGTTCATGTGTTTTACTGGAGTAACTGAGTAACTCAATATTCACTGTTTTAGTTAAATTTAGTCATCAAAGTATCTTCAAGGACGATGGAAAATTAAACGAAAATAAATGGTTATTTTCTTTCATAACAAAATGCAGCCGATAAAAATCCCAGCCCAAATCTTGAATCACTAAATCACTTGATTTAATGACGTTTTGGCGCCAAACTCAAGTCTCACTTGCAAGATAAGATTGTTTTTTTTTAATAAAGTATGAAGAGATATTTGAATGAAAACAAGACAAGAAAAGCTCCGATTTTGATCATCTCTGATGCACAAACCCTTCAGTGTTTTTTTTTTATCTATCTTTTTAAAGATTAAAAGAGAAAAATCTAAACACCCTTCCTGTCTCTCTCCAACTCTGATCTGTTCCTACTTTTTCTTCCTCATCGTTTCTCACTTTATTTTTTGTTTTGTTTTGCAGCTCTCCCACACAGCATGTAGTTGACCCCCTCATTAACACACACACACACACACTTTGTGCCTGACGCTGTTTGACATGTTAGTTGGAGGCAGTTCTGCCTCTCTGATCTGCCCCCCCCCCTCCAGTGTTGGGGTAACGCCGAGGGGCAGACGTTGAGATTTAATTTGTCTTGTGAAGCTTCGGGGTATTTTGTTGAAATGGACTCGTGCTGAATGAGGTTTAATCTACAACAGATGCAGCCGGAAGGCAGCATTGATTTAGAGCGAGACTGTGTGTTGCTCCAACCAGCCAATCAGAAGTCAAACCCCCATATCGTGTCATCGGGGGGGGGTTCAGCCAATCACCATCCAGGTGTGCTCCTCTCGGCCCCTCTCAGCTGTCGGTCTTGGTTCACAGGCGCTGCTGCAGGCCCACGACGTCGTGGCCCACGAGGTTTACAGCGACGACGCCCTGCGGGTGACGCCGCCGCCCACCTCGCCCTACCTGAACGGAGACTCGCCGGAGAGCGCCAACGGAGAAATGGACCTGGAGAACGTGACCAGGGTGCGGCTGGTCCAGTTCCAGAAGAACACGGACGAGCCCATGGTAGGCGGCGGAGGACGGGGGGAATTTTAGGAACGGGAAACTTTGAACTCGGAAGTGACGGCGTCGCCGTGTCGGCTGCTTCTCCTTGCAGGGGATCACGCTCAAGATGAACGACTCCAACCACTGCATCGTCGCCCGGATCATGCACGGCGGGATGATCCACAGACAAGGTGCAGTTTTTCCTCCTGACACTTCACAAAAAAAAAACAACGGACTTTTCAGCAGACGTGAGACCAAATCACACAGGAAAGTCCAAGTCGTTTTATTTGTCGGTTCAGCGACATTTTCACACACAGAGAACCGAAATGGCTTTTCCCTCTCACACGACATTTTTGAATAAAGTATAAATTGCATACGCTAAAAGATACATGCTAAAATATACAGATTTAGGCATATACATTTTAAAAAATTTGGAAATTTGTCGACAACAGTGAGTAAAAGAAACATAACAGAGAGTAACTGCAGGTCTCATTTATTCTTGAGCAAGTCGAGTCAACTTACCTTATTTTCATGTGCTGTTTTAACATGACGTAATTTGTCTGCGTGTATTTATTTGTTTGTTTATTGTTTTGACCAAGAACCCTGTTTACGCGACAACTTAATCAAGTGAAAACGAAAAATTTTGATGATGTTTGTGTCTGTTTCCATGACAATGGTGCTCAGAGACACTGAAGTCACAACTTTTTGAAAACAGATTTCACAGTGTACTTTTTGAGAAAAAATAAGAAAACATCTGTGTGCTTCCTTGTTATTTCATTTTGTATTTATTTTTTCCCTTTTTTTTTTTCTTTTTCCCCATTTTTTTCCTTTTTTCTTTCTTTTTTTCCCATTTTTCTTTCCCCATTGTTACACAAGCACCTGAGTGTGGTTTCATCACAGAAAACAAACAAACAAAGAAACGGCACCAACTCGTGGCCCAACATGCCAACGACATCGTTTTCAGCGCTTTCCATGGAAACGGACATTGTTTTTAAAATGTTGCTGTATAAACAGGAAACTTTTCTGAAACGGAAACGATGAGTTTTCACTTGAAACGCCGTGTGAATGTGGCCTTTGGGTCTCACCTGAAAGGAAACTGTGACCTGAGCTGACACTGCTTCGCCACTGCCCGTAGACATTTTACTCCATTTACTTTATTCACTCTCTGAAGGGAAGCCTTTATTGTTTCCCCTCTACTTTACAATGCAAACGACTCTCGGATATATTGAGGAATCAATAATGAAAATGGCCGTTTATGGCATTTATTGTGTTTGTGTTTTATTACTTTTGCCCCGTTTACATACAAACAACCTCACGCAAATATAAATCTCAATCTGTAAATGTAAACAAGACTAGTGAGAGCAAGCATTCAAGCCATTTAACACGCGAGAACCGATGCATAATGTTGGCTTTGATGACTCGTTGAACAGATCATTTTACCGTCACGGCAATAATATCGTCTCTGCGGGAAGGAGTACGTACTTCCAGCTGAGCGTAACTGAGAGCGTAAAGTGCTGCGGTTCTTACAGGACATTAAAATAAGTCGTAAAGAGACGCGCGGGGAAAATGGAACGGCACACAGGAGCACAAATGTTGTTTTTAAAGTGCAGAGAAACAAAAGAAACAACCACAGATTGAAATATCTTCAGTCTGACGCGGTTCAGCTGGTCGAGCTGCTTCCGCCGCTCATCAGGAAACATAATGAACCCTCAAGGTCGAGAACCTGTGTGTGTGTGTGTGTGTGTGTATGTGTGTGTGTGTGAGGAAGGGTGAATGTGACTCACAATGTAAAGCACTTTGAGACTGACTGTGCTCCATAATTGAACTCTATTCACCACACGAGCGTGAGCGTACACTGTGAAGGATTCGGTGCATAAACATCAATTCAGAGTCACTCGCCACTCGTGGTGCTCTCTCACACACACACACACACACACACACACACACACACACTGCACAAGGCCAACACGTGTCATCAGCGCGTGGTCGCAGGTTCACACTCCTCCACATATATATATATATAAGTACATACATAGCCTCTGACATGTACCTCAGCACTATGCTGCCATCACTTATACTTTCACCCATCATTATTCATAACAAGTACCTTTATTCTGACGCAAATGCAAGGAAATTCTGCAATAAGTTTCATTCATCCTGGCGTTCATGCAAATGACTCCAATATGCAAGTAAATGAATTCATACCAGAGGCTAGAAATATATATATTCTATATTCCATTCTAGAAGTCACTGACAACATCGACGTGGGCCTGTGCAGCGTCGGTGTGAACGTGTTTAAATCAACATGTGGAGCAGAGTCGCCGTGAACGGGGAACATGTAAAATTACACTCTTAACTTTTTTTTAAATATCCACGCAATACAGATCATTTCGGTCCGGGTGAATCTTTCCATGCAACAAGTGCAGAAGTCCTGATCAGCCTCATTTCCACTGTGTTGCAGTTAAAAAAAAAAAAAAAATTTAAATAGCCTAGTTTTCAAGTAGAATATTTGCTCATTGAAGTAATTTCCCCATCAAATACATGAAGTTTGAAGAGTGATTTTTTGAGAAATATAGCAACAAACTACGGAAATTATTGCAGAAAAATGCAACATCCTGGAAAATATGAGCAATTTATTGTTTTTCCTCCCAGAAAATGTTATATTTTTGGTTCATTACCTCTCATGGGGCTTTGATAGAATTTTCCTGATGCGTTTCGCTTGTTTATTCACACAGGATACAAAGAGAGACGTCGACGTCACACTTCTGTTAATGTATCCCTTCTTTATTTGTACCTGCTAATTGTGCTTCCCTTCACTCACACTGGATCCTGTGTGTGTTTTCAGTGTGTGTGTGTGTGTTTAGCAACAGGACTTAATGTCTCGCAGTCCGGTAATGAGTCAGAGTTTTCTTTCTTCTGTCTCTTGCAGGAACGTTGCACGTCGGAGACGAGATCAGGGAGATAAACAGCATCAGTGTGGCCAATCAGACGGTGGAGCAGCTGCAGAAGATGCTGGTGAGTTCCATGTGTTTTATTTTTTGTGGGGTTTTTTTACGTCTGCAAAGCTTTTTAGATATGATGGCTGACTGCAAGAGTTTGACAGAAACCTTAAAAGTAAAGTAAAGAAAGAAAAGTGGGTGGAAAAAACACTGAAAATTGATCAACAGGAAAAAAATAACAGAATACCACTTTTCTTTTCTATTTCCATGTAAACACGGGTATTTCACATCTTTACATTAACTGTTTGAATTTCATGGTTTTTGTCAATAATTACAAGGCCTTCAAATGGCTTTTAGTTCCTTTTTTATGTTTGGTCACCCGTAGCAGAGGTTACTTACACTTAATAATTGCTTTTGATTGAAGGTTAGGTAGATTCCCCAAAACACAGTATAACGAGTGAAGCAGGCAGAAAAAGCTTGTAAAAGAATGAGATATAGATATAGATGAGATGGCTATAGAACTAAATATATATTAAAAAAAAACTATAATTAATCCATCACAAATAAAATAGAAATTGTGAAATCAGGGTTAATATTGAGTAGAGTGAGAATGCTGTATATAAAGTCTTCAGGGATAAAATGGTGATAATACCATGAAACTGAATATTTGAGTGTGTTTGTTTGTCCACAGAAGGAAATGCGAGGCAGCATCACCTTCAAAATCGTGCCGAGTTACCGGACGCAGGGCTCCTCATGTGAGGTAACACCTCCCCCTCCTCCTCCTCCTCCTCCTCCTCCTCCTCCTCCTCTTCCTCTTCCTCTTCCTCCACCTTTTGTCTTCACAGCTGATCGTGA